>NC_135658.1:73162148-73492074 GCF_964188315.1 Podarcis muralis | reverse complement strand
AGGGTCCCAAGTCACATCAAGGACAATATGTATATACCTAATAACTTTAAATTATTATATATTTGCTGTACAGTGGTACCTCAGGTTAAGAACTTAATTCATTCTGGAGGTCCGTTCTTAACTTGAAATGTTCTTAACATGAAGACCACTTTAGCTAATGGGGCCTCCCGCTGCTGCCGCCACGTCATTTCTGTTCTCACCTTGAAGCAAAGTTCTTAACCTGAGGTACTATTTCTGGGTTAGCAGAGTCTGTAACCTGAAGCGTCTGTAACCCGAGGTGCCACTGTACATGTTTCAGATTATATAAATTGCCATATTCAAATAGTTCAAATTAGGGGTGGCTTGCCCATGAAGCGGAATGAGGCATCTGCTTTGGGCAGCAGATCTGGACCCTCTGGGAAGAGTGGTGGATTCACCCTATTCTGCTTCGGCCGCCGCCACCTGCTTCTCCTCTCCACCCTCCCCTTTCATTCCCAAGCTGATTTTCACTCCTCTGAACTGGTGGTGGTGCACTGCTATTTTGTAGTTTTCCTCAGGTGCCAGAATGTGTTGGGCGTTCCTTGTTTCAAATTTTAGATTCTGATTAACAAAACGTTGATGTCAAATTAGGGGGAGTTGGGGTTTTTATAGTATAAAAATAATAATAATTGGGTGTGGGCCCTGGAAAAGTTTGGCTCTCCAGCCCCAGGTGATCTTGTCATCACTGATATAAAGGTATTCTCTATTCAAAGCACTGTGTCACCCATGAATGTTAACATTGTAAGTCATTGCAGCAATGTTCTCTGTTTCCTTCTTCATGTGAGCAGACTCCCACTGGATTCTACAAGCCAGTTACCAAATTATACAATCTATTTATTCTTGCAGGTGATTATATAGTCATGACTATATACTTCGATTTAAGTAGAAGAATGGGATACTTCACTATTCAAACATACATTCCCTGTATATTAACAGTTGTCTTATCCTGGGTATCGTTTTGGATTAAAAAGGATGCCACACCAGCAAGAACAGCCCTAGGTAAGTTCTCAGAATTTGTGTGTGTGTGTGTCACGGTGGATTTGAATCCTGCCTATGTTCTTTGTCAGTAGAGAAATTCAATCTAATTTCCAGTGAACAATTGCTTCATGGCAAATATATATGTCAGAGAGAGAGAGATTGAGAAGTGGGGTGGGGGGGAGAAAGAGACAGCTTGCATCCTGCAAATTTGGACATTCTGTTCCTGCCTGAGTAGTTTAACCATCAATCCCTCTTCCTAGGGAACTCTGGGGATTGTAGCTTTGTGAGGGGAGTCTTCCTAAAACCTCTCAGCACCCTTAACAAACCACCATTTCCAGGACTTTTTAAAGTGGTAAAATAGGGATTTAATAGTATAGTGCAGATTAGAACAGGGTTTCTTAGACTGCAAATTCTATCTTTCTCATTGTTTTTGAAGCACCCTAAGAATTCTCATACAACAATGAATGGGTATATGACTGAGAACCCTGGGTGATCGCTACACGATTTCTCTAGCACTGCTACTGCTTTCACTGCCCCACACCAGTTCCCTGGGCTATAGATACAATCAGTTGATATATTTCATACATCTATGGGCCAGGGCATTGCATTTTGGGTAACTTAAAATGGCAGGCAGCCACCACAGGTGGGAGCTGAGCTTCAAAAGTGGCACCACCACCTGCTGCTGCTGTAAAGCACCCAGACTCCTAGCAGATAGGCAATGAATGGCAGTGTGTCCAGGTTGGGTCAGTGAAGGGACCATTCAGGCACACAGGTACCTTGACCAGGGGCCAGTCTGGCCCAGTGCTGGTGCCAGACCTAGTTCAAAGTACCGTGGGACGAGCAAAATGATGGTCACACTGACACAAACCCCAAACCCAAACCTTAGAAGAAAATGAAGTACTGACACTACTAATGGTGAGTTCAAACACACACACACCCCTCAAGAAAATGTTGGAGAATTTCTTCTCCCTCTAGGGAAATCCTCCATTGGTAAAAACATCCCCACAATTTCTTTGCCCACAGATAGGGCACACCTCTAGTTTGGATTTGTTGTGGTATGCAAATGTATAGGTGCAGTCTCCTCCTTATGATATGACATTGTCAAGGTTGTTAATCCAAGCTGCTAAGACTACCATCGCAAGGTATCCTGAATGCAGTGTTCTAAGAACAAGTCCACACAGGCAGATGTGAATGAATGGGGCATGGCGGTAGATCCAACACGACAGGCAGAACTTTCAAATACTGCATCTCACCTCAAAGCACAATGAATGAGGTTTTTTCAATTCATCTACTCAGCTGTGAGTCATCAAACAATGAGAAATCAAAGTGAACCAACCCCAAGAGATTGGTCATGGTGAGGGAGATCAAGCAGACGGGAAAGGAATCCTGGTGCCCTTTATTACTTTGCTGAAGAGGTCGCGCTGTGAAAAGCACTACCATTGTTGTAGCGCGAAGTTATTAGGGGCAGTAGAAGGAGGACTCTGGACTGACTCAGAGCTCCTTTTCATGAACAGCGATGGCAGAGTAGTTACTGCATTTGGGTAACTATGAGAAACCGGAGCCACAAGCAGACACAATTTTGATTCTGGACAAATCCCAAACCAATTGGTCCCAAACCAATTGCCCTTTCACATGGCCAGAAAGCACCACTATGCATACACAGAGTTCTGTGTATTATGCAACCACTCATGGCAGTTCACAAGCCCTGTAGCTGGCTTACCAAATCTTTCATCTGCTCTACCAATGTCTAAGGGTGGGTCAAACCACAGAGCCTAGGGCTTGCCGATCAGAAGGTCAGCAGTTTGAATCCCTGCGACGGGGTGAGCTCCCGTTGCTCGGTCCCTGCTCCTGCCAACCTAGCAGTTCAAAAGCATGTCAAAGTGCAAGTAGATAAATAGGTACCGCTCCAGCGGGAAGGTAAACGGCGTTTCCGTGCGCTGCTCTGGTTCACCAGAAGCGGCTTAGTCATGCTGGCCACATGACCCAGAAGCTGTACGCCGGCTCCCTCGGCCAATAAAGCGAGATGAGTGCCGCAACCCCAGAGTCGGCCACAACTGGACCTAACGGTCAGGGATCCCTTTACCTTTACCTTTTACCAATGTCTAGCTCAACTGCAACCATCCAGTAAGCCCCACCAGTTCCCAGTTTCTCCTCCTGCTGCTCATGCTTGCCTCTCCTTCCTGCGGAAGGACCATTTGTTGTTGGGGGATGATTTCTTCCAGATAACACTAATATCCCACATGAACAATTTCCCCCACTTATTAGAAAAGCCAATATATGCAGATGGAGACTCTGCCTCCCTGTGGCTGCATCTTATCTGCAAAACAGTAAATCGGGGTGACTTCATATGTGATCTTCAGATGTCCACTGGGCTATAGTCAGGGGTGATGGGAGCTGTCATTCATAATATACAAAGGATCAAAGGGTAAAAAAAAAAATCACACAGGAGGAACAGATTTAAAAATGCAGCCATCGGATAGCATCAAAAGTATAACATCTGGAGTATAAGTCATGGGTTTTATTTCAAGGTGAAGAAGCAGAACTTGTGGCGTTCCAGATGATGCTAAACAACGATGCCCATCAGCCCCTGCCAGGATGACCAATGGGCAGGAGTGACGGGAACTGTAGTCCAACAATTTCTGGAGGAATTCTGGTTATCTTCCCCCATCAAAGACACTGATTTTCCAAGGGCTGCTAGTGTAATACATAAGCAGAAAATGCCACAAACCCACAGTTCAGCACAGATATGCATGTCATATTGGCTTACTTCTGGGTAATTATGTACAGAATTGCATGCTTATGCTCCATATAAAGCATGTTTCACAGATAGAAAAAGCGGAAGAGTTGTGTAACACTATCGAGGGACAAATATTAAAGCTTTGCTATTGCCACTACTGTAGTATTGAAGAGGGGGGGTGAGAAACAGGCATTGCCAGTGCTCCCCCCCCCCAAAAAAAAATGTTTAGGGGTACTTTCATTTTCCTACTCATATTGAAATACTGCCCCACTATGAGGCCAAACTTGGATTCATAAAATGTTTAGGGGTATGCGTACCCCTTCATCCCCCCCTGAAAAAACCCACTGGGCATTGCTAAATTTCTATGTGTGCCCACCTACCCTCTTTAGATTAGGCATAGTTGTGGAAATGAGAAATGATTGGGCCCAGCTGTGAATAATATTTCTCTATCAAAAGTGTGATGAAATGATGACAGAGCATGCTCTTGAATTAGATTTTCACAATGCTCGATTTTCTATGGAAGAACAAAGATCGTGTAAATGTCAAGTGGTTTTTAGCAGGCAGCAAAGCCCTCTGGCCCTGGCTTTCCACAAACAGCTTGCTTATCACTGCAAACCTCTGTTATCAGTCTGATCAAAGGGAGGCATGGGTTAGAAGCTTAATCAGAGGATACTATTATCTTTTAAACATTTGAATGGTCAAGGGGAAATGAGGAGGTTAGGAGATATTTGGCTGCAGAGGTGCAAATCAGAATTCAAGGCTGCCCCGGGAGAGATATCTGCAGCAGATTTGTGGGACAGGGTAACGTCCTGGTTATCAAGATCTCATCCTCATCCAACAGCAGATATGTTAGCCATTAGGTCTTGGGCATCTTTTTGTAAGGAAATGTGCACCCTTCTTGTCCTGTTGACCTGAGTCAATAGATGAGATTTGAAACCTGGATTGAAATAGGGTCACCACGTAATGAATTGCAAACTTCAACACTGATCTTCATGCAAAAATCCAGACAGGATCTTGAGAACATTGCAGGCGAGGCTTGCATGCACACCCCTTCCCATCTCCAGTTCTGTCTTTTGCATGTTCAGGTGAATGTCTGAATCCAGCTTGAAGTGTTGAAGCCCTTGCTGTCTTGCCTTCCCCCTGCCTCAAGACTGTAGGAAAGGGGAGGTTGCTAGGGTGGGTTGCAGGATCAGGGTGAACACAGTCCTGCTCGCCCTACTGAGATCAGCTGTGGACAGGGTTGTGTTCACCCCAGTCCTGCTCTGAAGCATTTGATCAGGGGTCCTCATGCTTGCATGTGCCCTTAACTGATCACTTGAGGCATGCTTTCCTGTGTGTGGCCTGAATCAAGTCACTGTATCTTTATTCCCCATCTGTAAACAAGAGTGAGAACAACATGGATCCCGGGATCTGTGGGATCACACACTAACCAATTAGTATCAGTAGCCAAAAACACATCTACATGAAACTGACAGATAGGGATGAATCAGATCTTCTATGTATGTATTGATTATTGTATTTATATCCCAACTTTTTCCCAAGCATGTCAAGATGGCACACATGGTTCTCTTTCTTCCCATGTTATCCTCACAAGAACCATGTGAGGTAACCTAGGCTGAGAGACTGTTCTTGGCCCAAGGTCATGTGGTGAGTTCCACAGCTGAATGGGGATCTGAACCCTGGTCTGCCTAGTTCTAGTCCTAGCGCTAGACCAGCGGTTCCCAAATTTTTTCAAGGCAGCACCCCCTTGGCTCCATAAACTCATCCCCAATGCCCCCTAACCTGCCTATAAAAAGCATTATTCAAAATGGCGAACGGAATGAACCACTAAGGAAGATAATAAAACAAGAACATTCAAAACAGTAGCAATTATTTGCACATTTGCTCAAAATCCAGTTGAAACTATTTCGTTTGATGAATTCCACAAAGCTGGTGAACTTGAACCAGTGATTCCAGTTTTTTGAAGTCTAATAGTCATCTCCCCCTTGGCTTTCAGTGCTCCCCTAAGTAATCCCACCACCCCCAGGGGGCAGTAGTGCTCACTTGGGAAGCCACTGTTCGAGTCCAATACTCTAAGCACAACACTATGTGGTGTAATCCTGTACATACCCACTCAAAAGTAAGTCCCATTAAGTTCAGTGGAGCTTATTCCTGGGCAAATAGGGATAGAATGGCAGTCTAAAGGTCTTCTATTCAAGCACCCATCCACTACTCCACTGTGGTCACTTTCAGGCGAGCTTTTTTTATAGGACAGCCATCAGTTCTGTTTGTTTCATAGTTGGGCATTTATTTAAGTCTGAAAGTGGAAACCCTCCCAGGCGAAATAGTAAAGAGTGCCTGATTCCAAAAATACATTTGTTTACAATACAGCCAAAGGCTACCTGCTGAAAACATCCTTATGCCTCTATATCATTAATGTTAATTAGACAGAATGAATAGAGAGTCTCAGTGGGCCAAAAGCTCCCTGGGTGTAACTCCTATTAACCTCAGTTGAGATACATCAGAGAGAAATTTCGCTCAGTGAAATTAATTAGTGAAAATACCAGTGCTCTTGGCAGCTGCTCTTGGTGGTATGAAGAGAGGGCTTTATCCCCTTCAGCAAAGGTCTTAGTATGTGGTACGTTTTACGATGAAATAATGAAGATAATCAGAAAGTGGATAGGGAGTGGGGGAGAGAAATGGAAAATAATTCATTTTATCTGGAGCTCTCAAATGATTTGATGAAGGTATAATTCTACAGTATATGATACCTTGAGATCTTCGGCATATGTCGGAAGCAAGCAACATAAGACATGTAGGATGTACCTGATCTGCTGAGGCTTTCCACCAGAAAACCACCTGTTGCTCTTTTTCTGTTTTAGTAACAGTGTAGCACCCACCCATTGAAACAAACAGTTTTTCCAGTGGAACCACAAGAGCTCAGAAACCTGCTTTTCCTGTGCCTCCCCCTCTTTTGTTGAATAGCACTGCTGTTGAGATATCTGCGGGGGCCACTATTTGTACTGTCTGGAAACAATTGAAGACACTTTCCACAAGTTGACAGGCTTCCCAAGCTAAATAAATGAGCCTTTGCTATGAGCGTCCACTTGTTCTAGTTTTAGGCTTGTTTAAATATATTTGCTGTTTCATGATTTATAACTGTTTCTAATTATCTTATGTGCAAATCGCCTTGAGATGGTGGCTTAGGCAGCGACTGATAAATCAACAGTAATAGCAATTGATCGTTTGTAATCCAGCCACACAATTTAGACTGCGCAGATTGATTGGAAAGCCAGTCAAAAAATGACCTTTGCTTACAAGTGGCACTGATTGTTTAAATAAAAGGGGGCAAATCCCTCCATTCTGTTCTGTTTTGGCTCCATACTGATCTGCTTTTCTTTTCTTTACACACACACAAAAAGAAGTCCTACCAAACTATATTGCGACTTGTGAAGCCCATGAAGAATGAAGTCATCTTTCTTCAAAGAGGGAACGATAATTGAATCACAGTTCTGTTCTGCATCTGGGTGTGTTTTCCTTTCAAAAACATGAAAAGACATGCTTTCCTTTGCAGGTATCACCACCGTATTAACCATGACCACTCTCAGCACCATTGCAAGAAACTCCTTACCCCGTGTGTCCTACGTCACTGCCATGGACCTCTTTGTGACTGTGTGCTTCTTATTTGTGTTTGCCGCTCTGATGGAATATGCCACCCTCAACTACTACTCGAGTTGCAGGAAGCCACACTGCACAAAGAAGAAAAAGTCGGTAAGATGAGGTGGGGGAAGTGGGGAACCAAACTTCTGAATTAACAGATGTTGAGTGGAATCCAACGTTTTCACTCCTCTGTGACACGCGGGAAATATTCAGATGCAGGAAATATTATGCAATTTTCCAAATTATTATGATAGTGCTTCTGTGCTGTTTTCTGATGTTCCTTTAACCTGTTGCATTATGGAAATGTGGCTTTTTGGCTGATGTGCTAGCAGGTCACATTAAATTTCATTTGCACCAGTGAGTGTGCTGTGACACAACCATGAGCATCACTGAACATTAGAAACCAGAGCAGAAGGTTGGCATGGAAGTGTTGCTCCACTTGTCGGTATAATAACAACTTGCGCAATTCCCAGAGTGGTTTAACAGTCAATACCTCTTTCTGGGGAACACTGGAGAAGTGTAGCTCTGTGAGGCAAACAGAGGTCTCCTAACAACTCTCAAGACCTTTAGGAAACTACAGTCCCCAAAATTCTTTGGGGGGAATCCATGTCTGCTTTAAGTGGCACCACAGCTCTTTCAAAGGTGTGAAAGTGGCCCAAGAGAAGAATTGGAATACGGATTGCAACACAGCAGAACAGACTTTCCCTCCAGATGTTTTGTTCTACAACTCCTATCCTCCCTTGGCCATGTTGACTGGTGTGGATGAGAAATGTAGTCCAGAACATCTGGCGGGCATAAAGTTGGTCAAATGCGGCAATTTTTCTATTCACAAGAGCATAGAAGCTCTCTCTTCTACTTTACACAGACCATATTGAAATTTTACAATTCCCACAGTTTTGTAGCCTTGGCTTTATATATATATTTTTACAAATAAAAAGGTATTGTGATCTTTTTTTCCTCTTAGCCACAGGGGAAGGGTTAATATGTGCCTTTGCCTCCAGGCAGGACATTAATATGTAAAAGTTTCAAGTAGCTCAGTGATGTATTCATCCTTCTCTGAAGAATATATATATATTCTTTAATGTTTTAATGCCATGGATGAATCATGGGGAGCACCCCCATGTCATTAAACATAACAGCCTGATTCATGACCCGTGAATCCCATTGATTTTAAATTAAGCTCACATTTTATTGCTTCCCATTGAAACCCATGGAAGTGAAAAGGGCTTAATTTGGGCTGGATCTTGCCCACAGACAGGATCTGGACAATTCGGTTTAGATACAGAATGCGATGATCTTAGACATCTTATGGGATGTTTAAGATCCTCACATTCTGTATCAAAACTCCCCTCCTCTTTAATATTTGAGAAACTGGCAAAACCGTATAAACGTTTACACCATATGATGTGTATTCTAGTCATGTCATTTCTTCTGAGTTTTCCTTCTTATTCTCTGATTTCTTTTACTTGAGCTACCTGATGTCAGTTTCGGGCACATGATGGTGAGTACGGTTTTTAAACTTCTTTTAAAAAAATTAATACAGCCTAAAATGTTGCTATGAATGGAAATATTTTCTTCTGCTTTCGTCTTCCCCTGAGCTTCATGAATGCAAATTGAAATAAAACTGAAGTAAATAAATGCTTCACCTTCAAGCTTCTTTATACTTTGCCTTAATACAAAAACACAGGTTTTGATTCAACAAAAAGAATGTGTCTATTAACCTTAAGACTTTAGTTGTTAGTATTCGGCGCTAGCCCGCTGTGCAGCTTTTCACCATGCAGAGTTTATCAATGAAAGCTATGGACATGGTACAGTTAAGCTGTACCATTCCTTCCTGAATGCTGAAGTGGCACAGTCCTAGGGAGATGTCTGCACTCCATTATTTCTCTCCTTGTCTAGAACAACCCAAAGTATCTGCATGCCAAAACTCTGATGTCCCTCTAGTAGCCAAGATACTATCTCTTCTGTCCTCTCTTCCCCCCCTAGAACTATTCTGTGCTAGAGATGAGGCCTCCTCCTACAGTCATCGCATTGAATAATGCCATGTACTGGCAAGAATTTGAAGACAATTGTATCTATGAATGTCTGGATGGGAAGGACTGCCAGAGCTTTTTCTGCTGCTACGAAGAATGTAAATCCGGTTCATGGCGGAAAGGAAGGATACACATAGACATCTTAGAACTAGACTCTTATTCAAGGGTCTTCTTCCCTACATCATTCCTGCTGTTTAACTTGGTGTACTGGGTTGGATACCTCTATCTCTAGAAATGGTGAAGGAAACTGTGTTTTCACACTTCTTAGGGATGGAGAACATGTGGAAGATAAGGACCTGGCCAGTGTCATCGCACAGAGTAAAGGTCACCTTACGCTTTGTCATCAGAGAAAGAGAAGATTTTATTTACACCTTTGCCTGAAAAAAACAACAACAAAATAAAATATTCATTTCAAGTATGAGATTATTATTATTATTATTTTGCTAAGTACACCAGACACTATTGTATAACAAATGTTTATTTATTGTTCCTACATAATGGAGGATTTGCTGGTGTTTTTTTTTCCTGGGTTACCAATTGCTATGTAGCGTTCAGGCAAGAAGGCTGAAGACAAGTACTCATTCATACATTATTCCCACCAACTTTTAAATACATTCTGGGAGCAAATGTTTATTGGTGTGGACTATCTATGATGTTCATTGAAAAGCCACTGGTATTCGTTTCATGGGATTTATAATATTTTTGTCTTGGTTTTAATTTGAGGTGTTTTTTTAAAAAAATGTATGATTGAATTGAAACCTAAACATTTGCTTCTCATGAATATAGAGGTGTTGGTGTTACTAATGTAGCACCCCTTTAATACAAGTTGTGAAATTAATCTGACTGGTCGAACACTGCAGGAAATTATTTCTAGAATAACGTACTTGAATCTTGATAAGGCTTAGCTTGTTTATGGTAGTGTAGCAGATTGTAGCTGATTGGGTGTACGGTTCACTATATAATAGCACTAGGAGGATGTGATTAATTGCAGGCTACCATTAAGTTTCTTCCATACATTAGAGTTTCTTTTTCATGGATATTTAGGAGTGAGGGAAAGCTACTGATCCATCCTGTTTTGTTTTATTCTGCCCGTGCAGAATAAAACTCATATACCTCAGAGTGCAATTCTATACCTGAGTTATGCTAGCTGACTGGACTTAGGAAGTGGCAAAAACGCCACTCTGACAGTGGAGATGACGTCACACCAACAGATGACCAACATAAATGTGAGTATAGAATTGCTCTGCTTATCACCATTCCATGTGAGCTCACATGTTATCCCTTGCACATTCAAGGGCCCCCATTCATTCCACTGGAAAGCCCTAATCTGTATGTGCTATCCTTTGAGTTCATGAATTGGATAAGAATGGGGGGAAGTGCTTGTTAGTCAGGGAATTCCACACACTTTGGAGTAGAAGCACTGGTAAGCATTCCTCTGTTTTGGCACAACAGAAGCCTTATGTGTTCAAACAGGATTTTCTTGGGAAAGAAGTGAAATACTGCAGCTTCAGTTGTAATAAAGAGTGCATTTTGAAAAGTTATTATGGATGAAGAGATATTGGGATTTTTTAAAACTACTAATAGATTTTAAACTGGAAATGTGTTTTGTACTTTTGGTACACAGACATTAAATTGCTGAAAGTGTCACATTTTTTGTGTTGTGCAAACTGTTCATTATTGTGAAGCCCTTCATATCCCTTCCAAGAGTCCTGTATAAATGTGCCAAAATATCAACATTTTCTTTTTTAAAAGTTTTAAGTATTACTTCTGTCAAAAAAAATCCACCAACTTTGAATAGAACGGCATTTTCAAAAGTGTACTCTCAATACCATCAAATGCCTTTTTCTGTCAATTTGTACCCTTAATTTTGCTAATTCCAAAATGGATATGATTGCCTGTGGTGCACAGTTCATATTGTTCTATTTATCTTCATTTTCTTCTGAAATTGGGAAGGCGAGAATGAGTCTCAAGAGCACGTTGGAAACAATAGTATGAGAAATATAGGAAATGGAATTTTCTTGATTTTTTTTTAAAAGAATAAATACTTAATTTGAAACACTGTAAAAAAAATTACAAAATTAAGTGAAGTTCTGACATGGAAGCAAAGAAAATTAAGGGAAGAGCCACAGCTCAGTGGTAGAGCATTGTGGTCATTTTGCATATAAAAGGTCCCAAGTTCAATGTGGCATCTTTTCAGGGTTTTACACAGGACCGACTCCCATGTGAAACCCTAGAGAACCATTACCAGTCATGGGAAATGATACTTACTATTGGTCTGACTTGGTAAAAAAGCAGCCTCCTATGTTTCTAATATGTTAAATGAATTCAGTTTTTGAAAGCAAAACTCCATCACAAGGATAGAGTGTAGCTTAACATGTACAATAGTCCTAATTATCTAGCTGGCTGGTTCAAGAATTTAGGAGTGCACTTCACTCTGTCCTAAGATACTCTGAAATATTTATCTTAGACCAAAATATTAATTTGTTTAGGTTATGCTACTGTTTTGTTTTTTTAAAAAAAAGAACCTCAAAAGACTTCAGCCTTCTCTTCTTATGTAGGGTTGTGGATGGGGAGGTGTTTTGAGTTCAGTTCATATTTTTCTAAAAACTGTGAAATGTAGAAGAGTCTACACATATGTGTACTAAAAGTCATGGACCTCTGGTAAGAACAACGTGAGCTATCATTGCAAAAACAAAGAAATAACAAAACACACCCCTGAATTGCTAACATAAGTATGAAAACCAAGCTAGTTATTGCCTAGCAACAGATCCTGCAAACACTCTATCCAATGAAAATCTGTGCATTTCAGTGGACCACATTAGATTCTGATCATTGGTAACTGCACTGAGCCTTTCTTTGAAAAAGTACAAAAATGTAATCCAGCTCCATGACCTTCAGCGGGAAGTTAGACATTCATTTCTATAGGAGGGCGGTAGTGAAGCTGTGGCACTTCAGATATTGCTGGACTATAAATCTCATCATCCCTGACCATAAGCTATGCTGGCTGGGGCTGATGGGAGTTGAAATCCAACAGCAAATGTAGGGCCAAAGGCTTCTCACCTCTGTTATAGAAGGGGGAAAGCCACACTTTTCCCTCAATTACATAAAAATATGTAAACAGAACTCTCATTTTATAGGACAGTACTTTTATAGTCTAGCATTAGTTTTCTATGGGGATTCAGTCACAATACCGTGCCTTATCTGGACAATTAATTGTGTAATTAACAAACAACATCATTTGCGGCTTAAAATGCTCTTTTACCAAAGTACCTCATCTGATCAGAAGTGACTGATTTCCTAACTTGGCCAAAAAAAAAAAAAAAAAAAAACCACCTCACAGAAATCTTGGGCTGCCTGGGTGGTAAAGATCTTAACCCTGTGCCACACATTCATGCAAGACAGTTATTCTATCTTGTTACAAAACAAGTGTGTTATGAAAATAGTGCAGACAATGCATCTATGGACCAACATTTCAGGGGTCTGAAAGTCTCTTAAACTAATTTTCTTAGGAAAATTGGCTTTAAATTTTCATCCTTCACCCTATGAATCATTGAGCATGGCAAATCTAAATTTGTACAGATATATAACCTAAGTGTTTAATATAACCAAATGTAGACAGGAATCCTCATCCTCAAAAATTCAACAATGCAGGTGGAAGCCAATGATAGTATCTGGAGAGAATTAAACTACAGTGGTACCTCGGGATGCGAATGGGATCTGTTCCGGAGCCCCATTTGCATCCTGAACGCAACGTAAGCCATGACGGCGCGTCTGCGCGTGCGCGGGTCGCATTTTGCCGCTTCCACGCATGTGTGTGATGTCATTTTGAGCGTCTGCGCATGCGCGAGTGGCAAAACCCAGAAGTAACGCGCTCCATTACTTCCGGGTTGCCGCGGAGCACAACTCGAACGCGCTCAACCCGAAGCACATTCAACCCGAGGTATGGCTGTACTATTTGCATTGAAATCAATGAAACTTAAAAATATTTATCTTTGGCAGGATCATGGTCATTCCCCCCCCCCCAAAAAAAAAATCATGTAACTAAAATCATGTAACTGTTTTCTGCCCTCTGAAAACAGTCATTGACTTGGTTTATGATATCATACTGGCATTTGTGTGGTAGACTGCTTATGAGATATGTTGAGGTCTTCCTCCTTTCATATGATCTATCGCTTCTTCATTGCCCTCGTTTCCACTTTGACCCATTGAATTTATTACTGATTCCTTTGCTTGCCTTCCAAATTCCTTCCTGTGCCTGTATTTCTGGAACCAGATAGCTATTACGTGGCTTGAGTACAGCAAGACTTTGGTGATCCGCCACAGCTTAAAATAAATTGTTCGCTTTAAACAATAATGCACCTAGAGAAACTAGCTTCAGGTAAGTGATCAGTCAGCAAAACCCCACTTCCAACAAAACAGAACTCATATAAACATTGCCTATTTTCCTTGTGTGTTATGAATCACCTCTGAAGAGGGTATCAAGCACAACAAAATCGGATGGAGACAAGCATGCAATTCACTTAATCTCATTGGGATCAGCATGAAGTAAAATGATTTGCAATTTGTGTATGCGGTGCCATAATTATAACAGCATGAGGATGCCCTTTTTAGGGAGTAATGGACAGTTCAAGGGCCTATGTAAGCTTCTCAGCTCTTCCCTACCATTTTGCATGACTGCACTGTTGTGCTCGTGTTAAAGGTAAAGGTAAAGGGACCCCTGACCATTAGGTCCAGTCATGGCCAATTCTGGGGTTGCGGCACTCATCTCGCTTTTACTGGCCGAGGGAGCTGGCGTACAGCTTCCGGGTCATGTGGCCAGCATGACTAAGCCGCTTCTGGTGAACCAGAGCAGCGCACGGAAACGCCGTTTACCTTCCTGCCGGAACAGTACCTATTTATCTATTTGCACTTTGATGTGCTTTCGAACTGCTAGGTTGGCAGGAGCAGGGACCGAGCAACGGGAGCTCACCCCGTCACGGGGATTCGAACCGCCGACCTTCTGGTCGGCAAGTCCTAGGCTCTGTGGTTTAACACACAGCGCCACCCGCGTCCCCGTGCTTGTGTTAGTTCTGGTAATTATTGTAGACAAGAAGCCATGTCCAACCAACTCATATTCAAAGCTGACCCATTGAAATCAATGGGTTTCAGCTACTCTGGTGTTTGATGTCACCCTGTGCCCCTGATAGGAACTTCTTCCAGTGAATGAAGTTTAGCCAATTGATCACCAGTGCTGGAGGACATTGAAACAACCACTTTCCCAGCCTTTCTTCTTTCCTAGGATGCATTCTTCAAGTACCTTATAGAGATGTGAAATAGCATACGGCCTTGAGCTAACTTTTGCCTTGATCTGCTTGTCCCAGAATTAAGCAAGTGCCACAGCTGACTGTGTGCCAGAACGTTGACTTTTGCCAGGGCTGAAACCATTTCTAGAATGGATCCAGGGGTCCTGTTGTTTTCCAGAGCATTAGACCTGATCTAGAAATTGTAATGATGGAACTACAGCCAGTGGTTCAGGGGACTGTTTGAATGATGCTGCAGCCAGAGATTATTGAGAGTGAGAAGAAAAATGCCTCTGGAATGACATGGATGTAACATTATTTAAGCAGAGGCATAACAGGCTGTGATTATGGTAGGCTGTGAATTACAACACTGCTGCCATAAGCAGAGGTGCCCCCACCCCATTTCACTGTCTCAGCTGAAATGGGAAGGTGCTGGCCCCCCCCCGCACTACTGCCGGTCCAACACCAAAAGCCTTGTTTATCAGGCTCACATGGCAGCAGCACACTTGCCAGGGCAAGTGGAACATCCGTGGGGGCACTGCCCCATGGTATTCCATCGCTGCTTCAGTGGGCCAATAAGCTAAAGGAAGAGCCCTACGCAGAGAAGCTGATGGCAGTGCCACCTACACTATTTATCATAGGAAGATCGCCTCTCACAATGAAGCAAGCTTTTTTTAAAATACAAAAAACCGAGAATGGAGTCAAAAATGCTGCTCCACTTTCAGGGCTGACGTAGAGAAAATAGGGTTCAGCACTAAGAGCTCCAGCTTGCTGGATCCTACTGAAACGAAGATGCCTGTTTCAGCTTCCACGATCCATTCTAGTGATTTGGCCGAGTAAGAATGTAAGACGAGCCTGCTGGATCAGGCCAATGGTCCATCTAGTCCTGCCTCCTGTTTTCAAAGTGGTCAACTAGACGGCTGGAGAAATTAATAATAATAATAATAATAAATTATTTATATCCTGCCTTCCCCAGCCGCAGCCGGGCTCAGTAATGCTACTCCCTTCCCTGAAAATATTCAGTGGAAAGAAATGTAGCAGTAATTTCACCCCATAATCCTATAAACATAACTGTGCAAGTCATTTATTTGGCTTATTCCCACTAATGACAAGGAGGTGCCATTTTAATCTGGAGCTGGCGGATCCAACTGTGATATTGGAGCATCCCTGCTGCAGTTCTAACTGGTGTTGTGATATCTCTTCCAAGCGACTGTTAACACATCCCTTGGCTTTTGAAAATAATGGAAGGAAAGAAATATAATTTGCAGGCATCGGTGACAATGCTTGTCCAAGTGTTTTATATTTTATTTTGCCACATAGAAGCAATTAAAAGTTTTAAAGGAAAGGGCAAGAGGAAATCGTAGGGATTGTTCTTTGACACTAAAAACCCTTGCTTTATCATTAAGATATGCTGTAAAATAAGCCACAAAGATCTTCTGCTCTTTATTGCCAATTTTCGTCCAGTAGAAGCGAACGTTTTACATATCAAAACTCCCCCCATTGCGGAACCTTATGTCAACCGGCAACCAGCAATCATGTTTCCCCGCAAAATTAAAAGCAGCATTTTGTTGAGCATTTAGTGCCTTGTAGAAGCATTATTGTTTTTATGGAATTCATCGCTCAATTATCCACCAATGCCAAATTCATTCTTCTCCCCCCCCCCCTATAAAAATTAAAAAATAAGCCCCATCCGCACTCACAGGTAGATGAACATAACTGCCCTATACAATATTCTGTTGATCCAGCCCATTGGCTGTAATTTACAAGCCACGCTGGACAAGAACTGCAGCTCCCCTTGTCCTTGGTTCTCAAATAAGCAGCACTATACTAAGTGGTCCTTGTACTAGAGCCTTAACCTATGAGCTAAAATGCTATACAGCATGTCTGAATTAATTGGCGTATTGATTTCTCATTTGTTTCCATTCCCAACTATTCTTTGTCATTTATTTCTCCCAAGGAAATGAAGCCTCCGTGATCCCTTCAAAATGGGATTCACAGAAAAAAATGTATTCAAAGCCAACTCAAATAATTTTAGAATATTATTTTTTACGCTCTTAATACCATATATAGCATTTGGAACGAATCACACTACTATAAGTGAACATAGGCCAAAATACATCCTTCTCCAAAAGGGGGAGGATAGACAAAGGGCAGTTTTGCATGGCTTGGTAAGCCAAAGTATAGCTTGGCCAGATAATGCAAATGTGCAGACTCCCTTAATTACTGCTTGGGGTTAGTGAGGCAAGAGCTTAACCAGGAACCCTAGTATGGAAGATGCTGAGCCAAAACATGAGGTCCTCTCTGGGAACCTGCATATTTATGCAGTCTCATTAAACAATGGTTTGGTTACCATGTCACGCAAATCAGATCAAACACTGTAAAAGGAGCAGCTTGTAGAATACAGTGCAACTCTGCTGAGTTGATCTGCCACAGCTTAATATAAATTGCTCACTTCTGAGTTGAACAGAATTCAAGAAGCTCACGTCCTTACTATTATAGCTTCTTGTTGTTTAGTCGTTTAGTCGTGTCCTACTCTTCGTAACCCCATGGACCAGAGCACGCCAGGCACTCCTGTCTTCCACTGCCTCCCACAGTTTAGTCAAACTCATGTTGCTAGCTTCAACCATCTCATCCTCTGTCATCCCCTTCTCCTTGTGCCCTCCATCTTTCCCAACATCAGGGTCTTTTCCAGGGAGTCTTCTCTTCTCATGAGGTGGCCAAAGTATTGGAGCCTCAGCTTCACGATCTGTCCTTCCAGTGAGCACTCAGGGCTGATTTCCTTCAGAATGGAGAGGTTTGATCTTCTTGCAGTCCGTGGGACTCTCAAGACTCTCCTCCAGCACCATAATTCAAAAGCATCAAGTCTTTGGCGATCAGCCTTCTTTATGGTCCAGCTCATCACTACTGAGGAAACCACAGCCTTAACTATACGGACCTTTGTTGGCAAGGTGATGTCTCTGCTTTTTAAGCTACTGTCTAGGTTTGTCATTGCTTTTCTCCCAAGAAGGCTTCTTTTAATTTCGCGACTGCTGTCACCATCTGCAGTGATCATGGAACCCAAGAAAGTATTATAGCTAGCTGACACAAATTTGTATGGCCTTTGTAATATCAATGGACCAAAAAGGCATAGATGATGCAGCATGAGAGGCCTAGAGAGGGGATGCTGCCCCTTTCTGCCTTCTCTCTAGAACTGACAACACCTCACAACCGAACTAATGAGTGATAGAGCAGGGGCAGGAGGCAGGAGGCAGCTGTCAGTGCAGAAGTACTGATGGCTGCTGTGGTGGGGGGACTGGAGTCCAGTTCTACCGCCAACAGAAGGACGCCAGTATCAGTGCTGTGATCTTAGTCCACAATTGTATGGGAAGTTTTCTTAGCACAGTGATGAATAGAATTGGTCCAAACTTTTTAAACTGTGCTTTAGGGGGAAATAATAATATTTGGACTACATATGAAACAACGACATTTTCTGCTGCTGTATTCTTGTGTAAAGTATATGCAGGTCAACTTCACTTATTGGTTGAGCAGCATCTAAAGCAAGGTTGGGGAACCTGTAGCCCTCCAGATGTTGCTGTACTACAACTCCCATCATCCCCGAACATTTGGCATACTAACTGGGGCTGATGGGAAGTTCGCCAGCCCTGCTTTAGATGTTATTCAAAGATAATCAGTGAAGTTCCTCTCGCAAAACATCTTCATTCAGTGAGGAAAGTTCAGATTATTCAGACATTTGATGACTACCATTATCCCAAAGTACAAAACTGAGATTTTCCTTCATTCTTTATTTTTTTGAGGTGATAAAAAGGGCTACTTAATCGGACAGGGGTTATGCTTTCAAGAGAAGAAACATGAAAGTACTATAAAATATTTTTATATGCTGCCTACACACCTTACTTTGGATATGTGACTCATGTAGCTTGCAGAACTCACATTTCCCAGACCAAGATGTCTTTATGGACCATTGGACGAAGAAGACAATCCAATTAGAACCACCCAGCAACCTTTTCTCTTCCTCTTATTTTAAAACTGGATGCGTTTCTCATCTCCCACAAGACATGCACATATCCAAAAATGACCACAATGCCTCAAGACCTTATCATTAACCTTATCACTGCTAAAGTCCCAGGTGAGGTTGAGATGAATGAGCCAGTAGAAAAGCATTTGCAAAGAAAGGAGGTGAATGACTTTTCAGTTTTGTTTCAGAGTTCTATGGGTAGTCCTCTTTTTTCCCTTTATTCCAAATATTTTTGCATGACTCACAAAGCTCAGTCAAAGAGGTGGAAATGAGTGTTTGACATTTCATCGTCACATTGATAATCTACCAATTAGGAAGTGTTGCAAGGCAGTTGTATAGACTGAAGATAGGTCTATCAAGAACTATCAGCCATGACAATGAAATGCAACCTTCCCATTCAGTGGCAGTAGAGCACTGACTATCAGATGGAAGGAACAGAGAGTAAGACAATGGTCATTTGCATCATGGCTTGTTGTGTACTCCCAGAAGCATCACCTAGCTCTGTTGAAGGCATAACATTGGGAACTGTTGGGAACAGAATGTTGAACTAGACTGACCTTGCTTAAATCCAGAGAGACAAGTCTTTCTTATGCCCACCTCTGGGTCACTGAGCAATGTGTCATCTCTACCCAATTTAATCGTCTATACAAAAGTTGTGCCAACTCTCTGTAACTTGCTACAAATTATTCTCTAAATTATCCACACTCAAAAAATCCCCCTTCCCAAATTGCTTCAGTTGACTTGCAATATTACAAGGTTAAAGAAAATAATTTAACATCAGATCAGGAAGAAAAATCTGTCCACTCCCTTGTCAATTTTGACAAAGCCATAATGTGCCAATATACTTAGGTTTTTCAGTAAGTACCCCAAAATGAAATGAAATTCTTGCGGAGGTTCTGCAGACACATATTTTAAAATTAGTTATCGGGAAGAAGCCAAAAACACACTTCTGGATCTATCCATATTAAGGGATCCGACTCGGTTTTTAAATATATATGAAAGCCAAGGTATGCATCTTCTTTTTACTGTGACACTTCAAAAAGAACCAAATAATCAAAATTGTACACAAAAGGAACAAACAAGCTTGAAAATATTCTTGGATGGAGAATTTGCAGGATCAAACTCTTTACTTGTGTTGTCATTCACTGCAAGATATTGTACCATAATAACACAACAATTATAGTTATATTAGTGAAAAGAAAGTAACACACCCAACTGTACTGTTTGTTTTGCAGCTCACCTTATAATCATTTTGATTTGGAATACTGTTGAACTACAACACAATTTTTCCAAAAAAAAAGAATCACATACAAAAACTACAGAAGGTTCATTATTTTAAAACTGGTTTTCCCTTCTTCATTAGCAGTACAGCTTGTGATGTTTTAGTGAACTGAAAGTATACTTCTGTGCCCAAAATGTGCCTTGATTAATACAGGTAGCACTAGTGCCAGTATGCCATTTTAGCTTAGGTAGCAATTTTAGTAATGTTCACATAAAGACCCAGCCAGTCCAATAAAGCCAGCCATCTTTTATTCCCTACACAAGCATTTCCAATAGAAAGCTGCCCTCTTAAAGACACATGCGTCCAATTTTTGTGTTAAAGAGGTAGGGCTGTGCATCTAGACCAATATTTATATTTGTATTTTGATTCTAACATTTGTATTTCTGAATACAAATAAAAGCGCATATTATCAGAACTTGGTAACGTGTAACGTGGTTATTTTCAGGCACACCATTTCTTGAGAACCATGTCAGAGACGAAATTTGGACACACATGTGGGATGAGCCGTGAGCTGGGGGATCAGGCTCTGAATCAGTCACAATTCGTAGGGCAGGGAGGGAGGATTGGGAACCAAGCCAGAGGTCAGGGCCATAAATCTGGACTGAAGAGCAAACAAGGAGGAAGAAGCAAGAAGGAAGCGAGGAATACAACCACAAAACATGTTAGGTTGTGGGTGAACATATCAGACGACACAGCGATTCTTCAAACAGCTCTTGTTTATTCACAGGCCAGGACAGAACTGAACTGAAGGGTTCAGTCCGCCTGCTTATATAGAGCTCCAGTACAATGTAACTGTAACAATTTTCTAAAACTATCCAATCACTGAACGTCACTTTCGATCCCTTATTTGCATAACTATCTACAGTATCCCCCTGCTGGCCCAGGGTGAGAACTTCAGTACATAACAAAACAAGTCAGAGCTAGAGGACAAACCAGGAGGCAGGAGCAAGGACCACAGAATGACCAAAGCTTCAAGGAATACACTGGAACAAGAAGCTTTCTTGCATACCTTCCTGTCCAGAACTCTCAAATTGCCTGCCTGGTCCAGGACCTGAAAGTACATTACAAAGTAGCTGCCCCTTTGCTGTTCAATGGTTCACCATATGGAGAGCTGTACAGGGGTTTGGCTGCACTCTGTGAATTTGGCCCTTAAGATTAAGTTGCTGATGCGCTGTACCTCTGCCTCTCCTTCTGCCTCTCACCACCGGCTTATAGCACATGTCTGTTTTCAGTGGGGTCTGCTTCCAGGTAAATGCACATTGAACCGCCCTCTAACTCTGCTTGCCCTAAATAGCAACAAAATCTGTCCCCAGAGACAGTAACCGCACCACTGACAATCTTATAGGTGTACTAACAGAAATACCTTTGTTGTGAATTCATACATACGTGAGATAGTTTATGAGAGAGCACAGTGGAAACCAGACCTTTAGGAAATGTTACTTAGGAGGACCTTATTCCTGCATTGCAGGGGATTGGACTAGATGTCCTCCAAGGTCCCTACAGTCCTATGATTATGCGACCTTATCTTTGTTACCTAGCATTACAATGTCTGGAAATTGTTTTTCATATTTAGTCCAAGATTTCATTTAACGGCAATAGCGTCTGAGATAAAATGGATGTTCAGCTATTTTTATTTTATAAAGTCTTCTGTCAAAATACAGGCAATGTTATTGAAAGGTGCACATTTCCCCATTCTTTCTCTGCCTGGGATATATTCATACTTAGGCAAGAACATTCTGCTTGCTACTTCAAAAATGGTCAAATGAAAATTCTGTCAATGCCTTATGCAACAAGTGAGAAAGCAATGTGGTGACTGGTGAATAAAGGCCTGAAAAACTCATGCAATGCAACTCAGTTCAAGTATGTCACTTAAGGTAAAGGTAAAGGGACCCCTGACCATTGGGTCCAGTCGCGGACAACTCTGGGGTTGCAGTGCTCATCTCACTTTATTGGCCGAGGGAGCCGGCGTACATGCAGCCAGCATGACTAAGCCGCATCTGGCAAACCAGAGCAGTGCACGGAAATGCCGTTTACCTTCCTGCTGGAGGGGTACCTATTTATGTACTTGTACTTTGATGTGCTTTCGAACTGCTAGGTTGGCAGGAGCAGGGACCGAGCAATGGGAGCTCACCCCGTCGCGGGGATTCGAACCGCCAGTCTTCTGATCAGCAAGACCTAGGCTCTGTGGTTTAACCCACAGCGCCACCCGCGCCACTTATAGACTGTCAAATAACCCAAATAACTGGACACCAGTGGTTCCATCTGCACTATACATTGAAAGCACTATGATACAACTTTAAATAGTTAGTGTGTGTGTGTGTGTATAAACAGAGACTAAAGGGTTGAAACGCATTTGATCATTATTCCATTTTGTTTTACTGAGTAGTTTTATATTCTATCTGTTTACAATCTCTCATTATTAGTTACATAAAACACTTGCATAACGCCAGCTCTATGCTAATTCAGTTGGCATTATTTGGAAGTTCAGTTCCCAACTTGTTCATAATCACCTCTCTTGGTTTGCTGGCACTTGCTTCCTCTTTATTTCACCTTATCATCTCCCAAAGTGGGGAATATGTGATTTAAAAGATAGGCCCTGTTTAAAGGCTCAGAATCTAACAGGCAAATAAAACAAGGGGGGAGAGGGAAGGGAGGGCTATCAATATACAATACCAGTACATGAACAGGGCTTGCACAATATATTTTGCCACCAGAGGCAAAGGAGAAAATAGCAGCGTCTCCCATTTCTGCATACATAATACGACTGGATTGGCAGATGGATTAATACTCCACCACTATTCACGGGGTATCATCCTTCACCCCATCTGGGGCTGCAGGGCAGATCAAGGGGACTAGGAGTAGGATGAGGGAGAAGTTTGATTCAGTTTGCATTGTAAGGCAAAGTTACCTAATTCACATATTCCCAAACAATATTTGAACAATATTCAATCAGCTCACACTGATTTCAGTGGGAGAGTTAAGCAGGCACTCAAAATCTAACACAATGAAACCAAGAGGAATGAAAAATCCTTATTTCTGATGGGTTGTGTCCTTATTGGCTAGCACTAGCATCAGTTCATTAGTTAAATACATGTTCGTGGCAATCGACATATAGTTATGCTCCTACAAGTGTAATATTTTAGTTAAATGAAGAGCAACAGAGCAGGTTAACACCGTTTCTATAAGAAGCGCTTTTTGCAGACCTGGCTGCTCATTCTGCAAGAACCCAGTGGTTAGCACAATTGTCTGGGTTTCTGATTGCCATAAAATATGCCTATTAATAACAGCAGGTTGGCTCTGTGAATAGAAAGAGCAACATGAAAACTGGTCCCCCATGATCATCTGCATATTTTTACACAGAGTTACCAAGTATATAATCTATTTCCTATGTGTTTTAAGTGGACAAATCGTCTTGAACCTGCTTTAAAAGAATCAAAGAATAACACTTTCCACTGAAGTAGTGATTTATTTCAATTTCATCCTTTTTAATATGCTTTCTTCTGCCCCTTTTTTCTTCTACCTCTGATTCCTTTTGCCATCAATCCCATTGAACTCATCGGGTGGTGCTCACTGCTGTGTTTGATTATTCTGGGGTTTGCAAAAATTACCTCCATTTTTGTCAGGCCAAATTCTTTGCCCTGGGTCTCAGCCATTGTCGAGTTTCTGCAACACATGGGATAATGTCAAAATGAAGGCGATTACCTGTCTACAGTGGTCCGTGCTTTGGTGACCTCCCAGTTGGATTACCATTATCCATTATATACCATTATATGTGTGGCTGCCCTTGAAGACGACACAGAAGCTTCAATTAGTGCAGAATTTGGCTGCCAGAATTTTAACAGGTACATATGGACAGCCTCAGACATTTCGCTCCCTGAAGCAGAAGATAAGATAGCACTGCCTCCTATCCCATCTACGAAGGGTGATAGGATCGGCGGTTGAATCTTATGTCAACACTGGTGACAGGACCCCATTCCTGGGGGCAGCAGGATGGCTTAGAAGGTGTAGGACGAGTTGTGCTGTACATACAGATTTGTCCTCAAGCCCCGCACTGCCACTCCAGTTCTTTAGCATCTGCCACCTAAGGCAGCTGCTTGACTTTGCCTAGTGGTAGGGCTGGCCTTGCTGTTGCCACCAGGTTTGCTCATAATGCTCAAATCATTGAAGAACTTCAATGGTTGCCTACACTGTAGGGTCCAATTGAAGGTGCTGAGATTTACATTTAAAATCTGTAACTAAAAACCTGAGAGGGAGCACCACTTCCCATACCAGCCTGCCTATGTCTTAAGATCCTCAACTCAGGCCCTGCCCTAAGTGTTGCTCTTCTCAAAAGTGCATGGTTTGAAGTACATATGAAGAAGAGGGTTTCTTCATTGGTGGTGCCTTTGCTTTACAATATTTTTGGTACCAGGTTAAGATGTTTCTATATATATATATAAAATGTTTAAAAATTATGATATATGTAATCTGCTAAAGGGGACGTGGATGGCGCTGTGGGTTAAACCACAGAGCCTAGGACTTGCCGATCAGAAGGTCAGCAGTTCGAATCCCCGCGACCAGGGTGAGCTCCCGTTGCTCGGTCCCTGCTCCTGCCAACCTAGCAGTTCGAAAGCATGTCAAACTGCAAGTAGATAAATAGGTACCACTTTGGCTCCCCCAATTATTCTGCCCACAAACAGGGCGGGCAATTTGGAAAAGCCATCTGGACATAGCTAGGAACATAGGAAGCTGCCTAACAAAGAGTTGGTCCATCTACCTGCTACTGTCAAATAACCCAAGTAGCTATACATTGAAAGCACTATAGTCTATCTTCCTGCTACACTGACTGGTAGCAGCTGTCCAGAATTTCAGACAGAAGTCATTCCTGGTTCTCCTACCCGGGATACTGAAGACTGAAACTAGGATTTTTTGCATGCTGTGGGACTGCTTTGCCACTAAGCTGTGGCCCATCTCTTAAGAAAATCCAACTATCCATCACCATTGGCAATATATGAAGACTTACGGTTTTATCATTTTAAGATACTGGAGAAAGCCTTCTTCTGGATCATTTAACAGTTCAATCCTATGTCTGCTGACTAAGCTCAATTGAGTTTGATGGGTCTCACTGTGCAAAGCATTGCCCCTGAGTCAGATAGTCAAAGCACCCAATTTTTGTCTGGTATTCAATCAAAACCTGGAATTTAATACATTAGGAAAGCATCTTGCATTGTTTAGGCTACAATCCTTTGACTACTAAGCCTGGAAGGTTTACTTCTGAGTAAATATACATCTATTTGTGCCATAAATCCTTGTGTAACTGAAACTGAAAGCAGAAAAAAATCCCAATCCTTGGGATCTGAAAATATTTTATGAAGAACAAAAAGACAGAAGGGAAAATGATATGACCACGATTTGTTTGTTTTTGTTTTTCACCTTTTGGGTGGGTTTTCGAAGGAAGCTTTGACAGCCAAATAACTTTTGGATTAGAGTAATATGAATTGTAGCTGTTTTGACAGCATGTTGCTTGAAGCTAATAAAAATATTGGAGCTGTGGTTGTCAGTAATATTGGGCTCTCTTCACCCTTCACCCCCTTCTCTCTCTCTCTCTCTCTCTCTCTCTCTCTCTCTCTCTCTCTGTCTCTCTAGCTATCTGTTACATAATATCATTCACTCTTAAAGCAAACTAGGATGATTTAAGGATGGGGGGGGGGGGGTTGCATCCAGTTTACATTTAACAATGAACCTACTTAATCCACACAGTCCAAAACAAGAATCAAAACACAATCATCCTTTGAAATACACATCTTTTTCTGAATTTTTCAGTGCAATTCTCCATCCAAGTAATGTGTACAAAATGCACTGAGAAAGTGTGCATAAAGATGCACATGTATGTTAAATCACATACAAAATGCATTATACTGGGGGAAATTGCTTTGCAAAATTTTAGCCAAAATTGCTTAGAAGCATTTATATATACGGGGAAATTGAACTCATTCCTGGCTCTCAAGCACACACACACACCCCTTTTCCTATTCTAGACTGCACTCCTCCAGGGGGCTGGGGGTATCATACATCATCATCTTGCCGGTCCTGCTAATATATATGTACATCAGAAATCTCAGGCTCATTGAAGATACTTTTAGCAGGGAATTTTTTTAAGCCAACTCTGTTTGTCTAACCAAATGAATGGTGGACTTCTCAGGTGTGTTACTCAAAGTCTGGCAACAGGTTCTAGATAGGGCATACAATGGCCCTCCTGCATTACCAGAGAAGGGCAAACTCTGATAGACAACTGCGTCCTTACCACTTAAATATTATCAGTCCATACCAGAATTTGCAAATATCAAATTCCTCGTGCATCCCTACTTCCAGTTGCAGGAACTAATGCAGGAACACACCTCGATGCCCTTCTGCTCTTCAAAAGAAGAACTTTGAAGCCTGAATAGATGCACTCCATTGTGGCTCACTAGCTACAGTACATCCTGTTTTCGCACTCTGGCTTTTTTTGTTCAAGACCTGGAGTCTCTGACCCTTGTCTGATTCATGTCTCAATTCTAACCTGCTCTTCAAGCAGTTTGACCCTAACACAGTAGGTCCGGTATGTCTTCCTGCTGCCTTTGTGCTCCACTGCATAGCAAGAGGGTACCAGTTTTGCCTCTCCTTTTCTTTTATATACATACACATTGAAGTAGATATATTGATTTTCCAGAGCCAATTTTTCCCCGCCATCTCTCCCCTTTCCTTCCCTCCCTCATTGCCATGGAAATTTTGCTGGGGAGAGGAGAAGAAGAAGAAGAGTTTGGATTTGATATCCCGCTTTAT
This sequence comes from Podarcis muralis, assembly GCF_964188315.1. Classification (NCBI taxonomy): domain Eukaryota; kingdom Metazoa; phylum Chordata; class Lepidosauria; order Squamata; family Lacertidae; genus Podarcis; species Podarcis muralis. The sequence continues at coordinate 73,465,292 of NC_135658.1, read as the reverse complement.
CACTACCCAAAGGAGTCTCCAAGTGGCTAACATTCTCCTTTCCTTTCCTCCCCCACAACAAACACTCTGTGAGGTGAGTGGGGCTGAGAGACTTCAGAGAAGTGTGACTAGCCCAAGGTCACCCAGCAGCTGCATGTGGAGGAGCGCAGACGCGAACCTGGTTCCCCAGATTACGAGTCTACCACAAGCAGCACATATCATATCACATACACACAGCAAAGGGTGCACCAGACATTTTCTCCCATCCTATAACAAGTTCCGTTTAAAGAGCATGTGCACGACACAAGTTGCTGCTAACTCCATGGGTGGGAGAAACTTCCTTGATCAAAACAGTAGTCTTACGTGGGAACTTTGAAGGAAAACAACAGCAACAACCCTCAAAGCACAGTAAAATTTTGATCATGGATTGACCCAGGGCTGATTCCCAAGTAAGCAGGCATTCGACTGTAGCCCCAGGGCTGGCAGGGAATCACAGGTCTTAAACAGTTCTCACTTCACAGCTGTAATCAGCTTCATTGTTGTTCTGCTTTTCCATGAGGGGCTTGTTTGCTTTGCTGTGCTCTCTTCGCTGCCAGAGTGCACAACTCTCATATTCCATTCATTTCAATTCTTTGCTGCAAAGCTGAGAGCACAAACAAAAATAAGCTCAAAGTTTCTCAGCATCTCATAGAATGAGAGCACTTTTTCAAGATTTGTGAACCAGAAACTGGGTGAAAAACCAAATGCATACCAGGAAAGAATTCATCTGGAGAAGCTTTTGTTGGAAAAGAAAGAGAACTTGCTGAATATCCACCAGGTATCTGCAATACTTCTGATAATCTCCTGAAAACAAATTTCAATGCAGGCTAAACCAAATAGCACCACAACTGTTAAGAGACCACACACATCTACATAAACGTATTAATAGTTCACTCACTTCCCTTCCCTGAGTGCCTGTTACTCAGTGTTTGATCAGTGTAGGGTGGTGTGTAACACACTGCCAAAAAAGGAGACCGAAAGATGACACCCATTTGCCTTAAATTTGCATATGGTAATTTATAATGCTAATCACAGCTTAAAGGCTTTGCATGGAAAGTGGATCTTCATGGGAATGACTTCTTTGCCCTTTGAGTCATTCTGAAGACTGGGTCAGTTTGGCTTACATAACCATAGATTGTCGTGTTTGTTTTGTTTTAAAATATACATCCTACCTGAAAGCTGCCCTCAAAACAGCATACAAGACAACCAGTGAAGCTAAAGCCACAATATATAAAGTTGGAATAGCATATTGGTGATGAGTGTAGTAAAGACATCTTGAAACTTTTTTTTAAAATATTGGGACTGCTCATTCAAATGGTCTGCCTCATAGTGAACAAGGATTAAGGCTGCAAATCAATCTTGATTGTGCATGTTTTGTAGGATGTGATGGTCAACGACAAAATGCGTCTGCAAGGCAGTTCACTCTTTTATTATATCTATAAAAAACCTTTGATCAGTGATTAAAAGTACTGTCAAGTTTAAGAAAAAATGCATTTCTACTAAAAGACTATGTAGAGTGACAGGAGACTATCATTTACTCATATTGAATCTTCTGTAAGAATGAAAGCAATATTAATGTTGATTGGATATCCACAGAACTGAATTATTGAAATCTTTAAGGAATATTACTGCTCCTGAGACATTGCTTCCCACTAAGTCAACAATGATAATTATAAATTACAGTGTCTGTTGTAAATAAATATCTAACTTCCCCAGAACACTTGAAACTCTTTCTCATTGATCTGGAGCCACTGCACACATGAAGCTCCTATTCACTTCAATAGATAGAACATCTCCACATGCAAGAATGGACATTCAAACACAGTTCTCTGCTTCACTGAAATAAACTGGACAGCACAGAGCACCTTCACCCACATCCGATCACTAGAATGGTGCACCCTGTGCACCCAATTCATTGAAGGACCTTCTAAATGCATAAAATGCTTATGAAACAAGTAAGGAAAGTTTGGGTCAAAATTTTCTGTAGAATTTCAAATGAAACAGTGTGAAATGGATGGCTGACTAAACAGTCATCATAATATATCAAGCCAAGTCACTTCCTCAACAGGTCATGTTTCATTAGCATTTTCACTGCAACCAGAAAAATAATTAGCTTCTAATATACTGTAGAACAAAATTGCTGAAGTACAAAGGATCAATAAAAGAGTCATTAGCAAGACCTCTTTCTGTCCCATTTTATTAATGTTGCTTGAATAAGCTGGGCTAAATTCAAAGAAATTCAGAACAGTCATACCCTTGCACCAATCAATTTTCTCCCATTTTGCACATTTCATTGGTGTGACCTATGATCAAATCTCAGTGTAGATCATCTGGAAAAACTCACCTCATGTCTGACACCATTAGACAAAAAAATAGTATGCATTTACTGATCCAAAGACTGATTTCCTCCTTTTATTTGAATCTGTGTAGATTGATCAAACAGAAAATGGATGAAACTTATTCATCCATTTATTCGTTTAAACAAAACAAAGTATGTATGAGATACCTTATCAGGAATGCAGTCAACATGCTTGCCAAATCTGTAACAGCTACCTTCACATTTCATATCTGTTAAGATTGTCGAGGTCAGATGAGATGGTGGTGCTTTCCCCCCTGCACTGATTAATAGTCTCTCTGACCATGGTTTTGAAGAAGAAAAATCACCTCCTTTGGAGTTATATAAAATATGAATATGAAAAGTTCCCCACTGCTCCTGCCAAAACAGAGGCAACAGCGTTCTTCTGGTAAACTTGTTTCTGTGAAGAGATGTTTGCTTCATTTTTAACTACAATACAGCTGTGGCAGCTCTAGAGATCCCAGTGTCAATTAAATACTATCCTTTAGTATCTTCAGCCTTTGGAGAGGAGAAGGAGCAGTCATATTCCTTGTGTGGTAAATGACAATGAAATGTCAATGAAATGACAATGAAATGTCATTTACTGGTCTTTAATTACTTTGGCCCCCAAACATTTTGGAGTTTATACACCAGCATCGATACATCACATTGGGCTCAATAGCATACAGGCAAGCAGTTCAAGAACTAAATGGTCCCATCTTGGGCCCCAAATAATGTCCCCTTGGCTTTCTGTAGCAGCTGTAACTTTCAGACCATCTTCGAGGGTAGCATGTAGCGCTACCCTTTGCAATAATCCAATAGGGAGATTATCAGAGCATGGATTACGGAAGCCAGGGTATCCCTATCCAGAAATCAATGCAACTGGTGAACCAGCCAGAGCTGGACATAGACATTCCTCCTCATTGAGACCACCTAGACCTCTAGTGTCATCCTAGAATCAAAAGGACCTCAAAGCTACACACCTGCTCCTTCATGGAGAGTGCAACCCATCTACCTTCAGAAAATGCATTTTATAAGAATTCAGTCTCAGATTGTTGGCCTTAGTCACCCCATCTCTGCTGTAGGCATTGGTCCAGAACTTGCACACCTTGTCCTGATTCACATGAAATGGAGAGATAGTTGGGTATCACCAGCATACTGAATGACACCTTCCAGTGGTTTAGCACAGATATTAGTTGTAGCTAAACTATTTTTAAAGTACTTAGTGCCCCTCAATGCAGTCCCACAAGGCCAAAGCTCCAGGCCATTTATTCATGCTCTCTTTTTAACACACCTTGACTGAGCCCTTGCTCAAATGCAACACTGGTTGGTTGGTACAAGGGGATACTAAATTATTTTAGCTACAGAAAAGTTTGGTAAATCTACAGAGCATAGCTGCACATGGTTGTGGATGAATCAAATCATGCATTCAGCCTCATCCTCCTGTTCCACATTTCAGCTGAACAGTATAATATTTCACTTTGGTTTTCTAATGCAGCCACGCATCGTGGTAACCCTAGTGTGCTTTAAGACTGCATATTCTGCAAAGCCAAGCAAAACATACTGGTGTGACAAAGAAACAATAAAACAATGAACAAGGTGGTGATACAATGACTATTGCAATCAACACCAGATTATATCACAAAGGCAACTATCTGTAAACAAACAATAAACATCCATGAAAATGGCAAAAGTAGTATCTTTCCAAAATAGGTTTTATCTTAAACAATTGCAAACACAGTAAATAAAGAGTTCACTTGGTTTCGTCATTCTGGTAATCAGATTTTTTGTATTAGTGGGACTGGAGATATTAACTATGTATTGGCGAATACACTAGTTATTGTCTCACCTTTATTCTTGTAGATATGCGTACCCCTGCTTTAAGAAATCCAATTTTTGAGAAATCCAACAGGGTCTGTCTGTCAGTGGGACAGAGTTCTGGTCATGCAATAGGACTGCCCCTTCCTCTCCTGACCCTGAAGCTCCCCACACACAACCAAAATACACAGGTTTAGGGAAACCTCTACAAAAGGAGCTCACAAGAGGGAAGTGTACTCATATGACCCAGTATTTGCTAACTAGTGTTTGACATTGATTCCATAACTAGTTTCAGTGGCTTACAATTCAAACCATAGCAACCTTTTGCCTGCCAATGGCATGGGTTCTGTCCTGGAAACAAGCAACGCTTCCCCAGGTAAAACAAAGGCCCTTGCATGTTCAAACTGTCCATTTTGATGTTGTGTGCTTAGGGGCAATGGCAGACATGGGGAGCAGTAAGCAAATAACAAGATAAGGATCTGGGCTTACCAGCTTCCACACATACGTTTAGCTCACTGAGGTAACATGCTTGAATATATGTTCTCCTTCCTTGCTATCTAGATGGAATAACCCAGAGAAAGCACCATCTTCTGAGAAGCTTGGCCTACATGAGTCAGTGTTATGGAAAGATGGAGTACTTGGCAGATATAGTGATTTTAAATAGAAAGAGGATGGGAGCTTTGGCATTTCATTGCATTTGGTCAAATGGGTATCCTATCTAATCAGAGCAACCTCTTCAAGTTCTCTCAACCTGGGTTGGTTATTTAGATGCTTTTGAAGAGAAAACACATTTTCTTCTGAATGCAACAGCTGAATCATTCAATAAGCAGTTGACCAATTGAGTACATCCAAAAAGCAAACCTTTGTTGTTGGCAAAGAATACTCTATTTCCTCTCTGCCACTATGCCACTCAGGCTGCATGAGACAAGAATGAGTATCCTGAAAATTTTGATACTGATCCAAGAATGAGTTTGCAATGTCTGCCAATAGATTTGGATTATAGCACTCTGTCCTAGTGGTGGAAATTTGCACAAAAAGGAAAAGGAAAATCTTTTGTTGTTGTTGTTGTTGTCATCATAATACTTATGGTACCTCCCTCTCCTAGCTAACTAGACTCCTTTCAGCAAGAGTGTTCCTCCTGTATTTAGTTTCCATTTGTTCTTTCTAAATATTATGACTGTGTATGGCATGAAACATGACTGTCAGTAATTACACAGTTTACGGGCATCCGTAATAATAACCAGGCAATTAGTACTTGATGATGCTAATTGAATTCCCTGGTTAATAACATTTCAGATGCTGTCCCAGATCTTCGTGCTGAACATGCCAATAAAATAATGTATCCTAGTTTTATTCTTCATGTTATCAGAGGGGCCACTGCTGCCACATTAAGCTATTCTTCACTACAGTATATAGCTGCCAATATCCCACATGAATCTCCCCATTGAGGTTCACCTCTGAGGCCCTGCTATGTCTCCCTACAGGGCCTTCCCAGTTTAGCCCCCCATCTCTGGAATTCCCTCTTCAAAGAGGCTTACCTGGCATAGCACTTGCAGATTGGTAGGGAGGAACAACTTCAGATGGAACCAGGGCCAATGAGAGGCAGAGCCACCGCACTGACTGGTTATAAATAAGACGGCAGGCAGGTGGAGGCTGGCTGAAGGCAGACTAAAGTTGGTGAGGAAGTGCCACATTCACCCTAATGGACCAGCCTCCACTGAGTTCTGGTTTTCTTTTCAGCCCCAGGCAAAGACCATTTTGATGTTCTAACCTTTTCTATTTTCCAGTCTGCATATGTTGTTTTTATGCTATTTTTAAAATCCAGTGTCCTTTGAGTTGCTTTGTCCAAGTGTCACTCCAGGGTGTTGTACTGTTTTACTTAATAAGCGACTCAGAGAGCTTTGGCTGAAAATCATCTCCATAAATCATTTCACGGACACACTTAATGTTTAAATAGTGCTATGGAGCTTATTCCTGGTCAGGGATGGAGAACCCGCCAGATTTTTCTGTACTACTGCAACTCCCTGAATCCCTGACCGTTCACCACAATGGCTGAGGCTAAAGGGACTTAGATTCAAAAAATAAAAAATAGATACATATTTTTAAAGTCTGTTCCAGGCTACACTTCCAAGAGTGTATGGCAGTCCTTTGCTATCTGAATCAGGCTTCTTCAGGTAACAGGAGGAATGGGGTATGTTTAAATGCTAGGTGCTGACATAAGAGCAACAGCGGCGGAGCTTCATGCTCCGGCGCCAGGGTGTGTGTGTGCAGGGGTGGAGAGCAGGCGGGGCTGGCGCACGTCCCAGGGGCGTGCAGGGGGCAGCCGGGATTGCACTGCCAGGGGCAGTGTGCTCCCCCCCCCCCACTCCTCTTCCTCCACCAGTGAAGAACAATGGTGACTGTTCTCTTTAAAAGTCAGGACTTTTTCTGTTACCATTACATTTATTTTCACTACGGAGGAAGCATTTGATTTGGATTTTCTGCTTTAGATCTCATATATTTATTGGCCTGGTTCTTCAAAGTCAAGGGTGGTCAACATGGCACCCTCAAGGTCTTTGGCCACGCTGATGGACGCTGGAGTCCAAAAACATCTATAGGGCACTAGGTTGGCTAACCCTATTATAAGGAGATGGCAATTTGGTGTGAACATTCATTAACTAGGAAAATGGCCCCTTCTGTTTCCTTTGAGGTTCTGGCTTCACTTACTCTTTTTACATTTCAGAAAAACATTTTCTTTTTCAGCTAAAACTTGGCAAAAGCTGAACATTTTCTTGGCAGCCCTGTGATCTATTTGTTAATAATGTTCTGCTGCCTAAAATTCAGGATGCTCATTCTCCTGCAAAGAGTTGACATTGGTTCAGTTTTTGGAGATCTGTGTGAAAATATTTGGGTCTCTAGCTAAAGCACAAAACCATGTAGCACATTGCCAAAAACGAGAAAAACGAAGGCATGAGTCCAATCTTGTGAAGGGCATTGCAACAGCCTAAGGCTAAGGAATGAGGCAGAACACTCCAACTTTCTGCCCACTAAGGCTTCCCTCCAATCTCTTATAAATACCCAACACTTTAACAAACACAAGTTTCTTGGTATCTTATTGGGGGGGCGGGGTCCTATGGCTATGGTTCCCTCCATGCATTGACATCTTTCTTTCTTTCTTTCTTTCTTTCTTTCTTTCTTTCTTTCTTTCTTTCGCTGTGTGTGCGTGTGCAGACTGGATGCAGATATGCACCTAAATGTGAAATGTGATCCTCATCGTAGAACGCACTACAAAGACGAAGGCTTATCTTCCCATTACTCTCGCAAATTGGATAGGGACATAGACATATATATATACTCATCTGAGCCAGAAATCACAAGCAACATCTTGTGCGTAATCCACAGGACCAAGCACAATACAGAGAAAATTAAGTGCTGCAATCCTCTCTGCATTCTTACCTAGATGTAAGCTCTGCTGAAAACAGTGCAACCTGCATAGGATTGTGGTGCATAACTGTTTTTTAAGGTTAAGTATAGCTGTGAAAAGAAAAGGGTCAACCTCCCTGCTTAAAGGACCAGCTAGCAACGATTCTCAAGACAAAAATCCCTACTTTCCTTTGTGGTTGACTCACTCCAGTGAACTTGCTAATGGGTGATGATGTCTGTTGAAACAGCAATGCTTTGATCAGGCTGGCTCCATTTACCAGCAGCTGCCCTGCACCTAAAGCCTCTAGGTGCAGCACAGCACACAGCCGAGCATCTCTCAGCCCCATTGAACAAGATTTACAGTTTTGTGTGCTGCTTCCTTCATAGCCAGATTACGGGGAGAGAATGTAGAGTGACATTTCTCACGCTGTTCATTAAACATGCCATTAATTTCCTGTTATTAACTGGCGAACCTCAGCTTCAGCTGAATTCCCACAGTATCCTTGCAATAAATGGCGCTGGTGTCACTTTTTACCAAAAAAAAAAAAAAAAAAGGATCTCCAAGTCTGGTAATGGGAACTGAAATGTTGCTAAAGTGACAGGATTGCTCAGGTGGCATTTCCTATACTCAACCTTGGGCTTCCTCTGAGGCAAGTAATGGACTAGTGGCAGGGCCTATGCAACTGGATCTCACTCAGACCGTGATGGAAGCAAATCTTCTCTTGCTGGCATTTAGCAGTTGCCAGGCAACAGCTCCCACTGAGGTCCTCTGAAGCAAGGGAGTGGGGCTTAACAATTGGAAGTCATGCGACCCGTGACAGAAGCATGCTTCCTTCACTAGCTGGTATTTGCACAGCAACAGCTCCAACTAAAGGGCAACGGTTGGCATTCAAGTAAGCCTTACTCAGAGCAGACTCATTGAAACTAATGCACATAACCATGCTTGGTCCATTAATTCCAATAGTTCTGCTCTAAGTAAAACTTGAACGCCACCCAGTGCTTTCAACTCTCCCCATATGTTTCAGGCGTTGCCCAATCTAGTCACATGAAGGCAATTCATTTTAAAATAATAATAATTATTGCACATATCAGCAAATGCTCTGTGGGTGGCTCACAGAAGTGAAGAGTAAAATAAAATAAAATATGATAATTAAAATACAATAAAAACGTGGCATACAATTTTCCTCCTGGAAGAGGAGAACAAAACCAAACATTTGCAGCTCAGAATATAACACCGAATCTCAGTCATTGAGAGGCCAGATTCCTACCTTCTCCCCTAGGTTTCCTTGAGCACATTGTTTAAAAGGCTTTTAAGACAAATATTGAAGTCCCTCAATTATTATGTTCCCTAGTGCATAAGAATGTCAGAGGAGGCCTGCAGGATTCGGAGCAGCCAGATGCCTATTGAAAGCCAGGAAACAAGTCCTGAGCACAACAGCTCCGTCACCACTTGTGATTCCTAACAGCTGTATTCAGAGGTACATTGCCTCTGATACATAGCCATCATGGCTTGTAGCCATCAATAGCTTCATCCTCCCTGAATTTAAGACTGTGTGAAAGAAATATAAGATGAATTTGAGCTGCAGCACAGATCGAACTCGCCACTGAAAACGGGACTCCCTAGGGTGAGCCATCTCTGCCGTTGCCTATAATGTTATCTACTCACTGCAACGACATCTGCTGTCATCTTGTGTCTCAGTGCTCCAGCAAATATCAGGAGCAACGTGAGAGACAGTATGGGCATCCTGCTCCACAGGAAGATCATTTTCTGTGTCATCCCTGGGTGATGAGAGAAACATGTAGCCCAGTTGTGGGTTTTTTGAGTGCCATGCATGAGCCAACTGCAACAGCGATATTTTTCCTTCCCAGGAATGCATGATTCGCATGGCGCATTCTGTCTGAGACTAGAAAAGGAACACCACCGAACAGCTGGGAGAAGCCTAGACGCAGCTTGAAGTAGCAGCAAAGCTGTCTATCCCCAAGCGATGTTGAAAGAATGTTCTTCTGTAGCAGCCAAGGGATTGGAGTGGACTTCTGGCCTTTGACGAGTTTTAGAACCACTGCTGAGTGTCTTCAGCCAGATCCATTATTCCAGTTTCTTGGGGTTCTGATTTTGCATCACAAAAGCTTTCTAGTCAGGGTGCATCTGCCTTCATCAAATTTAAGAGTAGAATTGAGCATATATATATCTGCCCGTGCAAATTATTTTTTAACAGGCTTTCCTTGGGAAAGTGTTTCGGAAAGGCTAGCAGCCGAAATTTAATTATCCTTTGGGAGGTTGCAAGGTAAGCGTTGTGCTGTTTCTGTGCGTACCCTAAAGGGAACCTAATCATATTTAGTTATTAATGGATTTTTCATGACAACCTTACTTTGGTTCCATACTTGGGTTATGAGAAACTGCCTGTAACAACAACTTTAAAAATCAATCTGAAACAATTGAGGCTGTCCTGAAAACCTGAGTCATGTGCTTTCAGTTTCCATCGACCCTACCGGCATCTATGGGAACTCTGCCTTAGGTATTTTATTGGCTGATTCTTGTCAGCTTTGCAAAATGATTCATACTGCAGGTCACCCCCCATCCGGGTTTCTGGTTCCTATTTATAAAATTACATCAACTGCAGGAGATTAAAAGGTAAATTTTATTTAATATTATAAATTCCCTGGGTATTTGCAGGACATTTCTCGGGTTATTTAAAACGCCTGCAGAGAAACCTGCGCAGCAATAGGAAATCAGAGATGCTTTAATGGGCACAGCTGGCCTTTGCTGAAATGGTTACAAACAATATTCCAAGCAGGCAGGGTGAAAGCATTAAAAGGTACAGTGGTACCTCGGGTTACATACACTTCAGGTTACATATGCTTCAGGTTTCAGACTCCGCTAACCCAGAAATAGTACCTCGGGTTAAGAACTTTGCTTCAGGATGAGAACAGAAATCGTGCTCCTGCGGCGCGGCGGCAGCAGGAGGCCCCATTAGCTAAAGTGGTGCTTCAGGTTAAGAACAGTTTCAGGTTAAGAACAGACCTCCGGAACGAATTAAGTACTTAACCCGAGGTACCACTGTACAAGATTCCTTGCCTAGAGATTTAGAAGGACTGACAAGAGGGAGAAGAGCAGTCCTAACCACAGAGGCAGCTGAACTCAAGGTATTTAGGCCTACAAGAAGGTTGAGGGAAACTGAGGCTCTCCAGACACTGTTGGGTTAAACTCACATAATCCCCAATGATGATGATTTTATTCCCCACCCATCTGGTTGGGTTGATCAATGACAGGAGTGTGTTCACTTGATAAATCTGTCAGTCTTGGGACGGATCTACACTCATGGCTTATAATGTTAAGGGTTAAGGAATGGTTTTCATAACATAGGTGGACACGTTGCGTTTTGCTTTTAACGTTCCTTAGGCAATATTAAAATGGGACACCAGAGGATGAAGCAGAGCAACCAGGAACTAGCAGTAGGGAAACAGCTTTTCAACGGGCAAAACAAGGTAAGAAGCGATTTAAATTACCAGTCTGCCCAGTGACGTTTTGGAATGCTATCTCTAATATCATCCTAACAACATTAAACAGGTCCATGTAGATCCATCCTTGGTTCCTCTCAGTTACTCATTTCTTCCAAACTTCATTTTGTTCTGTTTTCACATCACAGCTTATATATGGTTTTTTTTAAAATGAAAAGTCCACATGAAGATTTGTATGGCTTTATGTGCAGATGAATATATGCATTTATGAATGCAGCATTGCCTAATGTGAACTGACCTGGACCCTGCAATAATCATCTTTGTGTGCCTCCTCCATGAGAGATCCAGAGGGAGCCAACATGAGAATGGGCCTTTTCTGAGGTGGCTCCCCATTTTGTGAAATGCTCTTCCCAGCAAAGATTACCTGCTGCTTTCATTTAGGTGCCAGCAAAATAATTCCTCTTTTTTTCCAGGCCTTTGGCTAATTAAAAAATTCTATGGCCTTTTAGAGGTGTTAATGGGAAGGAGATTATTAGTTTGTGAGTGGGGGGTTATTATGCATTTTGTGTTCTCATTTTGTATTTTTATACTGTAGGCCACCCTGTGATCTTTGGGTGAAGGACTGTATATAAATAAATAATATCTATATTGTTGCAAGCAATTTTTCCCTAATGCCACGCATTCTTGTGCAATGGATTTTTTTCACCAATATACACTTCTTGGGCACAGCCTCTGATCCCAGGAGTTGGACAGTTCTTATGCCTAGCCTTATCCACACACACCCCAATGATTATTATTTTTTTTACAAGTCCTATAAGTTGGTGATCATCACTCCATCTTGTGGGGCAATCATGCTTTTTAGAGGAGGAGAGCTTGCTGCAGAGCACACTGCAGTCTTTTGGAGAAGTGGAAAGACATATTAATTTGGAAGCATAAATAATTCAGTCCTTTGGAAGACTTTGGCTAACTTCCAGCTGCTATTAGAGATAGTAGTAGCTGCTTCCGAAAAAAGAGGCTTAAATTGCTTATAAATGTCAAGTTTACATAATGAAGTTATCCTGATCTGCGTTCTGCTTGTTTATACTTTTTTTTGGGGGGGGGGGGTAATGCCACCTGTTTTTCAGAGCACCCCATTTCTACCATGTCAACCCTCCCACTCACCCACGCCCCCCAAATACCCCATAAAAGTCGAGTTCCTGCCGCCACAATTCTGCATGTAATCTTCTCACTGCACAGAAGGGATTTAGTCAATGTTCTTTTTGCCGCTTTAATTCAATTTAAAAGGGATAAACTGAGAAGGAATGAAAGGTCCATCTTTCTCAAGTCTGGCACAAAAAGTGTCTTTCTCAAGACATAATATAGGCATAATCTCCCTCTTTTATACTTAACACTACTATTTCACAATGAAATACTGCAGATCCTCTTTAAGAACTTCATTATAAAACAAACACCCAAATCTACTAAAATCTGATTTTAAGGAATATGCAAAACGCAAGTATGTAATTGTGATGTTGACCATCAGGGAGGAGAGAGAGAGAGAGAGAGAGAGAGAGAGAGAGAGAGAGAGAGAGAGTCACTGACTTAAATTACTGGCTTTTCTAGTATATGAAACTGCACAAGCAGGCTGGGGGAGAGGGAGGGGATTTGTGAAATATTTATAGATTTGTAACCAGGATATAGTCTTAACAAACCAAGATGGAAGATTCAAAAGCATTGGATGGCCAGGGCAACCAGATTAGCCACACACACCCCTTTTCAAACATATTTAGACAGAGGTGGGGGAGCTTTTCTATCCCAAAGGCCATATTACATTCTGGGCAACTTTCTAAAGTGTGCAGAGTAATTACAATGGTACCTCAGGTTAAGTACTTAATTCGTTCCGGAGGTCTGTTCTTAACCTGAAGCACCACTTTAGCTAATGGGGCCTCCTGCTGCCGCTGCGCTGCTGGAGCATGATTTCTGTTCTCATCCTGAAGCAAAGTTCTTAACCTGAAGCACTATTTCTGGGTTAGCGGAGTCTGTAACCTGAAGCATATGTAACCTGAAGCATATGTAACCCGAGGTACCTCTGCAATGTAAATTTTACCTTTGCATAATAGCACACACCTCTTTCTGTCCTTCATCGAGATCAGCAGGGACAGCGATGAGTGTGGCTTACAGAGTAGTGTGTGGTTTTGGACAAGTCCCGAGGACCAAGATAGAGAGACCTGGAGGGTGATATTTGAATATATATGTGCGCATCCATACATATGGATGCTGCATCCCTCCAGATTCCATCTAATGGGGTGCTGATCTCTCCCCCTAATATTTGTGTCTGAGTCACTGTTGACAGCAACAGGGTTGCTTCTTCCTCATGCATATTTTTGATAATTATATTGTGCTCTCTTCTCAGATGACACCGCCTTTTATAATTGTGTCCTACTCTCTCTAAAATAAACAAGCAAACAGATGGAACAAGACACCCTATTATGAAGAATATTTTTATTGTGTCATTGTTTTTGCATCCATCGCTGGCCCCAAACAGTTGCCAGCCGATGCACTTGGTGCTCCCACTTGTTTATTGGAGCATTAAAAAAATGTTAAGCTCGCACCGCTATTTAATCCTTTTCTAAAATTACTGAAAACAGCTACACGAGCAAATGGATTGCAATGTGGAATTGCCAAACTTTTCACTGTCTTAATTAAACTTGCATTCACATCTTGTAAGTTATCTTCCAAAATGCATTGGTTTTAGGCCGCGGTTGCTAGGAAATTGTGTATATCCTACCCTGCAGAGAGATGCACAAAGGATTGTCTGAGAGATCTAGTGCATGGGAAATTAATCATGTTCTTTGTTGAGAGCCCAAGTGATCATCAACCAAAGCATTTACTTCTGGGTTTACGGTGTTTGAAAACCAATATGTTCGTCAATGGAGACGTTCGAAAACCGAGGTACCACTGTATGTAGATGTAGGAAGGAGGGGTAATTGCTAAAATAAACCCTCTTCCAGATGGAATTTGGGTGCAGAATCCTGTTCTAAGGCCCCATTAAGATCAGAAATAGTTGATTAGCAAGCAGGTTCCTGCTCTCCCTGAGCTTAAATCTATTAATGCACCAAACTAAAAGGCCAAAAAGAAACAGATAGCAGACACCCAAAGGCTACATGGGAGCTCTGCTCAAGAGGACTTGGATGCAAAGCTATATTTATATACAGTGGTACCTCGGGTTACATACGCTTCAGGTTACATACGTTTCAGGTTACAGACTCCGCTAACCCAGAAATATTACCTCGGGTTAAGAACTTTGCTTCAGGATGAGAACAGAAATCGTGCTCCGGCAGCGTGGCGGCAGCGGGAGGCCCCATTAGCTAAAGTGGTGCTTCAGGTTAAGAACAGTTTCAGGTTAAGAACGGACCTCCAGAACAAATTAAGTACTCAACCCAAGGTACCACTGTAATCAAAATAAAAACAACCCAATAACACACACCCCAACATGTTTTAAAAGAGCATTGGATGTCGATCAGCCAAAGGCCTGGTTAAAGAGAAATGTTTTGGCCCAGCGTCTAAAGGTGTATAATGCAGGCACCAGGCAAACCTCCCTGGAGAGAGCATTCCACAAACAGGGAGCCACTGCAGAAAAGGCCCATTCTCGTGTTGTCACCCTCTGGACCTCTTGTAGTATGTTATATTGCTGGAATATTTAGATATGTGATTTTTTTTCACAGAACTGATGTTTTTTGTGACCAGAAAATCACAATCTGACATTCTCACTGTGTATGTTGTATTTCTATAACACAAGATCAAGTTCTATTGCAGCTATGGTTCAATGGATTAGGTTCCCTTCCTCCAACAGAAAAAATATTTCAGTTGCAGAGGAAGGAAAATAGGAAAAAAACTTGTTTTATTTATACTATGTTCTGATTATTAGCTTTTCCTCTGTATTTTGGTACTTGGAGATGGCATTTGTGATTATAACTGAAGATGCTTTTGGCGAGTTGGAATTATGTATCTCTGATGATAATTTGTCCTCTGTACTTTGGGTCCTCACCATGTCTCCAGTATCAGAATGCAAATACTCATTAGTGCTACAACACAATCCTGTGCAGAATTAGGCTGCAACCTTCACAACCAGGAGTAGCCAATGTGGTGCCTTCTAGGTGTTTTGGACTACAACTCCCATCAGCCATCATGGTCAATGGTCAGGGATGATAGGAGTTGTAGTTCAAAACCTCCTGAAAATACCATGTTGGCTACCCCTGCCATATGCACTTACAGTTGTACCTTGGTTTTGGAACAGCTTACTTCCTGAGAGTTTTGGCTCCCGAACGGGGCAAACAAGAAGTTACTGTTCTGGTTTGTGAACTATTTTTGGAACCCGAACATCCATTGGTGCAGGAACTTCCCGCAGCCAATCAGAAGCCCTGCTTTGGTTTCTGAACACTTTGGAAGTCGAAAGGACTTCCGGAACGGATTCTGTTCAACTTCCACGGTACGACTATACTTGGGAATATGTCCCATTTATCTCTGTGGCGCTTACCTCCGAGTAGGCATTATTAAGAGTGTACTGTTGAGGACCTAGCATGAAAGAAATAGCCCTTTATAAAACCCAGCAGCACTAGGCAAGAGGGGGAGACTAACGCTGCAACCACAGCATGAGGGAAGGTTTATTTATTTATCTGTGCAAAATTAATGGGCTGGGCATGGTAAAGTCCACAATTAAGAAAGCACACTCCCAGGGGGTGAGTGGGTTTCAAGGAGGTAAAGCTTTTGTGGTGGTCTTTATTCACCTTGCAGACTTGTCACTTTCCTAGCAGGTATTGGCAAGCTACTTCATTATCGTAATGAGTTGAATTTCCACCCTCTTTCTGATCCACATGCCACTGGCCAGCCTCTGTTAATACATGCATGGCACCAAGCAGTTTGCAAAGATCATTTGTCTTTGTTGCAAAGTAATTAATGTCAAGGCAGCAGTGTGTGAGAATTAATGTTGTTGTAAAAGCACCAAAAAAAAAATAAAAAAATTCTAGCATAGTAAATCAGTTCAAAAGTGCTCCATGGAATTAAACTCAGTCCAGTTCTCTTCTGCTTGCAGCGATACACACAACACTCCTGTAGATTATAATTTGTCCTTTTAGACATTGCACCAGAATAGAAAGATATGTTTCAAAGTAAGATGGAACCAGTGTTGGTCAATGTTCGCAACAAAGTTTAATGAGAGGAAGGGCCATAGCTCAGTGGTGGAGCACATGCAAGTAGAAGATCGCAGGTTCAATTTTCAATGGCATCTCCAAGTGTGGCTGGGAGACAGCCTTGCCTGGAGAGCTGCTGCCAGTCAAGTGTAGACAATACTAAGCAAGATGGACCAATGATTTGACTCACTATAATGCAGCTTCCTCCCACAATATTTGAGTAGATGTCCCTGAACGGCCCTGCATCAAAATCTACCCAATGAGTGATATTGGCTAGACTGTAGGCAGCTGTTTGAGATGAGTGAGGAGCCAGGAACCCAGGAGCTGGGAAGTTGGAATTGAAATTGAAATACTTTATTGTCACTTGTACAACTTGTATACAATGAGATTACACGAGCACCCCCCACTCAGCTCTCTTAGTCTTAATTCCCCTCATTTACTGACGCACGCACAACAAACCCAAAAGTCAGTTGCCCTTTTGTTATCTTTTCATTCAGCGGCCTAATAGCCCACAGATAGAAGCTGTTCTTTACTTTGTTGGTGCAACTAATCATGCTTCTATATCTTCTGCCTGAGGGCAGGAGATCAAGAAAGTGCAGGCCAGGGTGTGAATCATCCCTGAGAATTTTCCTCACTCTCCTGAGGCAACGTTCTTCCACTATTTCATCCAGTGGATTCATGGGACAGCCCATAATATCTTGTGCTGTATTCACCACCCTCTGTAGGCACTTCCTATCAGATGATGTCAAACCAGCGTACCACACCGTGATGCCGTATGAAAGGACACTTTTTATTGTTGACCGGTAGAAGGAGATCATCAATTGTTGATTGACATCGTTCTTCCGCAATACTCTGGATGCAGTCAGGAATGAAAAGCAAAGCCAAAGGCAGGACTGAGAAATAAGGAAGAAGTTAGGACCAAACAGGAAGCGAGTATACCCACCTGAGCTCAGAAAGACCTCAGGTAAGGTATAACTTGCACAAGTTTGGATCCCTTCACAGAGATTAATATTGGAGAAATGGTTTGGTGAGAAAAGGTTAAACACCTCCCTTCCCCCCAGCCCGCTGCCAACGGAGTCCATTGAAAGTGCCTTAAAATGACAAAATAAAATAACATCTGATCTGATCATGGATCTTGTGCATTGGGTCTGTTTAGGCCATGAGATAGAAGTACAGTGGTACCTCGGGTTAAGTACTTAATTCGTTCCGGAGGTCCATTTTTAATCTGAAACTGTTCTTAACCTGAAGCACTATTTCTGGGTTAGCGGAGTCTGTAACCTGAACCGTATGTAACCTGAAGCATATGTAACCCGAGGTACCACTGTATACAGATTATTAGATGATCATCATAGATGTGGTAAATACACATATAAAGAAATTACCATAAATTGAGTGAAAGGATCTATCCTTCTTCCTACATCTTACATTGAATGTTTTAGTAGTCATCTTGACATTCGTTGTCAAGATGAGCATTTCCCTGTTTTTTTTCTAGTGAGATACAATCACAAAATGCCACCAGAGAAGAAGTACGTTTCAATGTAAGTTATGGGAGCTCCATTGCTGAGCACCGCAGAAACTTTATGGGGAAAATATCACTAATAGATTAATGATCAAAGGGAAACTGTGCTGCCCTAGCAAGCAAGATGAATTAGGTGTCAAAGAAAGTATTTTCCCTCTCTAGATTTTATGATTTCCGTGTTAAGAAAACAAATTGCAAGTAACTTACTGGTCAATAAAGAAAAATCACAGGTGTCTTGATTGACAGATTAGTGCAATCTAGTATTCCTCATAGGGGGAATATCTGTGTGTAGCAATGCCAACATTCAAAGCTCATAAATTATAAAGCAAATCATAAAAGGCTCAGCTGCTTCAGAATGAAATAATATATATATTTTTATAGTATAATCCTATGAGACTATCAGCCAAAAAGCCTTGGGGCCTCTATTCATCCAGGATTTCTCTTCGGAGTGCCACTGTCCACCCCACCACTTCAGTCTGGCCTAGGATCGATTGATTTAAGTATGTTAGAGGGCAGTCCTCTATTTGAAATATCTGCCCACTCCACATCTCGTCCAAGAAACGTAAAATGGAAGAGCAGAGGCCTTGACATTGCCCCGCCACACTTAGCAGTGCCTGGGCAGCAGAACAAGCAGACATACAGGTCACCTGGACTGGATCTATACGCATCAAAGAAGCGTTTCAGTTAACTTTGTATGAGAAATCAGGTTGGCAAAATCAGAACTCCACAGCGCCATCTGGCATAACAGTGTTAGAATGCATATACAACGCATGTAAAACACTTTTTCTTTACCAATCAGGCTAGTTACAGCCTTCTTAACCACAGTGCCGCAGATCTGTTTAAATTATAGCAAATTTAAATCATTTCTAAATTTGCATAAATCAGCATAAAATACAAATTATTGCTTTTAATGCAAATATATGTCTTCTTTTGTCCTTATTTTCAGCGTTTCCAGCTTTATTGTTGAACAGCTTCACCCGGTTTGTGTGGAACCCTTTGGAGCCCCCTTATATTCTTATTGTCTTCCATTTATCCCTCTCTCATAAACCATTCCTCGTATCTGACCCTCATCCAGTACCTATATCTGAAAACTATTCCATTTCACTAGTCATCTTTCTTCCCCCTGCCTTCATATACCTTTTCTAAACCTATTATACTTTCCCGAGATGAGATCACCAGCCTTTTAAAGCACCTGTGTTAAACGCAGCAGAGTTATATTTCAGAGTATGGGTGTTCTTTTACTAACCTTATCGTTTCATTGGACTTTATTTTTATGGTTATTTTGAAACTGAACAGCGGAAGGTTGAAAATTGCTTTTCACCATTTAGGAAAACGTATGTGCCAGCTCATAGGTACCTTTCCACTCTTGTTTATTTGCCATTTCCCTTCTCTTTATTTCTTGTTACAGAGAGGGTTGAAGCCAAATCAAGACCATCATTAGATTTCATCTGAAAAATAAATCTAGAGACAAACAAAACTTGTTTTTGTTTATCCAGGTAAAGGCTATCCAATAATGATGCCCAGTCATCAGTATCAACACAGCTTTCAAAAATGAAGATCGTTGGTGTAGACAAAAAAAAAAAAAAAAGGATGAAGGAGGAAGGTTTATTCTATCACTTTCCTTAAGCTTAATAATGCAGTCGCACTTCATAAGGAAGCCTACATTTTTAAACTGAATCAGATTATAGATTCTAATTGAAACAGAACATCCTAAATCCTGAGGGGTTAGTTGCCCACATCTAAGTCCAGGTACTTGCAACTGACTTAATTGTAACAAATGTTTTTAGGACTAGGGAAAAAACCCCAGCAGTCTATCCTAAACTGGTCTTATTAGCTTCAAAATGATTTCAGTAACCTAATGAGGGGGTAATCTTAAGAAACTGTGCACTAGCAAAACTGCCAATAAAGTCACATCAATGTCCACATTTTGCCTTTATTGTTCTATGCCAGGCATAGCTAATGTCAGGCATAGGCAAACTCAGCTCTCCAGATGTTTTGGGACTACAACTCCCATGATCCCTAGCTAACAGGACCAGTGATCAGGGATGATGGGAATTGTAGTCCCAAAACAGCTGGAGGGCAGAGTTTGCCAATGCCTGGCTAATGTGGTTCTCTCCAGATGTTGCTGAACCACAGCTCCATCATATTTGACTATTGGCCATCCTGACTGGGGCTGATAAGAGTTGGGAGTCCAAGATCATATGGCATGATGTTGGCTATTGTAGCATCATCTCCAAGAACATTCATGCATCTTCTGCTTATGGCTTCCACATGGGTACCTACAGTACTTTCCTGATCTCTATTTCGTACAGATTGTGGTACACGAATCTCAACCTTGTGTTGCCAGCATGAGGCAGTCCTGCCAACATCTTGTACAAGCAACATTAAATCCAAGAACCCACCAACGGAACAGATTTGTGGATTAAGTACAAAATCCTAAATTATAAATTTAGGATACAAGTAATATACAAAATTGTGGGGAAATTGCATACCTATTGCTTGACAGAGCATTTGTGTCTATTGAGGCAGCTTTCTGAATGCTTCAACACAAACCACTAACTACTGTCTCCTGCAATTCTTCAGGAAGTAGATTGTATCATAATGTAGACCTGCACTGGCACATGCGTAGGACCAATTTTACAACTAGCCAAACCATAACAGGAAGTGATGGAAGCTGCAAGCCTTTGGAATAATGCGATATCAGCACAAAATTGTGCCTCTCCATATATGTGGAAAATTTCACAGGTTCTTAATTGTGTTATTTTCTTTAGTTTTAAAATGAGTCTTAGTTCTCCTATTCTTCCCTATGGCAATTCACTTGAGTCCCCACCAGGCAACCACTGTATTGAGCATTCATCCTGATCTGCTTGTACAAAGCTTTTGTGCAGGTGAGGCTATGTTTGCTCTGGATTGAGCATTTGTTCTGATTTGTTTGCAGGGAGGTTAATGATTTCAATTAATAATTGTATTATTTATACCCCATCCCATCTGGGTTTTACAACAACAAGCGTTCATTGTGATTTTGCTTCAGGGTGTGCACACGTCTTGTCATTACATTCATCCCACACTTTCCAGTGCATTTTCCAATCACTTTCTTAACAGCAAAAAGCCCATTTATTTTTTAAAAAATAAAGTGGATTTGTTGTACTAGGGCAGGGGTCTGCAACCCGCGGCTCTGGAGCCGCATGTGGCTCTTTTACATCTTTGCCGCGGCTCCGGGGCGGATACTAGCGAGGGGAGGAGGCACATTGTGCACCCCGACACTCCTCACTGTGGCGGGCGCTGTACTGGCTGTGACGTCGCATGGGGGTGGTGCGTGCGTTAGTCACGCACCATCCCGACGTCACCTTCCCGCCCGCTGTCAGATCGCGGCTCCGGAGATAGATTTGTTTTAAATGTCGCAATGGTTTTGCGGCTCCCAGTTGTTGTTTTTTCTTCGGAAATGGGTCCAAGTGGCTCTTTTTGTCTTAAAGGTTGCAGACCCCTGTACTAGGGCAACAGAGGACTTTAATCCGCTTCAGTTGTGCAAACCTCAATTTCCAGTATGTGCTTGCATCCCTCCTGCAAAATGCTGATGGACTGGATTTGACCTTGTTTCCCATACTGCTGTCATGCTTGTCATGGTTGTTGGTACAGCCATTTGTTCTTTAAGGATCTCCAGTCTACTGACCGATGAATCAGTGATAAATTATACAGGAGGGTGAAAACTGTTTTGAAACGTTCTCCCTGAAGAGGCTGCTGCATTCTGAATTCCATGGTTACCTGGGAGATGGCAGCACAAGGGACTTCATTTCAGAAACAACAATGTGCCCTTTTTAATGTCGCAACAGTAATTAAGCTTCTTGATCAATCTCCCTCTTTTCTTTTACAGTTCCTTGCAGTAGGGATTAATCCAAAGAACCAACTTCTTCCCCAGCCATCGTCACAGATACAAATCAGCATGTGCAGCAACAGCATTTGAATAAATGTCTGCTTCCACTCTGGTGGCACAACTGCTCGCCATGTAGCTGAGCTGACACAGCTGGAACAACTATAAGTGACTTGAATAAATTAGATGGGAAATACGATATCCAACATCTTGTTTACCTGGTCCTCCTTATTCTCCTCAAACCACATCCGTCCCTCAAGCAATACCTCTCACTTCGCCATGTTTGGGCCTGGAAAGTGTTTTGAAGTCTTGCTTGTCTGGATGGAGGTTAGAATAAAGGGTGTGTGCAGAAACCAGCCTAGGGTACAGAGGTAAAAAATGCTCTGCCACAGCATATGTTCTGGAACACCCTTTGTTCCATGTTCTGAGAGCCAGTGTGGTGTAGTGGTTAGGAGCGGTGGACTCGTAATCTGGTGAACCAGGTTTGATTCCCCGCTCCTCCACATGCAGCTGCTGGGTGACCTTAGGCTAGTCACACTTCTCTGAAGTCTCTCAGCCCCACTCAGCTCACAGAGTGTTTGTTGTGGGGGAGGAAGGGAAAGGAGAAAGTTAGCTGCTTTGAGACTCCTTCAGGTAGTGATAAAGCGGGATATCAAATCCAAACTCCTCTTCTTCTTGCTTTGCCAGCAAGGCAGCGCTGCAGAGTTACAAACATTATTCCTTTCCCTGCTCTGTGCAGAAATGAGAGGCACTGAATGGGGAAGCTTTTGCATGAACAGCTGGAGCTCAGTCAGCATGAGAATCTCAGGGCCGTTGGTTCAAGCCCCACATTGGGCAAAAGATTCTTGCAATGCAGTGGGTTAAACTAAATGACCCTCCAGCTCTACAATTCTGTGAGTCTGTGAGACAGAAGAAAATCTATGAGTCTGTGAGGTTGTGGGAGCTGGAAGAACAAAGATCAGTTCTCTAGCCTGTCTAACCTCTGGTCAAGAAATGTCAGAGAATGTAGATGCAAAGGCAAAGGAATGTAGATGCGAAAATGCAAAGGTTCTAGATTCGATAGTGGTTAAAAAGTACACCCCGACAGCAGTTCCGGGAAACCTTTCTACCAGATGCAATGGAGAGATGCTGCCCAGAAGAGGAAAGAGGAATTAGATGGACTAATGGGCTGTCTCAATATAGTGCAGCCTCTGATTGTAGTGAGTGCTTCGGTCCGCCATCTTGACCACTGACATCAGTAGGCATTGGTGACCTGGGAAGATGGATGCCCCATGACTGAAAGGGTTGTAGCCAGACTAAGTTTGTGGAACTGAGTTCTCACTGAAAGCAATGGGTTTCATGTGAATTTGTGACTATCTTGCCCAGTTGATTTCAATGGTACCTAAGATTGTGAAGCTCAGGGGGGCCACTAGGGGCGCATTGGAAGATGGCCGACAATACCATCTCTCCGACCCACACGGGGTAATTAAGAGGCTGTTATGGGAGTAGGCAGCCTCCTTTGTTGCCCCAAGGAAATGGGGAACACTGCCCTTGCCTGCTGTGCCCATAAATCACCCCCTAATTCAAAAGAAGGGGGTGAGGGCCCTAGGCAGAATGCCCCCATGTGGACCTCGGCTCTCCTGGACGCTGTCTCTGATCGCGCACTAGCTGCAACAATTTGGAATAATTAATTACAAAAGAAGTAAATGCACATATTTCAAGTGAAGAAGGGGAGTGAAGTCTGCTAATTTAAGTGACCTCTGCGAAAGAAGACAACGGGTTGGAGAAACAGGAATATTTTACGATGAAGATACACCAAAGGCTGGGTATGTTGACAACGGGACTGAATGGGGGGGGAACCTTTTTTACTTTCCTTCTATGTGATTTACAAGAAACCCCCCCCCCCTCATTAGAATCATCGGTTGAACTGACCCAAGCAGGATGATTAAGGTCTGTGTGGAGATAAACTTTAACCAAAAGTATGCTTTATGGAGATCGAGAAGCAATAAGAGCTTTTGGAATGGCGCAGCAATTAATTCGGAGTCGCCATCTTGCCAAAGGATTTATAGCCGGAGGAGGAACGGACTTGTTTTCAGACTGCATTCCTGGTGAATCTCCTCAGAGGTTTTGAGAAAGGAGGCAGATTGGTGAAGATTAATGACGCTAAGACTGTTTTGATGTATGGAAGTGATGTTATATGGAAAACGTCTGGATATGGCTACTGGATAAAAAAAAAAATATCCACGCAGGATTACAAACTGTTCTAACCAGCTTGCGGAGACTATCAGAGGTCACAAAGAGAAAGGAAAAATATATGAAAATAACAACAAGAGATGTGGAAAAACAATAAGAAAGGACTGGATAGTACTGTGAACATCATAAGGTTAGATTTGTGGACATTAAAACAGCAGTAAGAAGCAAGAAGTTGATTGGATCCCCTTCGGAACTTGAAATATGGGTACCCCCAACAAAAAATTAAAATTCAGCTGTGTAATTTGGAATTTATGTAAGTTGGTTTGATTTGATGTGATTGGTCGGTTAATAAAAAATTATTCTTAAAAAAAAAAAAAAGATTGTGAAGCTCAAGATTTGGGCCAGGTCCTGTCTCTCTGTCCAATCTACATGATGTGGTTGTTGTGAGGATAAATAGGAGTGGAGAAGAATCAGGCATGGCGCTTTGAGTTCCTTGAAGGAAAGGTGCAGATATAAGTGTAAAAGTGGAATAGAAAGAGAACTTTGTCTGGATCCAACACTGGCTCCAGCATTCAGTCACCTTCAGAATGGAAGACATTGTGCACAGCAAATTAATATAATCACAAATAAGGCAGATATTCGGCATACATGCACCTTCTACTAATTTCCCTTAGAAATGCAAAGGAAATTGTGGTTTTGCTCCTGGAATGAAAAAGCAGGAGAAACATCAAAAGAGGTTCCAAATTCATCAATTAAATGGTTGCTTTCTGATCTTAGCTTGGCTAGAGATATGAAGACTCTCTAAATAGAAACGAAACCTGCATGATTGCCAGCCAAATGGAAGATGACTTTTGTCCCCCTCAGCCATTGTTACTTAGGCAGTAAATTAGCACAGCACTATCACTGAGAGGCTTAGGTTCCTGCTACAATATGAGTTTATATAACGGATGTCGGCTGCCTAAAGTTGATCAAATTTATGTGCTGCTAGTTTGAGATATGAAAGGTCTCTGCACACTAATCACTTGAGCTGTCAGATGGAGATAGCATGATTAATTTTCCATGTACCGGGTCTCTTCTGCAACCTCGTGTGTACCACCATGCATAGGAGATTTAAAAGTTCATTCTTGCCGCCGAGTTGGAAGGACAGTTTTTAATCTCCTTCTTCCTCCTCTAAGTATTTTCCAGCAACAATTAGCCTTGTTGAAACTTAATTCTCTTAGAAATCCATAATGCACTTTCAAGAAAAAGGTTTTGAAAAGTTATAATTAAACACAAGAAGAAAAAGGAACAGCCCACTCTTTCTGATCCTCTTCTGTACAGAGACAGTGGCAGGCAATTATGATTCAGTTTTATAATTCAGGAATGCTGTGGCAAACTAAGTCCTTGAAGTAACGGGTTACCCTAGAGCAGAAACTAATATCTATAGATATTGGTGAATTTTCATTCTAGCTTCCCATTCAGATCATTTCAATGAGAAATGATGGGGGGGGGGTGTCATATTTTTATACAGAATGTGAAATCTGCATATAAATGCAATTACCTAATGTACATAGACATCTCTTGATGATTTGATTTTGACAGACTTCTAATATGCAATCTCATCAACAACCAACCATCAATACCTTGTATTGCTTTTAACAGCCCCAAACAAGTTAGGTCCAAGGGTACTTTAGAGACCACCTGAACCCTTATATTTCAGTCTGTGAGATCGTCTGCAGGAGCATCACAGGTAATTCCTTGAATTGGAGAGGTTCATTTGACAAGAATCTGAACTGTTAGTGTCACTGTCCCAGTTTTGTGCAATATTCTGCCAATAGAGATTTGGCAGGCACCTTCTGTTTCAACTTCTAAACACCTGCTGAAAAGTTTTCTACCTTGTCAGGCTTCTGCAGGCAACTAAGAATATAGTGGTACCTCGGGTTACATACGCTTCAGGTTACATATGCGTCAGGTTACAGACTCCGCTAACCCAGAAATAGTGCTTCAGGTTAAGAACTTTGCTTCAGGATAAGAACAGAAATCGTGCTCCGGCGGCGCGGCGGCAGCAGGAGGCCCCATTAGCTAAAGTGGTGCTTCAGGTTAAGAACAGTTTCAGGTTAAGAACGGACCTCCAGAACGAATTAAGTACTTAACCCGAGGTAAAAAAGGTAAAGGTACCCCTGCCCGTACGGGCCAGTCTTGCCAGACTCTAGGGTTGTGCGCTCATCTCACTCTATAGGCCGGGAGCCAGTGCTGTCCGCAGACACTTCCGGGTCACGTGGCCAGTGTGACAAGCTGCATCTGGCGATCCAGCGCAGCACACGGAACGCCGTTTACCTTCCCGCTGGTAAGCGGTCCCTATTTATCTACTTGCACCCGGAGGTGCTTTCGAACTGCTAGGTTGGCAGGAGCTGGGACCGAGCAGCGGGAGCGCACCCTGCCGCGGGGATTCGAACCGCCGACCATGTGATCGGCAAGTCCTAGGCGCTGAGGTTTTACCCACAGCGCCACCCGCGTCCCTTTTTTTTTTTTTTAACCCAAGGTACCACTGTATATATTTCCATGACAGATGGTTGATTATTTTAAATTTTTAATTCCTTTATGGGGTCAGCCATTTATGTACAAATGGCCTTTACAGCACAGTTGTCCGAAGCCAAGCATGGGGCAGGCGAGCCATAGGACTTCCAACAGCAGCCTTAGGACGGCCACCTCAGTAGATCGACGTCTTGTGGATGCCATAATCCACAGCAAGACCCTGAAGCAGTTCCAGCCCTCTGGCAGGAGGCTGAAATAGATGTACACCCAATGTTTGAACCATACTTCCACCAACACCTGTAATCAATAAAGTTGTGGCCATTTTTAATCCCGATTGTGCTCTGCCTGAGTTTCTCCTGTCATAGTATTAGCCCGGGGGGAGATGGGGAGGCATTGCGACTGGGACCGCAATGAGGAATATCATGCAGTTGTTTGGCAGTGTGTTGCTGCCTTCCTTCTGTTCAATACAACCCCCAGAGGCATGATGAGAACACAGGCTCCAAAACATCCCAAGGCCATTCATTTGTTTAAAGTCTTGGGATGGACGGGGGAGATTGTTATTTAATTATTTTTTAATTGTGAAGGTAGGTTATAATTAGTGGCTCAAGTACAATTTTAACAGAAGGTTGTTTGAGCATCGCTAGCGGATGGTTCTTCATTAGAAGCTTTTGTCACGGAGGGAGAGCATCTCGTTTTGGGAGGCAGGGTGTGCACTGCAAATGTGGGCTTTGGTGGTGCAACTGAAGAATGCATTTATTCCATAGAGTGTCAATGAGAGTTCCTTCCCTAGACATTCATTCGGAGTGATGGAATAGGCGATGCATCCACCTTCCTGTGTCACTTTGCGCTCATTTTCCTCACTTAAGGCTGCAAATGTTCAAAATAGCATTTCAAATGCTGCCAATAGTGAGACAAAGCACCTGCTTCCAGTGGGAAATGTATTTAGATTAGTGTCTTTGAGGCTTCCTGTTTCCTGTGCGCCAGGGGATGGATGCCTCTCCCAACACCATGGAGAGAGACAGACTGAGATAATCAGAAAATGTTGGAATTGCATTTTCTGCATTCCTCTTAGTTTGAAAGAGGAACCTGGCCTTTACCTGCAGTCTGGCACTCGCTTCCCCATGGAATGTGAGGGCAGGCAAAGGCACTGGGTGCATGGAATATTCCGGCTGCTGTGACACCCCCACCCCATTCCTGGAAGCACCAGTTATCCTGCTAATTTGTTTGTTTTTTTAATTGGAGTAAACTACAGGCACGTGCTGGAGATGATGAGATGAGAAACTGCAAAAACGAACCCAGCTACAAGGATCTTAAAGGTTTGGATTGAGAGGGGATTTTAATCGGTAAAAGAGATGATGGGGAGAGAGGAGCCCACAGTTTGCTTATATTAAAGTTTTTCTCTACATTTATGATACGGCAACCCTCCATGGAATGCAAGTGTGTGTATACACACACACACACACACACACACACACACACACACACACGTGAGGAAGGAAGAAATTGGAAAAGAATTTAACAAAACTGGGACTGCGTGAGAGAAAGGAACTGAGAGGGAAGGGGTGGGAATGCTACGCTTTGAAAATTTGGAGCAAAGTCCTCCCTAACCATTATCCACAAAGGAATGTGTTTGAGATAAGGACAATTGGCCGTAAATCAGCAGCAGGGAAGAAAGGAGTCTACCATCTGCGGGAATAGAAGCTTTTAGATTAGCTGTTTGCAGTCTGGATTCAGACCGCTCTTCCTAGGCTGGAAAAAGGGCGGAGAGGGCTTGTTTGCTGGAAGCCCAAATCATGGGACAAAGTAATGCAGTGACTTTTGGAAAACTGAGGGTTTTTTGACTAAAAAATCATGTCAAAAAACTGGGGTCGTCCAATACACAGATAGTTGCATGGGGGGAGAAGCAGCACACATGCCAGCCAGCCGGTTGGCCGGAGCACAACTTCCCCCGATGCCTCAGTGAGCAGGAAATGATCTAGTGAGTATTTCCTGCCGACAACTGCATGGGGGGAGAAGATCAACAACTTTGGGCCATCTCCCCTCATTTTCTTAAAACTTTCTTAAATCTAAGTCCCCAAAAAGGGGGTCTTATACAGGGGGCATCTTATAGACGGAAAAGTACGGCGTTAAGATTTTGGAACCCAGAAAAAATGTAGAAGAATGAAGCCATCAAATCTAGCACATGGGGAGGCCAGTTTGATTAAATTGTATAATTTGACATTGGAATAATTGGCAATAATTGTAATAACTGGATGAAACTGGTATTGTTATAATGATGCTGCTATTGGAACGATATTGGGAAATCAATAAAAACATACTTTAAAAAATAAGTTTGTGTCTTTGAAATAATAGCACAAAAAGGAGCTTGCCATTTTGAGTCGAGGGGGGGGGGTAAGTTCACAGAGCTGCAGGGGGATGCTTTTAAATTATAATGAATGCTCCAGATCTAAATGGGAAAGTTCAGAGCATCCCTAATATATATTGAATGGCATGGAGTGATTTTAGCTTTGTTCCCTAATACAGATGTGATGTACAATGACATGCATGGAGAAAGTAATAAAACTTCTGTTCTGCCTGCTGTTGATATTCCATTACTCTGCCACTGAGGAAAAATCTGTTGCCCTTTTCTGAATAGAAAAACATTCATTTTCTTGCACACAGAAGGCTATTGATGTATGTATGTTTGCCTTACTTGAGGGACATCAGACGGTGTTGAGAACATAAAGGATAAGAGCACCTGTTATCCTTACAGTAATTAGCACAACACTTGTTAATTGACTGTGCTATGCATGTTTATGGAAACCACAAGCGAAAGCAGCATACTCATTCTCAATTTGTAAATGAAAAAAGCCCTGTAGCATGAAAAAAATGTATGAACAATGAAATGCATATATTGTCTGGCGAAATATATATGACATGTGGCTTGCATTTTCAAATATTACATACAATGGGTCAGCCTTCCGCAACATGTAAGTACCTTGCAGAAGTTATAATAATTTTATACCCCGCCCATCTGGCTGGGTTACCCCAGCCACTCTGGGAGGCTTCCAACACAATATTAAAATACAATAACCTATTAAACATTAAAAGCTTCCCTAAACAAGGCTGCCTTCAGATGTCTTCTAATAGTTTGGTAGTTGTTTTTCTCTTTGACATCTGGTGGGAGGGCGTTCCACAGGCCGAGTGCCACTACCGAGAAGGCCCTCTGCCTGGTTCCCTGTAACTTGGCTTCTCGCAGTGAGGGAACCGCCAGAAGGCCCTTGGCACTGAACCTCAGTGTCTGGGCAGAACAATGGGGGTGGAGACGCTCCTTCAGGTATACTGGACCGAGGCTGTTTAGGGCTTTAAAGGTCAGCACCAATACTTTGAATTGTGCTCGGAAACATACTGGGAGCCAGTGTAGGTCTTTCAAGACCGGTGTTATGTGGTCTCGGCAGCCGCTCCCATTCACCAGTCTAGCTGCCGCATTCTGGATTAGTTGTGGTTTCCGGATCACCTTCAAAGGTAGCCCCACATAGAGCGCATTGCAGTAGTCCAAGCGAGAGATAACTAGAGCATGCACCACTCTGGCGAGACAGTCTGCAGGCAGGTAAGGTCTTCCAACGCATATAAAAACATAATCAAACATTAAAAACTACCCCAAACATAGCTGCCTTCAGCAGTGGCGTAGCGTGGGTTGTCAGCACCCGGGGCAAGGCAAGTAATTTGCGCCCCCTAACCCGTGGATTTGCGCCCCCTAACCCGTGGATTTGCCCTAACCCCAGATGTTGCGCCCAGTGCGGCCGGCCCCCCCTGCACCCCCCACGCTACGCCACTGGCCTTCAGATGTGTCCGCCCCGCCCCCAAGACTACACTTATTTTCATCTCCCCTTTTAACGTATAAATTCAAAGGAAGAAGGAGTTTTATGGAAGTTCTATAATTCTGTACACATAACAGCACAAACTACAGCATGAGACTCTTAATCTCAGGGTTCTGGGTTCAAGCCCCACATTGGGCATAAGATTCCTGCATTGCAGGGGGTTGGACTAGATGACCCTCGGGGTCCCTTCCACCTCTACAATTCCATGACTCTAGGACTCTAACTCCAATCATCATCAACCATTAGCAGCACAGGTTGGAGTTGATCAGAGTAGTAGGACATAACATTTTGTGGGCACCTCGTTGAGGAAGCTTGCGACAGATTGCATCCAATAATGATTTTGCATCTGGGAAAAACATATCCGTTTACTGCAAGGATGAGAACTCAATATGTGACACTGTGTCTCTCATGCACTGCCGTCCCCCAAAGCAGCTTCTGGGGGTTGGGGGACACTTCTAAAAAGCAAGGAATATGGTGCAGACAGTTGCCTTTGACAAGGGAGATGGCTGAAAATCCAGTGTCACGTCTTGCGCAAGAGGCAGTGCTTTCTACTAGAGGAAAGCCACTGTTGGATATGTTGTTGTTGTTGTTGTTGTTGTTGTTGTTGTTGTTGTTGTTGTTGTTTAGTCATTTAGTCATGTCCGATTCTTCGTGACCCCATGGACCAGAGCACACCAGGCAGTCCTGTCTTCTACTGCCTCCTGCAGTTTGGTAAAACGCATGCTGGTAGCTTCGAGAATACTGTCCAACCATCTCGTCCTCTGTCTTCCCCTTCTCCTTGTGCCCTCAATCTTTCCCAACATCAGGGTCTTTTCCAGGGAGTCTTCTCTTCTCATGAGGTAGCCAAAGTATTGGAGCCTCAGCTTCACGATCTGTCCTTCCAGTGAGCACTCAGAGCTGATTTCCTTAAGAATGGATACGTTTGTTCTTCTTGCAGTCCATGGGACTCTCAAGAGTCTCCTCCAGCACCATAATTCAAAAGCATCAATTCTTCGGCGATCAGCCTTCTTTATGGTCCAGCTCTCACTTACATAAATCACGCCTGGGAAAGTTGGATATGTAACCTAATCAAATAGTTACTCCTAACCTGTTCCAGGTACAGAAGCTTAAGTACACATTCAGCTCCCCCAATTTCCTCCCCCTTATGCACCAACCAGTATTTGCTCTGGGGGTTGGAAGGACAGCACGTTGGGGGAGAGGAGAGATTTTTCTGTCCACAAGTTGAAATGCTTGCACAGATAGATTGACCGGAAGAGTGCAAAGTTGCATTCCACCCATGGAGATTTAATAGGTTTTACTTAGTGTAGACCCACTTAAATCAATGGACCTAATTGAGTCATGTCCATTTATGTCAATGGATCTATATCTGAGTAAAACTGAATATGACCTGTAGAAACATCTTCCTTGCGTATTCCAGTGCAGGGAGTCAGTTTACAAATGGAAATTGCCTAACAGTTTCAATTCAGCTTTCTGCATTAAAATAAATGTAAAAGAGATGTATAATATGCACCTATGAGCACCTATGGATCTGGACTGATGTGGTTATCATTAGACAGATATTATGAAAGGAGAGAAAGTGTCCCCAGACTGAAATGTCAATGAATATGCATAAATTTCAAGCACGGTAATTGGCTTATTGAAACCATTTTCAGCAGGGGAGCCATGTGAAAACAGCAAAGGGTTTGGTGACACCTTAAAGCAGAGCTTTCCAAACTGTGTGTCACGACACATTAGTGTATTGGCTGCAGTGTGTAGGTGTGTTGCACAAACACTCCCCACGCTTCTCCCGGGACTGGAAAGGGGTTAGTTTAACCTCCGGTTTGCTAATAAAAGTGAATTAAGGTAAAGGTAAAGGGACCCCTGACCATTAGGTCCAGTCGTGACCAACTCTGGGGTTGCAGCACTCATCTCGCTTTATTGGCTGAGGGAGCCGGTGTTTGTCCACAGACAGCTTCCAGGTCATGACAAACCCACTTCTGGAGAACCAGAGCAGCACACGGAAACGCCGTTTACCTTCCCGCTTACCTATTTATCTACTTGCACTTTGACGTGCTTTCGAACTGCTAGTTTGGCAGGAGCAGGGACCGAGCAACGGGAGCTCACCCCGTCGCAGGGATTCAAACTGCTGACCTTCTGATCGGCAAGCCCTAGGCTCTGTGGTTTAACCCACAGCGCCACCCACGTCCTGTGTTGCAAAATGATGCATGTACAAAAGTGTGTCACCAACAGGAAAAGTTTTGAAAGCTCTGCCTTAAAGACTAGCAAAATTATTATGGCATAAGAGGCTGTTGCCTACAGTCCACTTCATCAGGTTCATGAAGCGTTACCCTGAGATTCAGATACATAGGTTTGGTTGGGATGGGGATTGTAAACAGTGAGATCAGAAACAAAATGAAATGAATACAGAACGTGACAATTACACATTGAACAGTGACCATTCACACACACACACACACACACACACACACACAATTGCTAAAGTGCTACAAGGTCCCTTGTTGTTAACCAATTGTCTTAGTCTGTGGTGCCGCAATTCAGTCTGTTGTGGAAAAGGCAAACACATTTTCGCTGTATCCTAAGTTCTGGAGAAGAAGAAGAAGAAGAAGAAGAAGAAGAAGAAGAAGAAGAAGAAGAAGAGGAGGAGGAGGAGGAGGAGGAGGAGGAGGAGGAGGAGGGGGAGTAGTTTGGATTTGATATCCTGCCTTATCACTACCCTTGGGAGTCTCAAAGCGTCTAACAATCTCCT
The DNA here is from genome assembly GCF_964188315.1 of Podarcis muralis. NCBI lineage: Eukaryota > Metazoa > Chordata > Lepidosauria > Squamata > Lacertidae > Podarcis > Podarcis muralis. The sequence goes on along the minus strand of NC_135658.1, from coordinate 73,432,413 downwards.
TTCCCTTCCTCCCCCACAACAAACACTCTGTGAGGTAAGTGAGGCTGAGAGACTTCATAGAAGTATGACTAGCCCAAGGTCACCCAGCAGCTGCATGTGGAGGAGCGGAGACGCGAACCTGGTTCACCAGATTACGAGTCTTATCGCTCTTAACCACTACACCACACTGGCTCTCAAGAACCAGAAGCCACTTCATTTGATGCCTGCTACAGTAAGATTTTAATGCTTGTATATTATTGCCATCAATACAAAGTAATAGGAAGTAAACATGCTTAATTATATTCAGTTATCACATTTCCATATATTGATGATTCAGACTGTCTTTCTTGTCTTCGGAAATGAAGTTATACCAAATTAAGACTTACATCTCTCTCTCTCTCTCTCTCTCCTCTCATCATAGTAATACCGGCAAGTCGCTCTTGACAGTCAATACCTTTTACCTCTTCTGAGGAATAGTTGTGCCTGGTGCATCCTTTTGAAAATGAGGTTTTAATGCAATTATGCCTTGTACATTTTTTTCCCCTGATAGTAAACGATGGACACGTTACTAAGGAAAGGCACGAGCATCAGTGAAGCTCAGGATAATATAATTTGCTGTAGGTCACTTTCCTGAACTGGCCTCCATAAAAAAATGTTGCATGAAGAAGTTGGATTGTAGAACAGACCCACAGTGTGTAAAATAACTTCAGAACATTTTTGAGGTTTTACATTTTAACTACATTAAATGCACAGGCTTGAATGTGTTTTTCCACAAGAACATAAGAACCACCATGCTGGATTGAGCCAAATCCTGTCCAGTATCCTGTTCTCACAATGGCCAACCAAATGATGGGAACCCTGCAAGTCGGATGTGAGTACAATAGCGCTCTCCTTGTAATTTCCAGAATACTGCTTTGAGAGTATGCACCGGCAATTTATGTACTTCCCCATTTATGTACTTTTTGCCACCAGATAAAGAGGGGAAATTATTTCTACAAGTCTGCACTTTATCAGCCCACCTGCAGACTTCCCTAGGGTCTCCCTTAAGTCAATCAAGGTAGTGCATCTTTAGCTTTATGGAGTAAGTAAAGGCTAAACGTTTACTAAGGGGGGAAAACATGGAGTTTTAGGAGAAATATATTATAAGGGGAAGTTACAGGAATCTTGCCAATTCCCAAATGGAACAAAACAACAAAAATAAGTAGATTAAAACACCATCCACTTTCCCTGAACTCAAATAGTCACTCACTTTACCAGACTCTGAAAAAAAAAATTCTGAAGCAGAATTTTCTCTCTCCTTTCTTAGTATCTCTGATGCTTTTTCATATCACACTGAGTTCCACCCTGAACTGCTCACTTCCAGACTAACTACATTTTTAAAGCCTTTGACTATCTCCTCACTGCCAAACTCACACTCCTGTTTTCATCGGAGAAACTTCGGAGGGTATGCACCCCTTGGATTACAAAAGCTCCAGGGAGTTTGGGGCTTTTCATTTTTCTGCCCTCAGACAAAACTAAAAGCAGGTCATAGACTTTTTTAAGAAAGAAAGCTGGAACAGAATTTTTAAAAATAATGCCAAACCTATGTGAGTATAAAATAAAATAAAAAAGCACAACTGCGTACAAGGTGAGACTGTTACAACTTTTTGCAATACTCAGTATTGCCTACCTTCTCATTTGCTCTCATTCCATCAATTATGTCAAAAGCGATACAAAGATTGTGCTTAATGGGTTGAATCCAGACTTAGTCATGTTTAGAGCAGACCTGTTGAAATCAATGGGAGTTATGTTTGTCTTGACTAACTTCACAAACTTGACTAATTTCAGTGGAACTAGTCTAAATCTGGATTCCACCTACAGTGTCCTGGGGAAATGAAGACCTACTTTATTAGTAGCTTTCAAAAGACACCTTTCTGTATGGCACAGTGCGTGACAATAAAGGCATAAAGAAAATCCAGTGCATTCTTAGTGCATTATTACATATTATTTCCTGGATAAAAGGGGTTATGATGGCATTAATACCTTTTCTTCTCCATTAAGAAGCCATAGTCTGAAATCTTCCTACCCTCTTATGAGATGTCTTTTATCCTCACCAACTAGCCATAAGACCACTTGTGCTTATGTTGATTTTGTCCCATGCTTAACTCCTCTTAAGTAGCCTGTGCAATATTAACTTATTTCATCAGTTCTGATCCCACTATTCACCCGAGTCACAATGCAGTACAAAGTTAGGCACAAGTTACAATAGAATTTAGTATTGTGCATATGAATATGTAACTTTTCCTCCATCAATGACTTCCTATTTTATTAGAAACTGGTGCCAAGGAGTCACTTCATTATGAACCTGTGCAAAGGAGTCAGTAGTTTCTAGAGGCAATGGCATTTTCCTCCTTCCAGCCTCCATCTCTGTGTGTCATTAACAATGTGACATGGTGTGATATCATTTCAACTCTTTGCTTCCAGTAGAAAGCACTGCAAAGATTGGTGAGCATTCTTTTTAGAAGTATTGTGCTACATTAAGCCCTTTGCATCTATGAACAAGCTGCCATTGCTCTACATAAAGCCCATCTCCTCACTAGATAGTTCCATAGACAAAAGAAGATATCCTCTTATCTTAGCTGGATTTGCTTTGCTACCCCACTTTCAGCCCACAATCTTTGCTCATGGAACTATAATAAATCCAGTTCTGTTCTTATTTCTCCCATTTGGCTCATCACCCTTGGCACCCATTGCAGCTGACAGGTTCAAGTCTGCAGGTGTGAGTGATTCTTGCTTTGGCAAAGAACCTCTAAGCCACACATCACGGAGGCTGACAGCAGAACTCTGCACTTGGGGCTGATGAATTATATTCAGTTCCACAGGCTCACTTTTAGTTTGAAGCCTGGAAATTCCTGTGTGAGACTTTCTAACAGGTCCAGGAGTAGGGATTGGGAACCTGCGGCCTTCCAGATGTTGTTGAACAGCAACTCCCATCATTGGGGCATCCCTGACTATTGGCCATGTGGATGGGAGTTGAGTCCAGCAATGTCTGTCAGGACAGAGGTTTCCCAATCCTGGATTAGAGTGTGGTGTCTGATGAAGGTCTCTGTCCGACTCAGCAAAGACTCATGTCCTTTCATATCAGGTGTGGGGAACCTTTGTCCCTCCAGATGTTGCTCATCTTCAACTCCCATCGTCCATAGTCATTGGCCATGCTTGCTGGGAAAGATGTTGAGTTGCAGTTCAGTAATATCTGGAGGGCCAAAGGCTCCCCACCACTGCAATAAAGGGTTGTTTTCAGAATGAAAGCCCTGGTTGAAACTGGAAACTTGGCATATGGACAAAACACTTACTAGTGTGTGGTTTCACCTGGCCACCATCGTGTATAAATGCCAGTGCAGGACACACTGGTGCCACAGAGCCCTGTACTTGCAGACTGGGGTAGACTCCCACATGCTGTGGACAACAATTCCCATCATCCCTGGCAATTGGCCATGTTGGCTGGGGCTGATGGGAGTTGTAGTCCCGGACATCTGGAGGTCAATTTTGGGGCTTCCTCTGTACTTACATGTGACACCCGGCATTTAAAAAAAGGATGTACAGCCAAATCTGGACCAGTATGCATATGTAACTGGAACACAAGATTAATGGAGCATCCTTTAATAAGAGATGACCAAATGCCCATTTGATTTATATTTGGTATGGCAGTTTCCATGACATAATGATTAGCACACTATTAATTGCTATTAAATTTCTTTTTTTCCTTTTTGCATACATTTGACACCAGGGCGTGAAGTGAAAAGTAAGGTTACCCCCATCAAGGGCCTATTATCAAGCATCATTAGTCTCCATTTAGGGTACTGTTTTTGACACTGCATATATTAATTCTCTGCACTAATTGCATGAATGAGGAAAGCGGTGTTGCTAACTCACACAATTGTTCCCAGAGCACAAACTGAAGCTGATGTGTTTTCCAAGACAGGCATTCATACAGTAATGGGCCAGCTTCATAATTGCTAGATTCATTACTAGCTTCGTTTCCCTAGTTTGTTGAATTCTCATCCAAATCTTCACTTTCTGTAGAATTAGGTGGGAAGCAACCAGCCCTAATGCAAGAGGCAGAGATGTTATGGCGATGTTGCCTAGATGCAGGAAGCAACACAATGGCAGGAGCAAGCCTGAGGTCCAAAATAGGGGGCAACAATACAGGAAAAACCAGAGATTAGTCAGACCTGCTTGTTTGTGCAAAGCTAAACAGAACAGGAAGTCATCTTTTGCTCCTTCCTTTCCAGGGCAGGTCCAATAGCCAGTCTGAGTGGGCAAGAGTTAGTCTAGAGGCTGGAAGGATTTCACTGAGAAGCTGCTACCTGCAGTCCAAAGGTTTATTTATGAATTGCTTCCTATAAAACATCCCAAAGCTCTGTGTGGGAATCACAAACATATATAGAAAACCATTCAAGTCCAGTACAGACACAAACTGGGATGAAAATCTTCACTTGAAAGGCTTGTTAGAAAAAGGAAGGTCTTCAATAGGTGATGAGAGGATAATAGAGACTGTATCTGTGCAATATGTCACCATAAAGGTAAAGGTAAAGGGACCTCTGACCATAAGGTCCGGTCGTGACTGACTCTGGGGTTGCGGCGCTCATCTCGCTTTGTTGGCCAAGGGAGCCAGTGTACAGCTTCCAGGTCATGTGGCCAGCATGACTAAGCCGCTTCTGGCAAACCAGAGCAGCACACGGAAATAGTGTTTACCTTCCCACCAGAGTAGTACCTATTTATCTACTTGCACTTTGACATGCTTTCGAACTGCTAGGTTGGCAGGAGCAGGGACCGAGCAATGTGAGCTCACCCCATCGTGGGGATTCGAACCGCAACCTTCTGATCGGCAAGTCCTAGGCTCTGTGGTTTAACCCGCAGCACCACCCGTGACCTGTGTTGCAAAATGATGTACAAAAGTGTGTCACCAACAGGAAAAGTTTTGAAAGACTAGCAAAATTATTATGGCATAAGAGGCTGTTGCCTACAGACACATTGAACAGTGACCATTCATTCACACACACACACACACACACACACACACACACAAAATTGCTAAAGTGCTACAAGGTTCCTTGTTGTTAACCAATTGTCTTAGTCTGTGGTGCCGCAAGTCAGTCTGTTGTGGAAAAGGCAAACACATTTTCGCTGTATCCTAAGCTCTCAAGAACCAGAAGCCACTTCATTTAATGCCTGCTTCCGGGTCATGTGGCCAGCATGACTAAGCCACTTCTGGCGAACCAGAGCAGCGCACGGAAACACCATTTACCTTCCCACCGGAGCGGTACCTATTTATCTACTTACACTTTGACGTGCTTTCGAACTGCTACGTGCGCAGGAGCTGGGACGGAGCAACGGGAGCTCACCCCGTTGCGGGGATTCGAACCGCCGACCTTCTGATCAGCAAGTCCTAGGCTCTGTGGTTTAACCCACAGCACCATCCGTGTCACCACATTAAAGGCCCAATTCCTGCACCATATCATACCCTCCAACAACCCTCTGAAGAAAATAGGAACATTTCTCACTCCCTCACCAACTGACTCTCCTTGACCCCCCCATTTTTAGTCCCTGTCCCCACAGAGCATTTACTATTGGAAGAAGGGCAAGTGCCTATACCACCTCATGAACAGGGCACAGCACACACGTCCTCCACCATCCTGAGAAAACTCCTTAATCCTGATTTTATTTTATTCTTTGGTAGATTTAGAGAAAGAAAAGCACACAACTTTTAGAGACGGCCTAGGCACAAAGATTCTTTTCTCTTTTTTAAAATCAAGACTCCTTGCGTTCTGTTACACTTCGACTTGCTTCCTGCCCAGCCAGTGCATCACACGGAGCTAGGCCTCAGTGGCCACAGCCTCTCTTCGTCCTCCTCACCCGCTCTCCAGCAGCCACTACAAGTTGCCCAAGGGACGATGGAGAGGCAATGGGATGCTCCTTCTTAGCCGCTGCAGCTGCTGTTGCTCGGGACAAGCTCATCCTCCTCCTCAAGCTCAGACACGGTGGTACTGGTGGGGGAAATATGTGCATTCCAACTTCAAATCAGAAACCAGGGTGGCTTTTGTAATTCCAGGACTGTCCCTGGAAAATTGGGACACCTAGAAGGTATGCCATATGGACCAGGAACCCTGTTGAGATGGTTTCTCCAGAAGGTCCTCTTCTGCAGAGTGCAGTGGTTGGTTTGGTATATAAAGAGTGAGGCCATCTCCGCATTAGGGAACCTGCACACAGAGCTGGCAGCTCCTGACAAATTAACCTCGGGTTGGTGACTGCCTGTTTATTTCCTATGTAGCAGCCTCTTTAATGGGTTTATTCCCTCAGCAAAAAAAAATAAAAAATTGCAGGTGCTCCTCTGCATAGATCTCCTTTGGTGAATCAGACCATCCATGTAGTACTCAAACTATAAAGCAGAACCACCTTGTACCTTCACGTTTTAATAAGGTTAAAAACTATCTTGAGTGATTACTGCAAAGTTACTCAGCCTTTTTATTTATGGAGCTGGGCTTGCAAACTATAAAAAGTCCTTGTAACATATTTTCATTTGATTAGAAGTAAACTCTGTTCTAAAAATAGCAGCAGAAAATGTGATAGAGTCGCTCTTATTGATGGCTGGCATGCCAGCTTTTAAAATGCTGTTGGCAAACCAATTTGACTTTTATGATAATTCATGATAATATCCCATCAACATCAAAAAATAAGAGTATGTTGTGTATTATGCAGAGCGAGCAACTAAGCAATCAAGTTTTTTTGACAGTGGCTTGCCAATTTTTTGTCCCCAGCACGTTAACAGAATTATTCAAAGTGCTCACAATCCAGTAGCAGCCTCATTAGCATTTGCATTCCTCCAAAATTTATGACCTTATTTTCAATAAAAAGCCATTTTTTAAATTAAAAAAACATTCCTGCCTATTGTCTTTTATTTTTTGTTTGCTATGTGGGAGCTCATTATCCTTTGCCGATTTTACCCTTGGGAGAAGTTCAAGGGCCGTATTCACATTGGTCTGTGATGTTAGAGAATACAGAATTAATCACATCACACTGATACATTTTACTGCAAGTGACTGTCTGGGTGAGGCAGAGCTGCTATCCTAGCTTCCTGGCAGTTGAGTCACTGTTGCTTATCAAGAGGTGGTGGAGAGGTCCATATGGTATATGTAAACATGCCAGCAGGAGCATCAGATTGCCTCCACTGGTGCCTTTGTACCCAGTGACCCACCTGCTAACAAGGTAGTGAAGTGGCTCTTCCCCACTCAGTGCAATGCTTCTGCCTTTTATCCGACATGTTGGACGAACTAGTTATAGCATACCCGTCAACTGTCCCAGGGAAAAACAGGACATACAATTTTTTTCTCATGAGAGGACAGCAGCCAAAATGGCTGCTGCAATCTCACATAATTTCAGGCCGCACTCGTGCTCATTTTGGGGCACTGTCCCTGGAAGAAGCACTTTTTGGGTAGGGGCCACACATTCTAACATGAGTCACATGGCTCACGCAAGAGTATGGCCCCAAAAGATGGCATCCCAGCTTGGGGCTGCTTCATATTGGAGGGTATGTTATAGAATATAATGGAGTTAGCCTGGCATACTTACTGAGTCCTTGACTGACTGACTGACTGACTGACTGACTGACTGACTGACTGAATTTATTACCAGTCCTTCACCCAACAGCCCAAGGATGGGTGATGTCAGAAGATGAAACCAGAAAAATGTAATATCTAAAATTACAGTAAAAATTATCGCAGCGGCATTATACAGTAGAGAAGGTAGCAATACAGAAGAGGATGTAAAATGTCACCTCACCTCACTCCTCTTAAATCGTGGACAAAGAAATGCGACTTGACCAGTCAATGAAAACCATACAATGTTGGAGCAAAGCATTGGGCATTCCACAAGCTGGGAGCTACCACTGAAAAGCTCCTTCCATGCACCATTGTCCCTCTTTTCACAGTGGCACCAGGAGCAAGGCTTCCTCAACACTCAGGCAGACCTGTCAGTAGAGTTTATGAGTGGCTGCATGGTATTCCTCTCTCTCATTTGTTATAGTAATAAACCTTCCCTTCTTGGATCCATTTCCAATTGACATAACATCCATTTGACACAGTCTGCGGAGTCTACAGCATTGTGTGTGCACTGGGAACTGGAAAGCCAAGCATCAGTGGATGCTGTTGGAAAACTTTATTGAACAAGAGTCAAAATTTGTTTGAGATTAGTAAAAGAAACCTAGATATATGGAAAGAACAAACTTCTTATTGCAGAAAGTGGAAAGGTACTTACAGAAGGGCAGGTACTAAAGTTCACATTTGCATTTGATTGTGAAAATCTGCCTGTGGGGTAATAGCTGTTTTTTAAAAATTCTTGTCTGACTTTATCTTGCTCTCTGTACTGTAATAAGCTGCCAAAATCCATGCACTGTCTTCAGCTTTTCACTTGTATTAAATTTCCACTACCTAAAAGGATACCAATTTAACTATATTTTCGGAACTACTCCTTAGGTAAAGGAGAAGTAGGAGGTAGGGACATTGGAAATTCAACCCTAAGTGGGTCTGAAAGCCTTCACTTCCTTGAGCCGATGAACTCATTGACCACACTGCAAGTTGCAACAGAAAGCATAATAGAAGATGCTTGCAACAGAAATTGTTGGAGAGTGCTTTGCAATCTCTGATGAAAGCTACAACACTCCCAAATGGCACCAATAATTTGGCTTAGCAGAGAAGCTTTACACAGAATTAAGGACTAGAAGGCTTATATCCTGCCAGATGTCAGACACTCATTTAATTAACAATATGCTAATTTAAACACCCAGAAAACAAATTACCAACAACTTTAAATACCTGTCCCTCAGTTCCATGCACACAAACACACAACACTCGCCATCAAATCCCTATGAAAATATAAAATAATTAAGCTTCTCCTAACTATGTCTAGTCAGAAGCTCCAAGATTTCCAGCAGAAAAAAATCAGCATAGAAGAGAAGAGAGGAATACCTAGTTTCTCAAATGAAATGAAATTAAATAATGTGTGGGGTTTTTTTTCATTTTTGAACTTTAGGCAACTGAAACAGACTGAGCTAACATAGGCAGCTAACATAGGCAGCCTCAAAAATTTGCACAGTCCTAGGTATTTAGGACTGTATTGCAGGGAAGTGTGGCACCGCACCTATAGGCTGAATTGCAGCCACCTAGGGAAATAAGAAGGCAAGACACAAAGCTTAGGTGAACTGGGCTTGACTTATTTAACACAAAAGATCTGCAGTGCAGAACCAAGGTGCACAAAGCAGACTGGGTGTGTCAACCCTGCCAAGGATAAGAGGCAATATTTCATCTACCCCTTGCCTTAAGTCCCACCCTTTCCAGTGAGTAAACAGACCTTCCAGGGCACCACAACTCCAAGCAGGTGTTACAAAGCTGCTCCTTACCCTGCCAGCAAGTCCACTTGCAAGTCTCAGGATTACTACTCTCAGGTGAACCTAAGGGTGCTCACCAAACCTGAACTACCTAATAACTTCCCACAACTTCCTGCCGATCTGGCCAACTAACCTGTTTAAGGGTGACTACCTGCCAACCTAGGGACATGGGTGGCACTGTCGGTTAAACCACAGAGCCTAGGACTTGCCAATCAGAAGGTCGGTGGTTCGAATCCCCGTGACGGGGTGAGCTCCCATTGCTCGGTCCCTGCTCCTGCCAACCTAGCAGTTCGAAAGCATGTCAAAGTACAAGTAGATAAATAGGTACCGCTCCAGCAGGAAGGTAAATGGTGTTTCCATGTGCTGCTCTGGTTTGCCAGAAGCGGCTTTGTCATGCTGGCCACATGATCCGGAAGCTGTACACCGGCTCCCTCGGCCAATAAAGCGAGATGAGCGCCACAACCCCAGAGTCGTCAGCGACTGGACCTAATGGTCAGGGGTCCCTTTACCTTACCTGCTAAAGGCACCGGTCACCAAACCAGTGAAAAGTAGACAAAAATCCAGCCAGCAAGAGCAATCAGCTGACAGCCCCCCCCCCAATCCTACCTGACTTCAAAAAGGCAACTACTGTAAGCATTACCTATGCACTGAATACAGGACTGGAGAGTGGGTGCCACAAAAATGCAGAAGGCAGAGGAAATTGAGCAATGGGCTTAAGTAACCGAGTGTCCAGCTCTCCCCACCCCACCCCCCAGCTTGGCACTGCCACAGTGCATGCATGAGGCCAGATGCCAGGCTGCCTTTCCTATAAATGCTGCCTTGAGCCACAGCCATATTTGGAGCAGCAGAAGCAGCAGCAGCTGGAGTCTTCTTTTTCCCCAGTCCTAGACAACCAGCTGCCATACGCAGTATCTGTTTGAACCAAGTTTTTCCCATTTCTGTTGCTATTGAACAAGTAGCTCTAACATCTGGAGCCCTCAACTAAACTCAGCTGCTCCCAACCATGCAGGTTGGAACCTACTAGAATCTGGTAGTCCTAGTCCAGAAATAATTCCTTTCCAGCAAGGATCCCTGAATCTGGCTTGGATTCTGACTGGGAACTATATCCTTCCCAGTCTGTTCTTTTATTCCTATTATTTCACATGCTTCCACACATTTTGTCGATTATAAATTTCACAAAATTGGCCACATTAGAACGGTGGCTAGTAATAGTTACAAATGGTATCATCTGATCAGGATTTCAGAAACTCCATTTTATTTCTCATCCCTCTACTGTTTTCCACCACTGTGTACTTAGCATTCAGTGCCCACTGAGCATGCTCATTCCTCATTAAGTATTTTGTGTCTGTGTGGCTGGGGTTTCCCCAGGGATATTTTTTTATAAAGATTTTTTCCTCTTGTCATCCAAAACACAGGCTGCTTCTGCAAAATATTAGGATTCCTCCTCCACCACACACACCTGTTAATACCTCCCTATTGTGCATGCAAAATGCTGTTTTGACTAGTAGCATACAGACAGCTTAGAGCACTATCAATATATATGTTTCTCCTACTTCAGCAGAGTGATCTAGAACGTTTTTGAAGGGATAAAGAAACACCATGAATTAATAATTCCTCACTTGGCATTTAAATATAATTTCACAAATTACATATGTGCTTACACACATATTCATTAATTACAGGGTTAAACGTCTAGTTATTTTTCTTTCCATCTATTTGTCCATAAACATAGCTTTAATCCTCCCAATGAAATACAGTGGTACCTCGGTTTTCAAACATAATCTGTTCTGAAAGACCGTTCAAGTTCCAAAATGTTCGAAAACCAAAAACTCAATACGGAAGCATCAATACAGAAAGCTCAGTACTGGTAAAAGGTGTAGTGCTCAAAGGAAGCCCATAATGTTAAAGAGAGAGTCCTATTGTTGTTGTTGTTGTTCCTTTGCAGGCAACAGTATAGTCAACACTTTCCCCCAGCAGGTATTGAAGTAATTTTCAATTCTATTGTGGGCAAATGGCATTTGAATAACCATTTGAAAAGAACGGTTATACATTACCATTTGTCTGCTCGTGCCACCACTGCTTCCCCACACCCCACAAATTAAATCTGCACCAAGTTAGAGGACAGCATGCATGTATCATCGAAACTAGACTGCGTCCTCTATAATAAGCTGTTGTTAATGATCTCTGCTCTGCAAAGTTCTCATCAATTCTACTTAGGCTCCCATCTTCCAATATGCATACGGTATTAATCACTCGCACTGCCCTGAGTTATCTCATTCTAAATATTGTTGCACGAGACTCTCACCCTTTGGAATGAGGCACAGCAGAGACTGTGGTGTCTTTAAGATATATGGTTTATCTATACATATATATACACAACCTGAGCCCACGGTGGAGGGGTTCACAGCATTAACACCCCAAGAGGGCTTTGCTTCTCCATAGCCGCAGCCTTGGATTCCAACAGAAATCAGGCATAGCTCTGTCTCTCAGCTGCCCAGCCTTCAGCCTTGCCAGCTTGCAGCTCACATAACTCAACCCTCTGCCTTGGCCTTGGCCTTTCTAAGTACAGTGGTACCTCGCAAGACGAATGCCTCGCAAGACGAAAAACTCGCAAGACGAAAGGGTTTTTGGTTTTTTGAGTTGCTTCGCAAGATGAATTTCCCTATGGGCTTGCTTTGCAAGACGAAAACGTCTTGCAAGTTTGTTTCCTTTTTCTTAAAACCGTTAATACCCAGGGTGCATTGCTTGAAGAGGTGCAGTTGCACGCAGTGTGGTAGCCTTTTTTGAGGTTTTTGAAGACTTTGGTGATTTTTGAAGCTTTTCCAAAACTTCTTTTGAAACCGTGCTTCGCAAGACGAAAAATTCGCAAGACGAAAAAACTCGCAGAACGAATTAATTTCGTCTTGCAAGGCACCACTGTACCAGCAAGTTGAGGGAGGGAACCCAACCTATTTGTCCCCTGGCACAGAGCTACTTCCTTTGTTACCTTAATGGCCCATACTTAAGAGTGCCATTACCTCACCAGGAAAATAGCTGGGCTCTTTTTGAACTGAATTTAAAACTGAATTGAATTGAATTGAATTCATGCTGGATACAGGAATTAGAAGAGCACCCAAGCATACAGCTGGCCCTCCCCACCCAAACTCATAACAACACGTCTCTGGCTGAAAGAAAAGAGTAGTTGCAGCTACAGATGGAGTTTCAGCGAGCCTTTAATGCAAGGTGGGGATGACAGGTTTCCAGGAAGCACTTCAGAAAATGTGCGTGGGGAGGGTGAATCAACAATTTCACAAAAGGTGCAGTCATCCCTTTCCACGCCTCTTGAAACATTCCTGGACAGCACAGGGAGGAGAGGTGGCGGTGAGGGTGAAGCTCACAACACGTGCCCACACCCCTCCCCTCCCATAGCAAGTCAGAATAGGGGAGAAATTTGGTCCAGGTCACATTTAAAGACAAACCTACCTAAGATTGCATTCAAACATGAGGTTTATTGCATTAGCTTTCCTGGTTGTATTACTAGCACTTCTGTGCCGGTTTCTAACATTATCTTGAGGGTGTATTCAAATGTGCGGAACTAGTTAGTGTACCTGATTAGAACGCTAAGGCTTCTGTCCCATTTTCCAACTGCAGTAACTGTTGTGTTATGGACTATGTTGTGCTAATTCTCATTCACACCAGTGGGTGTGGTGTGACACAACAACGGATGACCTTGCACAACGTTGCTACTCTCCCACCCTTTCTGCATGTGTTTGCTTCTGTTCCACCATGAAAACAGCAGGAGAGAACTGTATGCTGCTATACCACCCCAAATTTTGTCACATTACTCCCACAATTTTTCGAATTAAGGGGGCTGGAAATCGTTGGGTTTTTTCCTGCAATCAAATAACATGGAAATGAGCTCTGAACTTGTGCCATATTCCATTAATTTTCCAGAAGTGGCTTGTACATTTGAAAGCTCAAATATAATGTGGAGGTTAACAGGGAAACGTAAGGGAAATAGAATAAACTGTCAAGGGAAAACAGTCTAACCCTGTTGCATTTTGGAACTGTGGCTTTTTGCCCACCGAACCAGTTCCTAGACTGTCGCCTATCAATGCAACTTTCAGAAACATTATTGCTTAGCTTCGGCAGCACAAGAGCTTCACATGTCTCCAAAAATCAAATTTGTCCCATTTGATTTTGCTCAGTATGTCTAACTCACTATTGAGTTGTAATCTTGCCATTAAATCTGTATTGGTTATGGGACAATGCAGCACAAAAAGAAAAAGGGAGCGCCAATGGAAAGCCAAATCATCATCATCAACAACAACAACAACCACAACAACAACAACTGAAGAGCTGCGAAAGAACATTCAGACTGCTTCTGGAATCTGAACAAAACACAGCAAGGAAAGACAAATGGACTTTATACAGTGTTCTTTTGCTAGATTAATCACTGTGAAGTACTACGGCAAAGGACAGGGATTGGCTTGGTTCTCACAACAAAGACAATTCATTTGGAGACAATCAATAATGTACTGTACCCACATCCATAAGTTACAGCTTCATTCACTGGAAAGAGACAGTTGTTTTTCATTCTTCGAAATGCTTCACCAAGCTGATGTCAATGCAAGGGCCTCCAGAGTTTGTTATTAAACTGACATTTGCAAATGTCAAAGCATTTGTTTCACATATGGGCAACCAAATGCAGAGCTTATCCATTCAGAGAGAGAGAGAGAGAACAAAATGAAGAATGGAAAGGAAGATATTTACAGACAGGGGCTCATGAAATCCACTGCCAAGCTTCCATCACTGGGTGTCTGCTATGCTGGTCTTTGCAACGTTTCAAAGTAGAAATGTGTGCTTGGAACACCCCTACGCCTACAGATGGGATCCCTGCCCTCCCCATCAATTAGCTATAGCTGAAGATTCTTTTCCACAGGCTATATTTGGTACCTGACATGCACCAATTTAAAAGCTGTGTGTGTGCGCGCGCGCTTCTATGGGGGTGGGGGAGCAGTGGCGTAGCGTGGGGGGTGCAGGGGGGGCGGCCGCACTGGGCGCAACATCGGGGGGGCACGCTCGCACTCGCAGCTCTCTGCCCCTACCTGGCTCACTCACTCTCTCTCACGGGTTAGGGGGCGCAAATTACTTGCCTTGCCCCGGGTGCTGACAACCCACGCTATGCCACTGTGAGGGAGCCATAATCATCTTATTAGCATTTTACCGTATTTTTTGCTCTATTAGATGCACCGGACAATTGGACGCACCTAGTTTTTAGGGGAGGAAAACAAGAAATAAGAAAGGAACGCAAAGCATCCTGAGCTAAGAGGGAGCGCTCTTCCATCTTCACTCAGGAGGCTTTGCGGGGCTACCCCTGAAGCCAGGAGAGCAAGCGGGATTGGTGCGCACTGATCCCTCTTGCACTCCTGGCTTCAGCAAAAGCAAGCCTACTGGCTTTCCTCCCGCAAGAGCCGTGCGCTCTTTAAAGGGAGCGTGGCTCTTGGGGGCTTTTCTGGGAGGTGGGGGAAGGGACAGACCGCGCACTCTGCCCCTTCCCCCACCTCCCACAGAAGCCAGGGATAACCGCAGGAAGCCTTCGCAGGGCAGCGGGATGAAGGCTCCCCCGCTCCCCTGCAGAGATTTCATCCCTTGGTTAAGCCAGAAGCTAGAACAGCCAGCAGGATCCAGCTCGCTGTCCTGGCTTCTTCTTTAGCTGCGGGCAGCCTCTCTAGCCGGGAGAGGCTGCGCCGGCTATGGCAGAAGCCAAGACAGCCAGCGGGATCCATCCCACTCACTGTCCTGGCTGCGCGCGGCTAAGGCTCCCCCAAGAGCCGTGTTCCCTTTAAAGAGCCGAGTGGACCGTGTGTGCAACTCTTGGGGGCTTTTCCCAAGGTGGGAGAAGGGCAGCCCTTCTCCCTCCTCGGGAAAAGCCCCCAAGAGCCGCACACACGCTCCACACGGCTCTTTAAAGGGAGCGCTGACAGAGCCTCCCGCCTGCATTCACTGCATAAGACGCATACACATTTCCCCTTACTTTTTAGGAGGGGAAAAAGACTCTCCTCCCTGAAAGAGAGGGGAGTGGTTGTGGGCGGGAGCCCGAGCACCGCCCAGCAGGGGGTGTTGCCCCCTGCCTCCAGCTCACCTGGCTGGCGCTCACGCCCCCCCCCCGGTGGCCACCCAACCAGGTGCCGCGGAGGGGGCGTGTTCAGCAGCCTTTTGCTGCAGCGCCAGCCTCTTCCTGGCCTCATTCCTCCTCCTCGTCCCGTCGCGAGTCAATTTTTAGGGGTATTCCGTTAAAGGAATCTGGCGGTCGTGTATTCTGTCCAATGCCTGCTTGGCGGGAGGCCATGGCACGACCCTCGGTGACAGCAGGGGTGAGCCTATAGTTGGATTAGCATCAACAGGCTCCACCTACTGGTGAATAAACCCACTTGTTTCGATCCAATGCCTAAGCCAATACCTTTTCATTGCTGTAATCAATAAAGTTGTGGCCTTTTCTAGCCCATCAACCTTATATCACGTGTCCTTGTGTCTTCATTTCACTTCGCAGGGGTCGGGTCCTCGAACCACAAGTGCATCTTATAGAGCGAAAAATACAGTAAGCTGGGGAAATGCAATGGCTCAGTGGCAGAGCATCCTCTTTGCATGAAGAAGATCTCAGGTTCAGTTGCCATTCTCCAGGTAAGGTTGGGGATGCTCCCGTCTGAAACCGGGCAGAGCTGCTGTCAGACAGTGTGTAGACAATACTGAGGCAACTGGACCAATGATCTGACTCGATATAATATAGCTTCCTATGTTCTTATGCAACCTCAGCAGCTGTGGTGTGCAAAATCAAATGCAGTGGTACCTCGCAAGACGAATGCCTCGCAAGACGGAAAACTCGCAAGACGAAAGGGTTTTTTGTTTTTTGAGCTGCTTCGCAAGACGATTTTCCCTATGGGCTTGCTTCGCAAGACGGAAATGTCTTGCAAGTTTGTTTCCTTTTTCTTAACACCGTTAATACAGTTGCAACTTGACTTCGAGGAGCAACTCATAGCACGCGGTGTGGTAGCCTTTTTTGAGGTTTTTGAAGACTTTGGTGATTTTTGAAGCTTTTCCAAAACTTTTCCGACACCGTGCTTCGCAAGATGAAAAAAATCGCAAGACGACAAAACTCACGGAACGAATTAATTTCGTCTTGTGAGGCACCACTGTGGTTTACATATACCGGTATATATTTGCAACAAATTCAAGAGGCAGCCCTATCTGCACATACTTGGATATTTAATTCCTAAAGACATGGTGGACATGGAGTCGGGAGACATGATAGCTCAGATATAAAGTTCACCAGGGTTACATTCACATGGCAGTTTATTCCACTTTTGTGACATTTCCCCAACTGCTAATTTTCGCAATATGTTTGCGCTTTCACACAATGTAGATGTCACTTCCGAAACTATAGTGGAAACGTTAACCCTGCTCTGTGAAAATCCCTCGCAGGAGACCACAGTGTCTGTAGACAGACAGGTCGTGCAATCCATAGCAGTGACCAGAGGAGGAATGGGAAAGGCACAGAGAGAAAAAACACTATGGTGCATCTGCAGCAGCACAACCGGATGCCTTTGTCTGCCCCAGCTGCAACAAAACAAATCTCTCCCACATTGGTCTCTACAGCCACAGCAAGCACTGCAACTTTATGACAGCTTGACTTCACCCCCAAAGGTCTTGTCCCCCAAGACAGATGGATGCCAGCAAAGATCAGCAATAGTGGAATATAGCACATGTTTAGCACTCGTTTCCATAATATAAAATTATTATTATTATTATTATTATTATTTATTACTTATACCCCGCCCATCTGGCTGGGTTTTCCCAGCCACTCTGGGTGGCTTCCAACTGAATATTAAAACAATACAGTGTCAGACATTAAAAACTTCCCTAAACAGTTGTCTATTAAAAGTAAAATAATTGTTTATTGCCTAGACATCTGCTGGGAGGGCGTTCCACAGGGCAGGCGCCACTACCAAGAAGGCCCTCTGCCTGGTTCCCTGTAAGTTGGTTTCTCACAGCAAGGGAACTGCCAGAAGGCCCTCGACACTGGACTTCAGTGTCCGGGCTGGATGATGGGGGTGGAGACGCTCCTTCAGGTATACAGGACCGAGGACATATTATTTGCATGTAGATTTCTCCCTCCCCTCCTGCCACTATAGTCCCAGAAGTGGTTTTATTTTGTGTGAATACTTAAATATAATGTAAACCTTAACAGTTGGAGAAGAGTAATGAAAACAGAATAAACCGCCATGTGAATACAGCCCAGGTGACCTTTGGCTGCCATTTTCTTTCTCTCAGTCTCTCTCAGCCTATTTTACCATAGAAGGCTGTGGGAGGAAGGACGAGATGAAGGAGATGGATCCCATTTGTGCAACCATGGGCTGATTTGAGTGGATTTTGGGGGTAGGGTAGGGGGACACATAATGAAACATTAGGAATGGGACACTGGAGGCTGCCTTATACTTGGACAGACCAATGGCCCATCTAGCTCAGTACTGTTGACTAGCAGTGGCTCTCAAGGGTTTCAGGCAGGGTACCCCCTCAGTCCTACCTAACGACACCAAAGTTTGAACTTCCTGCCTTGTGCATGAAAAGAAGATTCTCTACCACCAAGCTACAGCCTTCAGCTATGGAACCATTGGAGGTTATTATATCCGCAACTGTCTCAGGGCCTGGCAATAGTGTTTCAGCAAATACTCTTGGTCACTGGCTCAGCACCACATCCTCTGTGTGACGCTTGTTCCTTCTGTTGTCGATGTGTTGTATTCCTTAGGGCCTACTTTATGTTCACATTATGGCTGTGAGGTTGCGTTGCTTAGCAACGCTACAGTTATGAGCTCTTGGAGCACGCCTCTTCAGAGAGGCTTGTATACAAATATCTATTTATTACTAAGTAGAGCTATCAGATTTTCTCCCAAGCCATTTAACAATGTGAACATGCTTTTTCTTTTTCCCAGGACTAATTGAGCAAGCTTTGATCCCTCGTTCCGATGTTAGCTTCTGGAACATTTGTTCTAGAACCTACTAAAGGAAACAAAATTTAGAAAACCACACCTCCTCGTAGGCCCCTGAAGCTTGGCTATTAACAGAAAGAGCACAACCCCTGAGACAGCTTCAATTAAGAACATGTGCTTGCTTTCCTGTGATTAGCACTCTGTTTTAGTACTCCAACACTATCCAGCACTTCAGTAATTTTCCTAACGAAGAGAGAATTATTTAAATCTTCTGCTCCTAGCCATGGTAAGTCAGTTTTCTGACTGCTTGGTGAGACGTTTTCTGGAATTCATGAGGTACTTGAAACATAACATCTTCTTTAACGCAAACGTAATTACAATAAATTATGTAGATTATTAGAAAGCAATGGGATGTGACTTCTCAGATCTTCCATTGACAATTCTTTGGAGGCTGAGGCCAGCACAGCCAGCAATGTGAAGATATTCTGCAGAGATCAGAATAGGTATGAATCCCACACAGGGTATTGTGGTTAGACTTGTAATCCTGAAGCAAAAATCCTGCACTGTAGGTTAATATTCCCCATGCTGCAGAATGAGCAGAAGAGCTGAGAGAAAGAAAGAGTGCCTTATTTTTAATTACTTTTCAAGCCCTCCTTATAAGTATATGCATACTTAACTCAAATGTAAAGGTAAAGGTAAAGGACCCCTGGACGGTTAAGTCCAGTCAAAGGCGACTATGGGGTTGCAGCGCTCATCTCACTTTCAGGCTGAGGGAGCCGGCGTTTGTCCACAGGCAGCTTTCCAGGTCATGTGGCCAGCATAACTTAACCGCTTCTGATGCAATGGAACACTGTGATGGAAACCAGAGTGCATGGAAACGCCGTTTAACTTCCCACCACAGCGGTATCTATTTACCTACTTGCACTGGTATGCTTTCAGTCTGCTAGGTTGGCAGGAGCTGGGACAGAGCAACAGGAGCTCACCCCGTTGTGCGGATTCGAACTGCTGACCTTCTGATCGGCAAGCCCAAGAGGCTCAGTAGTTTAGACCACAGCACCACCTGCGTCCTCAAACGTTACTCAAATGTAAGCCATACATGAGCACTGGGGTTAGGAAACAGTAGCTCTCCATAATATTGCAGTGGTAGTTCCTGTCATTGGGATGTCAGTTGAAAGTCTTGCTTTAAGGTAATGTATATAAAGGACTCTGAACAACTGCATGAACCTTACACAAGGATTTCTCTTCCTAAATTCACACAGTGCTTATCTCCATCCTAATATCAGCTGAAATGGGGAAGAAAAAGAAGGGGAGGGGTAAAAATACTAGGAATGTAACAGCAACACACCAGAATTATTTTTTTATTCTTAAATGGTATAAAAAGGTAAAGGTACCCCTGCCCCTACGGGCCAGTCTTGACAGACTCTAGGGTTGTGCGCCCATCTCACTCAAGAGGCCGGGGGCCAGCGCTGTCCGGAGACACTTCCGGGTCACGTGGCCAGCGTGACAAGCTGCATCTGGCGAGCCAGCGCAGCACACGGAAACGCTGTTTACCTTCCCGCCAGTAAGCGGTCCCTATTTATCTACTTGCACCCGGGGGTGCTTTCGAACTGCTAGGTTGGCAGGCGCTGGGACCGAGCGACGGGAGCGCACCCCGCCAAGGGGATTCGAACCGCCGACCTTTCGATCGGCAAGCCCTAGGCGCTGAGGCTTTTACCCACAGCGCCACCCGCGTCCCCCTTAAATGGTATATCTGCTCTTAAAATAAAAAAGACAGTTTTAGGGGTAAGAACCTTGTAAGTAAAGTGCACTATCTGATCTGATAACCTACTCCATAGAGTATCCTGGTGACTCATTTGGAAAGAAACTCCACTCTGCACATGTTCAGACAGCTGAAATAACCTTTCTGCATGCCATAAGCAGACATTCCTGTTGAGAGTTGTTCAGTGGAATCCTGATCTGGACCTTGTGTAGAAACAAATTATCTCCACCACAACAAAAATGTGCTTCCAAGCTTTATGGCAGAATGTGCATCAAAGCCTTCAGACAACTTAAATACAATAAGACATGTTACAGAACGACAAAGTAGCACATTGTACACAAGCAATGAGGTCCAGTCTTTTATGCAGTTCAGAGGGAGATCCTAAGCTTGCACATCATTGAAAAATTGCTGCTGCTGCTTCTACTAGCCGCCTCCAACAAGCAAAGGCTCCTCAAGTTTCAGCTTCCTGCTGTGAAAGCTCTGCAAGTTCATGTTTCTGGAGATGAGTCACCAGGTAGCTTATCTCACTCTAACAGGAAAAAAATACCAACCTTCTCTGAAGCTTTTGCCAGAATGCTACCTTTCCACCCAAGGTAAACTTCCTATCATAGCATCTTAAATACAGTGCATTCAAACACAAATTTTTATGTACTTTAAACTTCTAATTTTAACACTTCCTAGTTTCAATTAAGGAATTCCAAACTCAGAACTGGCAAGATGAACTTTAATGACAGCCAGTTTAGAAGTCTATCCAAAGTGAATAGAGATTCTGCTTACAATGCAATCCCAACTTTGCAACTTTCCTTGCACATAAATTCCAGTAAGGTGACCACTGGTTCAACCATCTGTTTCCCCCCCTTTATGCTAGTTTCCTTTTGGTGGTGGTGGGAGGAATTATAATGGTATGTGTGGTCATTTTTCACCTAGGGACATGGGCACAGCCAAGGGGGAGAAGGGAGGCAGTTGTCCCCCCCCCTCTTAATCAGTAACAATCAATACAAATCTGAGGTTCTGCCCCCCAAAAATCCTGGCTATGTCCATGCCTGGGGAGGAGGGCATTTGAAAAACAATTGCAAAGCTGTTCTAGATCAGTGTTTCCCAACCTTGGGCCTCCAGCTGTTTTTGGACTACAACTCCCATCATCCTTAGCTAGCAAGACCAGTGGTCAGGGATGATGGGAATTGTAGTTCAAAAACAGCTGGAGGGCCAAGGTTGGGAAACACTGTTCTAGATATCCGAAACAGTGCCATTGATGATGTCATGGGAATTATCTAATGAGCACCTTGCCCAGACAGCTTTTTGCCTGTTAAATCTGAGCCATGCTGAAAAACTGCATACATGCATAGCTGCAGAAATCTACTCTGATGGGTGCCTTCACTGCTACACCTTTCTTTAAGACTGGGATGAAAGACCGCAATGCAATTTCCTTCCAAATTATTTAATGGGGCATCTACTCAAACATGGTTCATTAATGTCTAGTGCTCATCTCTAAAGGCATTAGAAAAATCCAGGTGCATTGAAGACAATTTCTTTCTCATCTATTTCTCACAGCAGAAATGTGTCAAGATGATGTATTACAGTTCCAAAAAATGGCATGAGACAAATAGATCTATCAATCCCATAATTCCCCTTTTATCCCCCCTTGTCATCTTCAAAAGTGACCGAGTATCAAGTCAAAATCAGCCTGCAATACGGTTAAAGAATGGTTTTGGCCCAATGTATTTTCCAGGTTCCCTTGGGAGGTCACAAAGATGAAAGGAAGTTGTCTTCCCTAAACACTAGCTTTTGAGGGTTTAGTCAGGTATAAAACCTATAAGTACTATAGGCCGATATGTCAGCGCCTTGTACTTGACTACAGTGCTATATACTTGCAGTGAAAATTGTTTAGTTTTGAATCACTCCTCAGTTCTGTACAGGTCTCAGCTTACATGAGTTTCAAGGCTGGAGAAAACACATTTGTAGTTTTAACAAGGATTATTCTTTTGCACCCTATACCACAGAACAGAAACTAGGATGCCCTCAAATCTGCAGCCAGTCCTGGTGCATGATTGAGGATTTTTGTTTTGTTTTACAGTTTTCTCTACCTGCTGGGAGGGAAACTATCAGATTTCCCCATAGGCAGAACCAGGCTTTTCTAAGAAGTTAAAAAAACTCCTTATTTATGAAGCTGAAAACCCCAGAGCAAGCAAAACTAGCTCTATCTTTACCAAAAAGAAGAAAAGGTGTGTATTGGGGTCTGTCCCCCCCCCCCACAGCATATGAATTTAGTTTCCTTTTATCTTTGACACATACACAAAAAAATCTTTAAACTTATTACAAATGATGCTTTAAACTTTATGACGAGAGCAATCCAAGCAAATTAGGTGCTGCTTTTAAAAATAACCAGGAGCAATGGAACAATCAAAGTCAACTGTCACCAGTTCTTTTCCCGGTCATGATAATATATTACACAACTCATACCTCATTCAGAGGTGCTCAGGAAATCTCAAAGCCAATAGGACTGTAGATTGAACAAGCTGGAACTCACTATAGGCTCTACAGCCAAACCAGTCTATCTATTCCCCTCCCACTCTCAGAAATGATCGGCAAGGAGGCACCACAATTTCTGGAGGGACAGAGATGCAATTTATGATGATGCAATTATGCAGCAAGATTAGCTCCACTGTTATTGCCAGATTGGTCCTTTAAAAAACAACAGGCTTATGGTTTGACAAGAGCTGTGCCAGCAAATAAATGCTTAGGGGGAGGTATCCCAACTGCTGTTATGTCAGCAGAACTGAAGGCAGAAACAACAGTTTTGGGAAAGGATATAAAAGACTTTTCTGGACAAATTTGTTAAGGAAACTGAAAGCTTCAGAGGTTGTCAGGCAAAAATGGGCATGCTCATCAGCTGTCAAAGCTTTTATGGTGACTGGGAAGTGATCTGCATGAAAACATGCCCATTCACTGATCAGCATTCAACATTTCAAAGGTCTTCACTTTTCCCA
Source organism: Podarcis muralis (assembly GCF_964188315.1). NCBI lineage: Eukaryota > Metazoa > Chordata > Lepidosauria > Squamata > Lacertidae > Podarcis > Podarcis muralis. Next base: position 73,409,301 of record NC_135658.1, on the reverse strand, counting down.
CAAGAAACAATTCAAAACAACTTCTCTTTAAAAGTATATAATAATCTCTCTCTCTCTCTCTCTCTCTCTCTCTCTCTCTCTCTGTGTGTGTGTGTGTGTGTGTGTGTGTGTGTGTGTGTGTGTGTGTTTAAATACTGGATTGCAGGGATTTATGAACAGCAAGCACAAAAGTCATGTTGATATTTGGTAGCAAATGATACCTTAAGGTGGTTGCAGTACAGTGCACCGCTGTTTAATTTTTGAACTCTGCATAGATGGAATGCATTTTTAATTCCTCCAGTATTATATTCCTCCTGTCTTCCCGTGCTCCAGCATGTTTTTACTTCTCTAGCCTTTCAAAGTGAATATGAAAGGCTAATTGAGTTTGACTTAACATTAAAAGTCTCTGGGTGGTTCATCAGCTACAGTCTTTCCTAGACCAGGAGCCCCTAGTCACAGTCACCCATGCTAGTAATCTTCCAGTTAGACTACTATTTAAGGTTAAGGGACCCCTGACCATTAGGTCCAGTCGTGGCCGACTCTGGGGTTGCGGCGCTCATCTCGCTTTAGTGGCCGAGGGAGCCGGCGTACCACTTCCAGGTCATGTGGCCAGCATGTGGTAAGCCACTTCTGGCGAACCAGAGCAGCGCACAGAAACGCCGTTTACCTTCCTGCTGCAGCGGTACCTATTTATCTACTTGCACTTTGAGGTGCTTTCGAACTGCTAGGTTGGGAGGAGCAGGGACCGAGCAATGGGAGCTCACCCCGTCGCGGGGATTCAAACCACCAACCTTCTGATCGGCAAGTCCTAGGCTCTGTGGTTTAACCCACAGCGCCACCCGTGTCCCTAGACTATAGCATGCTCTATATGGGGCATGACAACAGCAAGCAGGTAGTGCAGTGTATTGTGGAACAGCAGCATGCACTCAGCTTCTTCAAAATCTCAACTATTTCTCATTACAACTTGGGGGCAGGGGCAGAGCAGAAACACTAGGATTGGTGGGAAAGGAACAAGGGTGAATTGAGAATTATCCCTGGTTGCTGGCCCATCCAGGCCCAGGACTGGCCTGAGGAGAATATACAGTCCCAAGCACTTATTCAGGTTTCTGTTGCAAAAGTGTTTCTTCCATAATGATTCCTGTTTGTCTCTGAGATCCTCCGTGGGAGGCCGGCCCTTAGCTGGTATTATAGATGAATTCAGAAATAATCTCCAAATATGTCCCAGGAAGAGACACTTCTATGTCCCCTGGTGATGGGGGAGGGGGAGAGAGAGAGAGATTAGGCTTTTAGTGTGCTAAAAGGGGTTTAGCTGAGAGATTCCCATTAACAATAGTGGGAGGCACATGGCAGAGTTCTTATTACTAAATAGAAATAGAATCGGGACACATTATCTGCTAGAAAAAGTAGTATCTTAGCCCTTCAGGGGCACGAAGATTCAGCAACAGAAAGTAAGCACTGACCGAAGGACTTGTTTATACATGCAGCTGTGGGAAAGCTCCCTTTTAATGATGAGCGTGTTCTTATTCCACTGCACAGAAATAAACTTTTTCTTCTCTGCCTCTCTACAGACCTGACCTTTGCTATTATGCAGGAATGAGGGAGAAACATGAATTTTCCACCATCTCTCCTCCTACAACTGATAGGAGGAGCACTGTGGGAAGGTTATCTATGCCTAGATGTGTAATACAGTGCTGTTTATTTATTTTAATAAAATTAAGGGTATTGCATCACCAGGCACACCATTTTTTTTCTTGTTTGTGGTGCCTCTCTCTCTCTCTCTCTCTCTCTCTCTCTCACACACACACACACACACACACAAACAAACAAACACACAGCCCCTGAACAGCACTAGCACATGCTCCAACATTTTCTGTCCCAAATCTGGGGCACACACCCCCATCATGCTGCTGCTACCTCCAACCCTCACCAGCCCAGGCCACCTTAACCTCCTGTCACCCACAAGCGTGCCCAGGCTGCCTTAGCCTGCCACACCCCAACCCACCCAGGTCAACTCAGCTTGCCACTGCTACCCAGCACCCTCCTGTGCCTGCTGCCCACTACCTTACCTTTACTGGCTCACCACTGCCATGAAGCCAAGGCTACCTTGAATGGCTGGGGAAACCCAGCAAGATGGGTGGGGTAGAAATAATAAATTATTATTATTTGGCATAATAATTTGGTATAGTAAAAGCTATGGTTTTCCCAGTAGTGATGTATGGAAGTGAGAGCTGGACCATAAAGAAGGCTGATCGCCGAAGAATTGATGCTTTTGAATTATGGTGCTGGAGGAGACTCTTGAGAGTCCCATGGACTGCAAGAAGATCAAACCTATCCATTCTGAAGGAAATCAGCCCTGAGTGCTCACTGGAAGGACAGATCGTGAAGCTGAGGCTCCAATACTTTGGCCACCTCATGAGAAGAGAAGACTCCCTGGAAAAGACCCTGATGTTGGGAAAGATGGAGGGCACAAGGAGAAGGGGACGACAGAGGACGAGATAGTTGAATAGTGTCTTCAAAGCTACCAGCATGAGTGTGACCAAACTGCGGGAGGCAGTGGAAGACAGAAGTGCCTGGCATGCTCTGGTCCATGGGGTCACGAAGAGTCGGACACGACTAAACGACTAAACAACAACAACAATTATTTGGCATGTCCCTTTTGGATCACCAATGCACCTTCCCAGAAGGTGCCTTGGCAATCATCAAAGGGCACACCGGGGCAAAGGTCCTTCACCCTGGCACATTCCTACCAATGCCAAAGCAATCCCAGAAGGCACTCTGGAGCTCATCAGCAGGGTCAAGCACTGATGCTGACTGCTGCCAAGGTCTTAAACAGGACATTCCGTGATCCAAACAGAAGCCGGGATTGGCTTCTGTGATCCGGGATGTCCCAGTTAAAATGGGACAGTTGGGGAGGCATGCATCAGGCCCTAGACATTGTGAAAGCTTTAAAATGGCAGCAAGGTCCCCAACACAATGTCTGCTTCTGCCCCTTTCAACAGAAGAAACAAACAAACCTTAGGGGTGGGGGACAAAGGAGCTGTGCTACTGCCACTACTAAGTTTTTCACACCTGAAAAACTATTGGAGAATTCTGCCCCTAGGGAAATGGTCCTTCTAATTTCTCTGTCCACAAATAGGTTGGAGAATTTCACGAGGCTATTTGCACACAAGTCTATAAAACAAGTACCACAACTTGACCACCGCCGACCAGACTCACATGTGTGCTAAAGTTTTCCCATTGTGTGGGTGGGTAATACCAATTGCCTACTTTCCAAGGGGTTACATGCATGCGAGGGATAAGTGACCATGGGGTAAGTGGCTGTGTGTTGTCTCCTGTTACTCCTAACAGTAAATATCAGTGTAAACTATGGCAACAAAACAGAAACCTTTTTCAGCTATCCTTGATGTCCTTATCTGGTTTAAGCCAGAAAACACTTTCCAGTCTGACTAGGCCAGGATGTTCCAGCAAATATTGAAGCTCAAAGAGGATGAGCTAGGAATCTTAAGGCTTTGTTATATGAAACCCATATACTACATAATCCTTCCTGGCAGACAAAATCTGGTCACCTTATGAAATATGGCTCTCTGTCAACAGAAGAGACCTGTTTGGAAAAGTTTCATGCACTCCACAGTACAAAACCTTTGAGAGCGCTGAAGCACTTTCTGTTGCCAAAGCAATCTTCCCCCGTTGAGACATCTATCAAAAGATACCTACTAATGTTGTTGTTGTTTTTTATAGTCTGAGAACCTATGCTATTGGATACAGAGTGGGAAAAAGCTGTTTCTGCATCCTTTCTGACCAACAAAGCTTCCTGCATAAACCAAAGCCACCAGTCAACAATATATAATATAAAAAATAATATAAAATATACAAAATGAAGAATTGGAAGGGACCCTGAGGATCATCTAATCCAACCCCTTGCAATGCAGAAATATGCAGCTGTTCCATTTGGGAATCGAACCTGTAACCTTGGTGTTATCAGAAACCTTGCTCTAGCCAACTGAGCTATCCAGTTGCCCATTCACATAGGCCACATCAGATGTGCCTAGATGGGTTGCCTGTTTGAAAACACCACTATGGTGGTGGTGGTGGGAATTCCTATTTGTACAAAACTGCACATCAGCTAAGGGAATGCTTCTAGGTTTTGTAAGTGATGTTTATTTCATTTACATGTTTTATTTTTTAAAAAATTATATATCACCTGATGGGCAATTATATGCCCACACTTTTTCATGGACACCAGTTCTGTGTAACCAGCCAACCAGACAACAATGGACATCATACCCGAGGGAGGACCTCCATGGTGTTTGACCTTTATAATACCTTATCTGTCTTAAGACATTGGGCCTTGAGAAGTATTGCTACTACAAGCAATTAGTAGCTCTAGATGACAATGTGCAGCCAATGGACCTCCAATTTCAGTTATAACTTCATTGCAAAGCAGATGCATGTTTACAATTAAATTTACATCCATGTCTGCAGATCACCCTTACTTGGGGTGAATCTACCCTCATTGTTTTTAACTTTAAGGAAGGGTTAAGGAAGGATTTTGATAATGTAGATGGACACACGATGTCCTACTTTTTACATTCATGATGCGTTATTACCATGTCTTTTTATTGCTTAATTTTTAATCATTTTATATCTGTGAAACACAGCTCCCTATGTAATGTTTTCGCCTTTTTCTTTTTTCTTTTTACTGCATTCAAACTCTGGGCCCCCTCCAATAGTTTTCAAAGGGTGGTATTCAGGGAGGGAGGGAGGAAGAATTAAAATGCAACTAGCGACCAGCAGGGAAAGAAACAGTGTTTTGGGAAATGGTGTGACCAGGTATTACTTACATTTGACGGGGGGGGGGGGGGGACAAAGATAAAAAATGTTTTAAGTAACAAGTGTGCCCTGTGACATTTTAGAATGACATATCTAATATCATTCTTATAGGGGGAAATATCATTAAACAGGTCAGTGTAGATCCAGCCTCAATTAGAGAAATTGTAATGGGGGGTGGTGCTCTTTTCCTGTTATTGACCAGGCTGTTTTTACTACAATATTTATCCTGTGGACCAAGATGCTACTATAACTTCAGGCCTGATCTAATATACATATGGCTCCCGCCTTGTGTAAGAGTGTGTTTTAAGAGAATAGTTATCAAATAGTCTGCAAATATTTACTGGGGTTATGCTTTGCTACTGCATATGTATCAACAAAGCCTTCTGTTCCTGTCCATGTCCTTTTCTAAAAAGAAGACTTTTAATTCTCTGATGTGAATCAGCTTAATGAGTCAATCGATCGCCAGCAAGAGCTGTCATCTTCCAAAAGTGCTGCGGCATGTTCATAAGATAAACAAGGGCTTATTGTCGCAACTGGGAAGCAGAAGATTCTCTGTGGAGCAATGAGTTCTGCAAAATCTGAGCTGATGGTTTCAGAGCAGCAGCAAAAGCTCCAATGTTTGCTGGAGGGAATTTGGTGTGCTACAGATGCAATATATTGTGATATAATTATTCATGGCTTCTAGGTAGATTGTGATAGCCCACTTCCTAGCCATGTTTAAAACCTTTACTGGATTTCCTGTACTGCCTTAGCTGGTTCGCCATATTGTAGATAGTCTTGTTGCAAATACAAAGAAGCTAGTTTTCTTCTAATGCCGAGGTGTCGGGAGGCCATCCTGAACAAATTGTCCTCAATACAAAAATAAATAAATAAAAATGAACATCCCAGCACATGAGATATAGACCTCCTATATTATGAGTGTGCATTTTAACCTCTTTGTAACAGAGGCTTTGGAAGTACTTCAGTGTGAACAACTATTTTTTTGTATAGTACGTTCCCTTTATATTCACATATATTCAGGCACACAGTGCAACCTTTTGCATCTTTACGCAATGTAAGTTCCTATACTTTTAACCAGGCTTACTTGAGAGTAACTGTCTTACATTTGCAGCTTTATCAAAGGAGTTAACGTCCTAGAGAACGTTTGCGCTATTCCAGGATGCTTTGTGTCAGTGGCGTAGCATGGGGGGTGCAGGGGGGGCTGGCCGCACCGGGCGCAACATCTGGGGTTAGGGCAAATCCACAGGTTAGGGGGCGCAAATCCACGGGTTAGGGGGCGCAAATCCACGGGTTAGGGGGCGCAAATTACTTGCCTTGCCCGGGTGCTGACAACCCACGCTACGCCACTGCTTTGTGTTGTTATCAACGCTGCTTTGTGAATGGTGACTAATCATTTTCATATATATTTAAGCTTTAATACAATTATCACCATTGCTAACATTTTATTCCTCACTCTGTTTCGCTAAACCTGGTGTGTGTGTGTGTGTGTGTGTGTGTGTGTGTGTGTGAGAGAGAGAGAGAGAGAGAGAGAGAGAGAGAGAGAGAGAACTCAAGGTATTATTATAACATTTCCTGAATCTGACAATGGGAAGGGCCAGCTGAGGGGGTTGTTAGAGTGCTGCAAAGTGCTCAGTGGTAGAGTACATGCTCTGCATGCTCAAATCCTGGTAACGAGGTAGCGTTGGAAAGATTCCTGCCTGAAACCCTGGAGAGCTGTAGCCAGTCACTGCCAACACTACTGAGCTAGATAGAGCAATGGTGTGACTCACTGAAAGGCAGCTTCTGGTGAAATCCACAAAAAGCTGTGCTATAATAAATGCCTTACAGCACAATCCTAGCCAAGACTATTCAGAGGTAAGTTCCACTGAATTCACGTAAGTGGAGCTAGGATTGCAGCTTAAGTATGGGTCTTTGATGTTGTTTTTCCTAGAGGAAGATAATGCAAGAGCAGAAAGGTATCGTAGGTGCCAAGACACTATTGGCCCAATCCTGACATCATACAGAATGGACCTCCTGATGAGCATGGCAACTAAAGGCAGCCCTCACCTGTAGAGCACAGTGAACAATGGGGTATATCAGAGGCGAGGCAATTTTTCAGGTGTCCAGATCCTAAGCTATATAGGGCTTTAGACACCAAAACCAGCATTGGGAACTAAGCCCAGTTGTTCATTCGTAGCCAGTGCAATTCTTTCAGCTTGCTCTACGCTGCCATGTTGGCCTTTATCAGAACTTATCCAGAGATCTCAATGTTGCCTGAGGGGTGCTCAGAGATATGTTTCTTGTCTGCCACTCCAGTTCTCTGCCAATTTTATTCCGTTTGCTTTATTACATTTATATCCTGCCTGCCTGCCTGCCTGCCTGCCTTCCTATGAGCTAAAGGTATCATATATGGTTTTCTTCCTCCCCATTGTAGATTAGCTGAGAAACAGGGACTGGTTCAAGGTGATCCAGTGGACATCGTGGCTGAGTGGGAATCTGAACCCTGATCTCCCAGGTCCTAGTCTAACACTCTAACCACTATACCACACTGTCTAGTTGCAGTGAATTAAGGACTAAATATAATTTCATTCTGTAGCATGCACTGATGCCAAAATTACATGAGAAGCTCAATTTCCACATAGCGTGTTCTCCTTCATGGGGAGCACGTGTTGCGGTGGGGTCTACTGAGCCACCCCTTTGTTGCTGGGCAAGTTCTCCAAGATGGCCTGGGGGCAGTGATTGGTTTGCTGGGTTGCTGGGGGGAAAGTTATGTTGCAATTTTGGTGGGAGGGGTAAAATGTTTAAATACTCTGCACGTAGCTTGGGACTTTCTCTTTGCTGCGTGCAACGGATCACCCGCCCACCCGCCCTAGAGTAAGGGGTTGTTGCGTTGACCTTGCTATGCCTGTCATGGGGTCGTCTGCCTTCGAGCAGGGGCCTGGTAGGAATTTTTCCATCTGGCAAATTGGCCGGTTGGGTGTTTTTTGCCTACTGCATAGCAAATCATCACAACTTGTAAGGCTGCGGTTAGGCATTGCTTATAAATTTGGTGGAGGAGGGGTTAGGATAGGCTGGGCCTGCCCCTCCATGGTTGCTGCGGAAAGGAATTCCGTTAAAGGAATCCTGGGGCTTGCCATCTTTTTGTCCAATCCCTGGGATGGGACTAGGGCCGGCAAGCCTTCGGGGAGCATGCGGGTGAGAATTGAGGGTTTGTGACTCAGCTCCATTTCTCCCCAACTTGCTTTCCCCCGCACTGTCTTTCGGTGGTGCCCGGAAGTCAGTTCTGTCCCCAGGCAGGGGGGACAGTCTTAACCAATGCCTAAACAACCACTCACGGTTTGTAATTGAATAAAGTTGTGGCCAAAATCATGCCAAAAATCTTAAACAAAAATTACGTGTCCGTTGTGAGTTATTTTGGGGGTGGATTGGGGACCTCGACACGCAACTAAGTTCTGCCTACAAAACTTGCTTTTGGCCACCAAAACCCAAAGTTTGCTTCCTTGTGTCCTATTGCTGGATTCAGTTGCTGATCAGAGGAGGGCGTCAAATCTACATAATATACCAATATTTCTCAATTATAGGGCATATTTGACTTATAAGGCTGTGAATTTGGAAGCCTGAATCAAATGATATGATAGATATTTAACCTAAGAACAGCATTCTCCCATTAAAAGTCAGTGTACAGATCTGCTTAGTGCCTGGATTAGTTTTAAAGCACATGTGGGTTCATTAACAAACAAACCCTTTCCTAATACGTCTCCTTGCTTTGTAGTACCAATTATGAAGCATTAGCTACAATCTGCCGCTGCCAGATGTAAAAGGTAAAGGTTTGGACACTATTACTTAAACTATACAGACTGCCAGTGTTTTGATAATTCTGACATTATCCAAAGAGGATTATGAGACAAACCCAAGTGTAAAGCCTCTGTTCTCCAACACGCAGCGTTGAAGGTGATGTATATTTGTAGGGGGCCGGCTGTCACTGAACTAATTTGGCCTGAATTTTTGTTTCAGCATATGCGACTTCTCAAAGGAAGCGCCTTGTCTTTTGAGATGAAAGCAATTCAGCACCTCTGATCTCTGGGTTGTTGTTTCCAAAGGAGCTCCACCTTGCTCCCTGCTTTCTTTTTCTGCAGCACCTCCAGCGATGATCTCCACACACACCCCCGCCGCCCACCACACACAACCATGTTCTATTTTTGTAGCCTGACAAAGATTTGGCAACCTATTATTCGATTACTTCACCCTGCAGTGCTTTTCAAGATGATCTCTTAGCTTGTTATTTTCAGGCTAATGTATTTTCCCCGAGTTGTGCACAAATAAGTGCTCCTTAATGGGGGGGGGGGGGAATAAGGATTGACATTATTACAAATAGCAGCTTCCTGTTTCCAAAGATCAACTAGAAATACCAACAGAAGCTTTTGTACTGGACAGAGTGCGGAATTGCTCATCACTTTAGAATCACAGCAGAAGCTAAAAAAACATGAAGCATTTCGACCATCCTGTGTGGTTAATAATAATAATAATAATAATAATAATAATAATAATTTATTTATATCCCGCCCTCCCCAGCTGAAGCCAGGCTCAGAGCGGTTAACAACAATAAAAATAACACAGCATTCTAAAATCAATTCAAAATCAAATTAATGGCAACCCTTGGGCTAGAGTTCTGTGAGGATTACTAAAGGAGGGGGTCAGACTGTGCCTTAAGAGCATAAGATAAGTCCTTCCGGATCAAACAAAAGACCCATCCTGTTCCCACAGAGGCCAACCATATCTATGGGTAGCCAACAAGCAGGACATCAGGACATGAGCACAATAGTACTCTCGCACATGTGATCTCCAATAGTTTGTGTTCAGTGGAATCCTGCCTCTGGAGTAACACCGATAGCCTTATCCTTCATGAATTTGTCTAATGCTCTTTTAAAGTCGCCCAAGTTGAGGGCCATAAATATATCTTGGAGTAGCAAATTCCACAACTGAACTGTGCTTTGTGTGAAGAAGTACTTTGTTACGTCTGTCCTCAATCTCCTAATGTTCAGTCTCATTGAATGACACCTTTGCTGCTGGATCTGCCTGGTTACATGCAGGCCTGTTCACAAAACTATAACTTTACTGCAGATCATTGCAGGGAACACTGTTCCTTTAGAAAGGACGATACTATCTTTCTTAACTTTGGGGAAACTAATTATAGTGCACTGTGTGGCTCTTGCTAAAGTAACAAGATACTTGCCTCTTGCTACCAAGAAACACCCAGAAAAAGAGTTTGCAAGGTGATGGGGTGGCCAAAGGTAAGCTAGCCAACCATCATAGGTCACCCCTGAGTGAAATCTGCTCACTACCCTGGGCTGCTGAGAACCCTCCTAATGATTTCAAAAATACAAAAAGCTTCATTTTGGGATTGCACTAGCTTGTGTTTCTGGCAAAGGCCATGACTTATCTGAGAGGGAAAACAAACATGGCTGAGAAACAGGAAGGTGAGGAGAGACCACAAAGGTCTTCATCTTGTTATGATGAAGTCTGGTTCTTGCAGGCATTCATAAGGTCAGAGCAGACTTGAAGAATAACATGGAGCAGTCCAGCAAGCAGAATAGCTAAAGGATGTAACCAGAGCAACATGACACTATGTCCCAGGCAGAAGACTGAGCAAAGGGGAACTGAGAGATGCCCAATTATAGGAAAGAAGGTTCCAGAGAGGTGTTAACTTTAACACACAGGGTGATGTTGTTAAGGTCAGGGCTGGGCAGAAAAGGCACTAAATGACAAAGAGTAGCAAGCTGTCAGCAGACATCACAATATAATTTTCCCACTGTGGAGTGGGAAAATGGCCACAAGGGGTCTCTGGCCAATCAGAACTCACAGTCATATGACCGAGATGTTTCTCATGGCAAAAGTTGGAAACCTTTCAAGGAAATCTATATTTAGGCAATTCAATGACTGGTGAAAGAGATTGCTGCAAACCTTGGGTGCTATTCAACTAAGGTTTACTCAGAGTAGACCAATAAGGATTAATAGGTTAGGTCGATTAATTTCAGTAGGTCTATTCTAAGTAAAACATAGTTGACTACCATGCCTTATTGTTATTTTTCTAGAGTTAAATGAGGACATCTACTTGCGTTAGATATTATCAACATTTTGAGGACTTACAGAGCAATCCAGAAAACCCTTAGACTAGATGGGGGGGGGGGGAGTCTGGATTAGGCAGACATGTCTCTCTCCTCAGCTCTCCTAGCCAAATTGGCCTCCTGATTGCTGCTGAACATGTGAGTCCTGCTTTCAAAGCCTCATTATGCACACCTGTTATGGTGGGGAAATTACCTGTAAGGTAGCTGCTGTGGAGGAAAGTATTGGTGGGAATCCCAAGGACTTCCCTTGCTTGGAAGTATCAAGGCAACTCAGGTATTTCAAACCCACAGTTGCCTCCAATTCATCACAGAGGTTCCTGTTGTGGTTTGCTTATCCCACCTTGTATTCGAGAACCCTACTATGTACAACAGATTAAAAGTACCTACTTGTGTTCTGTCTTTTGTGTTCCCATCCATCACCACTATTTCAACTAAATAATCTTTGTACTCCTTTTAGCACATACAGTTGGATGGGTCTAGGACCTTCTGCCTTTCATAAATTATGCTATTTAATAAGCTTCTGGCTACCACAAGAATCCCTCAGCACTCTTTCTCTGGGTTGTAGCTAATCCCCCCAGCAACAACAGCTGATCTCAACCCCAGATTCCTTCCAGATTTGCATGTCACCTCTTCTTAAGTCACTTCCTAAGCTCCCCACTGATCCTTTTCATAAGGCTGACTCCCTAAACACCTTTATTTTCTCCAGTCAGAACCCTCCAAACAATCACTAGATTGTTATTGGAATTTTCCAACCTCATTGGCCTATAGCTATGGACCAATACATTTGAACGGAATCTCTTCCAAAGAACCTATTCTGGCTTTTCTGTATTCCACTCCATCATATAAAAACTATGTTTTCCAGTCAACAGTCACAACTGAAACACCACAAGTTGCATAATCATCTATTCAACAACAGAACTAGTTTGACTATGACTTGATAATAAACCCCAATTCACCATATTTTGGGCTCCAGATAGAAGATAAACATTTTCCTTTCACGCAGGGAAAGGAAAATTCAACACTATTTACAATCCAACAGTGTTTCTTACATGTAAATTTCTCCTCATACTCATATTGTTTCTTCGCATTACTAATAAATGCTTTTTTGGATGGTAAGAAGTAATGAGTAAACTTATTGAGCACAGACGGCTAATTAATCAGGCAATAAATCAGTATTTGTTTTTACCTCCTAGGGGTTTTTATTCCTGCAACCACCTCTGTGTCAATTATTGCCATGCAGCATTTTAGTACATAATTAAATATGCTCTGTGTTAATAAAAATGGTTTTTAAAAGGCAGTTTGGTGGAAGTCCTTCAGTATTGTGTTAATTTTTATCCAGAAAGAGAAAATGGTAAATTATACTTACAAAATGAAACTTTTGAAGTAAACATGCTCCAATAATTGTCCAACAAAACTGATTTATGTTTAAAATCCAATTTGGATAATTAGGGATAATACTGTGAATATTAAATATGTATCACAGAGACTCTGCTAAACCAGAAATGATTTATATGTCTAGATTTAATTTTTCTTCCTTTCTTTTAGCCTGAGGATACTTTTTTTTTTTTTTTTTTTTTGAAATCAAAGAGCTCCTTGAACTTCTGCATTGTGAAGAAAAATGTCACTATATCTTGGTTTACCTTGAACATAGCTGACAAAATCAACCCAAATGTACAGTGGGAATTTCAATGAAATAGCTCCAGCTACAAAGCCACCCAGAACATTGTGAGTGAATTGGTTAGTTATATATGCAAGTTATCCTTTCTCCAAGGAGATCAGGGCATTGTTTGAGCCCCCAGACAATTCTTTTGCATAGTTGTTAAGCAATTGGTCCTTCATGGATTTCAGTACAAACTGACCTATCCTTTTCTTAGACAAATGTGCAGGTTGGAACTTAACTATACACCAACTTTCACACTTCCTGAACATTTAAATACAGCTATTGATGCAATAAAGTAATATAAATATACATGTATTCTGAGAGAAAATACATTTATGAATACGGTAGGTATGTTGAGAGAAAGTGCTTTTAAAACTTTTTTTTTTAAATCACAGATAAATGGCACAGAATGGGCTAAGAGTGAACATAAATTACAACATGGGCCAGAATTATAATGATTCATCCATCACTATGACTTAGTGACATCTCCAATGAACTTCAAAACTACTTAGGGGATCTGAACGTATATTTCTGACACCAAAACCCAATGCTTTGGCCACTGAATCATACAGGGCTCCCCCCTCTAAAAACCACTACTTTCCTGCTCTCTGCCCCAATCCTGTTGTCAGGGTTCAGCCCTGCCTGAACTGTGAACCTGAGGTCTCCTCAAAGGAAGCTGATCCCTCCAACAGATCTCCACACTGCCAATGAACCTGAGAAGCCATCTGACCTGAGCATCCCTGCTCCAAGATTAGAGGTCCCCAAACCAGCTGCGTGGGTTTCTGGTTGCCTCTCAGACTATCTCAGACTCTCTCTCTCCCACTACCACAGGAGCAGAGGAGACCATGAGCCAGCCAAGGATCTCAGAACCACCACCAAAGTGCCCATGAGGCTACTCAGGAACAGACAAAAGCTCATGGAAACACCTGCATAAATTAGGGCCTGACTGGGAGTCAGGAAAGAGTAACGCCTCCAGCTGCTATCCAAGCTCCCAGCCTGAACTGCTTCCTTGCTAAAATAATGGTTTCCATCATAGTTTCAGTCAGTCTCTCTTGGGGAAACTGGGAATGAACACTGGACTCAGGGGAGGGATGTGTCTAGGCCTAAGGTAAAACGATGATGCTCCCTTGTTGGATGTTATGTCACAGTCTCATTGCTGAGCAACAGCATGCAGTGCAATAGGAAGCCAGCCAACCATATGAGTCTCTGAGGTGTACTGACCTGGAGGCAGAGTCAGGTCCAGTCCTAGGATCAGGCAAACAGCAATCCACGTGGTCAGATGGTTCAGGGATCAGGGAATCCGATGATCATGGGGCTAAGAGTCAAGATGAGCAGGAAGCAGCAAGGTAGGGCCAAGAACTACAAGCTTTGTTACCAGCATCTGACTGCTGTTGGAAGCTCTGCTTTAGAAGGTTGAAGCCAGCTGGTTCTCATCAGCACTTTGTGTCCTTGAAGGCTGATCAGCTGCAGGTGGAGTCACTCTGCCTTCTCCCCCTTCAGGCTGCTGTTCAGCAAAAACTGACTCCTGACCCATGACAGCTGCATGTTTAAGTAATCTTACTATATTTATAGTATTGAAATGTAGTTTGTTTGGTTTTTGTATGTTAGTATTTTTGCAAATTTTTTGCTGTGTTACAAAATGGCTAATATGTGATTGTTTTGCTGTATTATGAAACTCACTATGTTATTATGAAATTGTTCTTGTAGTGTTTGTTTGAAATTGTATTCATTGTTGCTGTTGTAGGCCACTTTGAGCGTGATTCTTTTTGTGGAAAGGAATGAATAAAACGAATGAATGAATAAAATGAATGAAATACATTAGTGACATGGATGAAAAATATAGATAAGAAACCTGGTTTTGGATGCATGAGTATAACAGAGGTACAGTGGTGCCTCGCAAGACGAAATTAATCCGTTCCGCGAGTCTCTTCGTCTAGCGGTTTTTTCGTCTTGCGAAGCAACCCTATTAGCGGCTTAGCGGATTAGCGCTATTAGCGGTTTAGCGGCTTAGCGGCTTTTAAAGGCTTAGCGGCTTAGTGGCTAAAAGGCTATTAGCGGTTTAGCGGCTTAGAAAAAAGGGGGGAGCGAAAAAAATCGCAAGACGTTTTCGTCTTGCGAAGCAAGCCCATAGGGAAATTCGTCTTGCGAAGCAACTCAAAAATGGAAAACCCTTTCGTCTAGCGGGTTTTTCGTCTTGCGAGGCCTTCGTCTTGCGGGGCACCACTGTATAGTTAGGAGGTTGTATTTCAACTGAGTTTCCTACTAGGTAAATGTGTATAGGATTTCAGCTCCAGGTATAGATACACAGGCTTGCATATTGTGGCATTGTGAACAGTTCTACTTTGTTTTGAATACCTATACTAGCTTGCCTTCCTCATGCTCAAAAGGTAATGAGCTGACATATTCCGTTTGCTCACCACAATATAACCCCACAATTTCCTCCAACCATTACAGACCATTCCAAAGCAATTACTTTCTTAGTTAGTCTGGTTTGCTTACTATCACTCAGTTTCACGCAACATTTTCAACCTAGTAACACATTTCAGAGATCTCTGTTAAAACTTTTCAGTCTCCTTTAGGCTCAATTGTCTGGAATCCTTCATTGCCATCCACAAACTTGATGTACCACCATTCTCTCGTGTCCTTTTTTAACTCCTCTTGTCAATAGTTCTGGAAATGAACAATTTTCTCCCTTTTCTGAAGCATTCTTTTGATGTTGGGAAACGGCTGTCTCATCCCAACTTCACTTTTCTGCAGAGCATCGGGAACCTTTATCCTACTTTATTGCAGCCATTTTATGGGTTGCCTTCGAAAGCAAGTCTTAAAAAAATATAATAATTTCCCCCAAAACTCACATTTGTTGGAAGCATAAAGGAAGGGGAAAGAATAAGCTATTTTAGTTTGTGTGTGTGTGCACAGGTGTACCCTTTAAAAGGTATTTTAAAAGGATCCTGATTCTTTTTAACGGAAAGCAGTTCATTTTTGCCCCATTTTTAATACTTGTTTCATTACCATGTTCCATCCTAAAGTATAAAAATGTTATTTGACAGCAGCACCAAAAACTCTGAAATCAGAACATTCCAAAGAGTTAAGTGTATAAATCTGTCTTTGTGCAAGGTGAAAACTACATGACATTTTCCTTTCTAGTGACCTTTGCTTTATGTTCCACAGCAGACCTCCAGTAACCTCTCTCAGCCCTTCCGCTACCAGCCTCTGAGTTTCCATGACTTAATTTGTCAGAACAGTGTATGTTCCTTGACTTCCTATTCGAAAAGCTGTCTTGGCAAGGAACTAGTCTCTTTTTCCTCCACTTTAATAAATCTGCTTCCTAGCAAATGATTTTGATATATAGATTGTCTGCCCTTCTCCTGCCTTTTATTACGAGGGTTCAGAGACAGGCTGCTGGAAGGGAGGTATCAGCTGAGTCACACTGTTAAGGGCATATCTGCCCTACCTTGAGCTCCTTGTCATAAACTCTGCTCCTCTTTTCACTCATTAGAAATTCTTCCTTTGTTATGTCATTGCTGCATGACACACTAGCACTACTACGGTTATTGCTAATCAATACACATTGAAGCGGCAGAAATAAGTTTGCTTAAAACAATATTGCAGAGTGGGCAGGGTCAGGGCAACTGTAACAGATGGCACAGGAGTAATCCCATGATTAAAGAAGGCCATTGGTTTTTCTCTGTTTCTCATTTTTCCTTTTTTTTTATAACAATTTGTTAATTTTCCAAAAACAAGAACAACAACAAAGAAAAAAGAAAAACATCAACAAATCTTTTAAACCATAATTTTGCTTGACTTCCCTTCACTCCCCCTCTTGGTTCCATTGTTTAGAACTCATCCATGCGCATCCTTAAAGCCTTATATTCTTAATAATCCAATTTTAAACCTTCATCTTATTGCAAGTGACTTTTAAATGTTATACTAACGTAGAAATCTATACACAAAGCTTAAAAGATATGCATTAAACTACCTTTTCTTCTGTTTCTTCTGTTTCTCGTTTTTCCAACCTAAAGTTCAGTTTGCTCCATTTCTGCATCAGACTGGGATCATTTTTAAAACAAAACAAAACTCTACAAACAAATTCGTATGCACACACCCTCTAATTTGTGCGTTTCTGTATGCATTTTTGCACAATTTTGAAAATTATGTCACTAACGTATGTACTTTTCTCCGCACTTCTGTGCGTGTGTGTATGTTGAAGAACTGCATCACAAAATGCAGAGAAGTGTGAACTTTGAGGGACAATTGTGTTTCAGTTCAGGTGATGAGAATCAGGTAAATTCACTTTAAAATACAAACTGTTGGGTTGGTGATGCACAGCAAGAGGGTGACTAAAGCCATCAGGACTGGAGAAAGGACATCTCCACATAATCCACACACACCCTAGCCTGCAACTATTCCTCCTGTAGTATACTGTGGTGTCCACATTGTAGCAAATTAAATCATCATCCTCCTCTTTGCTAAGGCTCTGCTACTATGTAGTGTCTGGCCGGTAGTCGTTAACATCTTCTGGGTTCAGTTAAGGTTTGTTCGTGAGTTACGGCCTCTTGTAAAGAAGCTGAGGTCGCTCCCTGTCTGAAGGAAGCAATTACAATATCAACTAAGAAACCCACATCTAGAGATTGTCTTGATGCATGAGTTGGACTGATGTTGTGTTGGAACAGCCCCATGCTCATCATGGCAGCCATGAAATCCCGAGCTTCCTCAAATAAGGCAGTCCCAGAATAGATACTGAAGTGCCCCAGAAAAAGCTTTCCCCTACCAGATCTGAGACTCTATCCATTGGCTCAGTCAGGGAAACAGCATGCCTGAAGTTCCTATCTGTCTTAGGTTTGTCTTAGTGTGTAGTGCAAACTGGGACTTGTGGTTAAACTCCGTTCTCTATAACCCTGAGCTGTGAGAGAAAAGAACCCTTGAATGCAGACTCAATAGTAGGGAAGAAGGAGCTTAACCACTACAGTGGTACCTTGGGTTACATACCCTTCAGGTTACAGACTCCACTAACCCAGAAATAGTACCTTGTGTTAAGAACTTTGCTTCAGGTTGAGAACAGAAATTGTGCTTCAGCGGTGTGGCGCCAGCGGGAGGCCCCATTAGCTAAAGTGGTGCTTCAGGTTAAGAACAGTTTCAGGTTAAGAACGGACCTCTGGAATGAATTAAGTTCTTAATCTGAGGTACCACTGTACTCACAATTCGGAAAGCATCCTTGGCATAGCTCAGTGAGAGGCACCAGTATAAAGGACCAGGGAGGACCAGGGAGGCAGCTAAGCCATAGTTTGGACTACCTGTCATGCAAATATCTGTCCCTGCTTTCTGGGTTTTAGTCATTCATTTCATAAAATTTATGCACCCCTTGATTGTAAAAAACAACAACCCTCAAAGCAGTTTACAGAACTGGACTGAATAGAACTGAAACCATGATAACTAATGGCTTCACGTGATATCTCTAGGGCTGCAGTCATATGTTTTTATGCACAATAAAGCCCAATTGCAATAAATGGGATTTTTATTTCTTTGGAAATAATGAGTAATTGCAAGCTAAATCAGCTGGGGAGATGTCAAGAAATGTTTACATCACAAAACAGCAGCAAATTCTGTTCAGTATTAAATCTGTCAATCAAGCATACATCAATCCAAGGACCAATTTCAGAGACCATGTGTGAGTCAGATGCTTTGCATTATATAGAGATAGAAACAGACAAAGAGACAGATGGATGGATTCTCCTACTGTTTGCCAGTGTTGCTACCAGTTGAAATGTTCTTGCAGTTGCAATCCATTCTAACTGTATCAAACCTTGCACAGCTTCAACTGAGAACTTTTGACTTGAGCATCTCCCAAGCTCATGTAAATGGCTGGAGGCCTTAAAGGATTCCAAATCTTATTGAGGGAACTATTAACCATCTTTAAAATAGCTTTTTATGCCAGGTCTTCTTTGCAACTCAGTCTCAGAAATCTGCTGCAGGCTTTTCCTGAGCAGAATGCAAGAGGATGTGGAACAAATAATAAATTCTGAATCCCAGATATTCTGTACACTCACACACAAACATCATAATTGTTTTCAACTAAAATAAAATAGAGGAATTCATGTCTGAAATGCATCTCCTATTTTAAAACCTTAGCCTGGATTGCAGCACCTTTAGAGCGCTATAATATGAGTTTAAAAAACATATCATTGTCCTTCCTCCTGTCTCCAAATGCTTCTGTTTTCTATCTTAAATTAGGCTATCTTCTCACATAGCATGGTAAACTAAAAACATTAGCATGTTCACGTTTGCCCATCATTTGTACAAAGCAGCCATTTATCTGGAATTCTCCCTACCACCACCATTTGACTAAAAACCCATTTTGCAGAACTCTTAAAAGGTAAGCTTTTTGTAGGAGAAGGCCAAGTCTGGACTGCACAGCATCAAAGTACATGTGTAATAAATGCCCACTGCACCAAATTTATGGTCAAAAGTCATAGAATCATAGAATCATAGAGTTGGAATAGACCACAAGGGCCATTGAGTCCAACCCCCTGCCAAGCAGGAAACACCATCAGAGCACTCCTGACATATGGTTGTCAAGCCTCTGCTTAAAGACCTCCAAAGAAGGAGACTCCACCACACTCCTTGGCAGCAAATTCCACTGTTGAACAGCTCTTACTGTCAGGAAGTTCTTCCTAATGTTTAGGTGGAATCTTCTTTCTTGTAGTTTGGATCCATTGCTCCGTGTCTGCTTCTCTGGAGCAGCAGAAAACAACCTTTCTCCCTCCTCTATATGACATCCTTTTATATATTTGAACATGGCTATCATATCACCCCTTAACCTCCTCTTCTCCAGGCTAAACATGCCCAGCTCCCTTAGCCGTTCCTCATAAGGCATCGTTTCCAGGCCTTTGACCATTTTGGTTGCCCTCCTCTGGACACGTTCCAGTTTGTCAGTGTCCTTCTTGAACTGTGGTGCCCAGAACTGGACACAGTACTCCAGGTGAGGTCTGACCAGAGCAGAATACAGTGGCACTATTACTTCCCTTGATCTAGATGCTATACTCCTATTGATGCAGCCCAGAATTGCATTAGCTTTTTTAGCTGCCGTGTCACACTGTTGGCTCATGTCAAGTTTGTGGTCAACCAAGACTCCTAGATCCTTTTCACATGTACTGCTCTCAAGCCAGGTGTCACCCATCTTGTATTTGTGCCTCTCATTTATTTTTTTTGCTCAAGTGCAATACTTCACATTTCTCCCTGTTAAAGTTCATCTTGTTTGTTTTGGCCCAGTTCTCTAAGTCATCTCATGGCCAGGGAGGCAAGCAGGAAGAGGTAGTATCTGACCAATGACAGCCTTCTAGCCACATCCATATCAGGGTGGGAATAGGAAGCAATAGGGAGATATTAAAAGGGAGAGAAGAGAAAAGTACAAGTCAGCTAGGGACACAAACTCAGGCATCAATCTACCAACACCATAAAACATGTACCTAAGAGACTTGTCTACATCTGAGTATTATTTAGCTGTTAATCCACTTCCCTGCTTCCATTCAAATAAGAATAGAGTAGTCTTCACATACACACATCTTCTAAGCACTGCAAACTAGCAAGTCTGCCATAATTTTTACTGCAAGACCAAACTTGGTGATTGACCTAATGCTACTGTCTCACAATGGACAATCATATATTTCCCTTCTCTTCCTATACTGTAAACAAAAACAAGTTATTTGCACAGGGATTTCAGCATTTCAAAGCATGTCAATGTCTGAATAAACAGTTCTGAATGTAGAAGAAAGTTGTGGATCTCAAACAAGGTAAAACCCACTTGTTATAGGGATCTAACTATAGTGAAAGTGAAGATCCACAAACCCCTCCTTTTGGATTATGGTAGGTTTCAGAGATTTGAGCTTTCTTGATATCCTGTTTGGTTTTGACAAACTTTGAATGTCTGATCTCAAACAAGGCATGGTTTCTCAAACGCTAAAAGATAAGGTGAATAGCAAAAGGGCAACCTTCCTCTCATATGAGCAACATTGCAAGGGTTAATCAGGCCCTTGGTGCTTTTAAGTATTCTGTGAATGATAATGAGTCAACAATGGTAAATGCAGGACATGTCCAAGGCTGTAAAAATCTGAAAGTATAATTTGTATTGGGGATCATATGAATGCATTTAGATAACAGGGCAATGCTCTAAAAAGAGACTGTGGTGCCAATTTAAATCTCAAGGTACAACAATTGAGCTAGCAATTGCTGTGAAGTAGGTACACTGAGATGAACAAAGCTGACAAGATAAACACACCTCATCAGACCACAAATATTCATAAATCTCGTTCTCATCTAAGTTTACTTACCCGTTAGAGATTCCATTTTGAGCACTATTTAAGGGAAAGGAAGAAAAATAACCACCCTACTCCTTGAGTTAATTTTTATTTCCTCTCAATTACCGAATATTTGTATGCAAATACTATGCTCCAGAAACGTGTTCTACATTTTTAATGGCCCAAATCCCAGAATACAGTGAATTGACTTTAGATCCAAATGCATCAATAGATTGAAATACCAAATTCAGTTGGCTTACAGTGCAATCCTGGACATGTCTGCTCAGAAGAAAATCCCACTGAGTTAATGAAACTTATGACCAGGTTGGTGTGTACATTAGGGGTAGGGAACCGTTCTTAGAAATTGGGCTGCATTCCCTCATGCTCAACTTTCCAGGGGACTCCATACCTGTGGTGGATGCGGCCAATGGCAAAAAAAATAGGACAGGAGGACAGAAAGAGGGACCCGAGGTCCCTCACCCCTAGCTACAGGTGATATTTAAAGATCAGGTCAAGAGTGGTTGATCTGAGTGGAAGCCGAGAGGAGTGGCTTGTTTTATTCATTTGTTTATGCATGCACCAATTCCCAGTTGTAAATTATATTTCCGAAAACATTGATGTGCCAATTTCCATAAATCATCAGTCACTCTAAAATACATACATATGCATTTGCTCAGGTGAATTATAATATTCATTTCTTCTTCTGACAACATAAGTCTTCACTTCTAGTTTGATGCAAGTTCATATTGATGGATTTACTCTCTTAAGTACAGTTATTTCTAGTACTTGGGCAAACTTCCTAAAATGCTGCTTGTGTAAAGGGAAGAAATCTTTGGGATACATTGGACTATGTTTCACAGGCCCGCATCAATACATATGCAGTCTTTTACTACATCATTCTGCACACTGACATTCTGGTGGCTTTGATTTGCAATGTAAATTGATCTTCATCCATGCTCCATGGTTTTATAGAAGAGTAGGCAGCTAGCCGCAGAACCAGCCACTGAAATTCTGGAGCAATTTCTCAAATTGTCCTAATGATAAAAGTCAAAAGAGCTGAAGGAGAGCCCTGTGGGATTGGACTAAGGCTCCATCATAGTCCAACATCTTACTGCAATTGGCCTGTTGGATGAAGGGAAACCCAGCTAAGCTAAAAAGCTCTATGTGTCTTTTTCTTTCTTTGTGTGTAAGATGCTCCAGTCTTGAACTGTGAGAGCATGGGCTACCTTTTTCTGTATCTTTTCCTATGCTATTATCTGGACTATTTTGTGGATGGTGTATTAGATGTGCCTTTGATCTGATCCAGCAGAAGCCTCCTTAAGGCCTTATACCACTATCAAAAAGGCCCCGCTTCTCCTGAATGTCTACCTTACATTAACCAGGGGGTGGGACAGAGTAGAGTAGAGTAGAGTAGAGTAGAGTAGTGGATAAATTGCTCGACAGGGAACATACACTTGCAGCTTTGAGCATACATTTTAGATACTCCTCAGATCACAGTCTCGGCATGGATTAAAACACATCATATCTATTTGGCAAATACCTTAGTAGAATCTGTAGCAGCCTATCCAGATTGGAATAGGAGTTGCTTTTCTTAGTTCAGGCTTCAGGCTTGAGCCTTTGGTTTTCTGCAGGAATATTTGCTATCAGACTTATTAAATTCTGCATGGGCATATCTATCAATACCACATTGCTGGGGAGGGGAGTCTCCAGGTGCACAGAAACACTTTCATTCAGACTAGCATGTTCTGTATAGCAATCTTTCTCTATGAGTACTCTAAATCCTTAAGCTAACTGGAACCTTTGGGTTTCAAATCTGTTGCAAAAGACAGATATTGGTTGTGCTTGAGAGTGCCCCAGAAGAGGAATTGCTGATCAACATGGCTTAATAAACATAACTCTCTGTATCCCTTCTTTTTTATCTATTTAACTCTCTTTATCCCCTTTCCTGTATTTGGGGCCATCCTGTTTTTCATTTTTACAGCACAGCCTTCAACTGTTTTAATAGTCATACTTGCTCTCCAGGAAAATTAGAGAATTGCACATTCATCATCTAACAGTTCCCAGGGTTCTTTGATGGAAACCATGACAGTGAATCTGCTATAAAAGCCAATATAAATTGATAGTGCAGATGCGCCCAATGACTTGGTCACTTAGGTCTCATATAACCCAAGAATTTTCAAATCAAATTTCACAGAAGAGGGAGAGACTTGATGAAATACGTTCCCTTGTTTGTCTCCCAAAC
Source organism: Podarcis muralis (assembly GCF_964188315.1). Lineage (NCBI taxonomy): Eukaryota > Metazoa > Chordata > Lepidosauria > Squamata > Lacertidae > Podarcis > Podarcis muralis. Next base: position 73,386,192 of record NC_135658.1, on the reverse strand, counting down.
CACTTTCTGCTCAAGAAAAGGTACTATATGTGGGATAAGAACAGCACTGGGCTTTTAAATGCATCCATCTCACAAGCAGTAATCAAATCACATAAGTTTTCATTTTATAAAAATCAGAAGGGAGAAAAATTGCAGTCCGTTGCTTGCCCACTTGAAAGCTTCTCGTCGCAGAGGAAATTCAATCTGGTGCCTGTAGCTCTTAGCGCTCTTTGCTCAATTGTCAACACTACAAGAAACATCCCAGAGCATTAGCGCTCCCGAATCTAGTCCATGAGAAATTTTTGCATTTAATTTTCACTTCAAGCAACTCGGTTCCAGACTTGCTGTGGTTTGGAATCTTCGCATGTGTAGCTTTGTAGCTTTGCACTTTTCAGAATGAACGATAGAACTGGCAGACAGAGAAGAATAGAAAACAATGCCAAGTTTTGCTGTGAAGTTCCTGGCACTAGCTGCCGTTCTTCAGAGCCTGCCTGGCTTTTGTTGCTGACAAGCCTACTGTATATTTTCTGCTCTCGAAGGCTGCTAAAAAAATCTTCCAAGTGGATGAGAGAATGGACCGTTTTTGTTTCAAAGAAAGCAAAAGATGTTAAAGGGCACCATGCTCCCATTAGAAAGCAATTATAGGGGAAAGTTGTGGGGTTGGTGGGGGGAAGGTAGATTGAAAACAAATGGAACAACAAGTGGAAATTATTCCGGTGATGGGAAGCTTATTTAGCACTATGTTGTATACAACCAATGAGTTATATTGCTTAATTCATGATCTGTAAGAACACTGGTGATGCTCAGCTTCAGCTAATAGGTATGGGGAAGGTCTTCTGCAATAGTTTGTTATGGGAATAGGACTGGCCAGTGTTCTAGAAAAGAACACAGTGCTGCCATTTTCTTGAGAAACTAGCAATAGGTCTGCCACTCTGACTGCAAAGGGGGGGGGGTGTCAGCTGGATGGCCAGGAACAAGCACTAAAAATAATTCCTTTTGATTACTGATTCATCAGGAAAAGAGTTGATTGAAAATCCTACAGCAAAACAGCTGATGCCTGTCATAGCAACAATACTGGCAGACCATAGGATGACTGTAATCAAGCTTGTACAACACAAGTGCTTTTCATGTCTACAATGAGTGACTGCCAAATATTTCTCTCACGCTGTGGTATAAAAGTATACTCCATCTTCTGATAAATAGCAGACCCTCCTACCATAAGCGACCCTTAGGCTGTTTCTGTACAGTGGTACCTCGGGTTACAGACCCTTCAGGTTACATACGCTTCAGCTTACAGACTCTGCTAACCCAGAAATAGTACCTCGGGTTAAGAACTTTGCTTCAGGATGAGAACAGAAATCGCGTGGCAGCGGCGGGAGGCCCCATTAGCTAAAGTGGTCCCTCAGGTTAATAACAGTTTCAGGTTAAGAACAGACCTCCGGAACGAATTAAGTTCTTAACCTGAGGTACCACTGTATAGCTTCTGTTTATGGCATTCCAGCATGCAAGGAGAGTTTTTGAGGTACTTACACCTTGTAAAGGGCAAATGATGTCAGTGATATCACTCTGGGATGGCTCTGAACTGCAGAACAGGATTGCCCTTTTTCTCCACTGCAACAGGGCCAAAATCACAAGATAATTGTAAGTCCACATGATGTCACTGAAGCCCCACCTGCCACCAAGAGGCCCCATTGTAGCAACAGTCTGCTTTCATTCAAGACAGGTAGGACCACAGTTATCACATACTGTGGGAGGGTTTTTTTTATATATTGTAAATGCCTTTCGGAAATATTAATTTACTGCCTCAGTACTTCCATTATCTTCCAAACATTATCTCTTTGCTTTACTATTTGAATACCAATTGTCATTCATGTTAGAGAATTTTCATTTTTATAAGAGAGTTTTTGTCACAGTTCTTCCTTTACACTGAGAATAAAGCCAGAACAAGAGGCAACCACTGGATTTGCATGCTATATATATAACCACAATGCAGGGCAACATGCTGCTATATTTGCATTGGTAACCTAGGGTGTCATAGAATCATAGAACTGTGGGGCTAGAAGGGACCCCATGGGTCATATAGTCCAATCTCTTATAATGCAGGAATCTCAACTAAAGCATTTCTGACAGATGGCCATCCAACCTCTGCTTAAAAATCTCCAGTGTGGGACAGCTACGTAATGGTCTTTGCAGCTAAACAGAATTTCTGCAGAAATTTGTGATTAAAAAAAAAGTCCTCCTGAAAATTCTTCAGAATTTTAGTGCAAATTTATCCTAATAAACATATGTTAATGCAGTTTTGACTAATGTACTCAGTCAGTTTCTCCTGTGCACATTTCCCCCTAACATACAGATTTTTGTAAGCATTGTTTGGTCGGAGAACTGCATTACAAAACTCAGATTTGTTACAGGCAGATTTTGATGGACGGTTGTGTTTCGGTTCTCTCATTGTTTCAGAAAGGGCACATTTGAAAACTTCAGCCTTAAATGCAAACAGAATCACATCCCAACTGCGGAGTAATAGGTGTTCTATCAATAGCTTTTAAAATAATAATAATAAGAGGGGTCGGGGGAGAGAATCTGAGAGTCCAATATAAAGAGCAAGCCTAGGTTGCCAAAACAATTTTCTCTTGGTTGGCTGTTTTTCAATACAGGAGCTATATTAAAGCATTTTGCTTTCTTTAGGCAGCGGTTGCTGCAAAATACTTGTTTTTAAGCCTTTAATCATTTTGAATGATCTCACAGAGAACAGGCTTCAAAAATGGCTCAGTTCAGACTGTTATGCCTTATATGCCACAAGGTAATTAATGTAATGACCGAGCCTCATAAATCCTTTTATCATGATTTGCCCACTCTGCTTGTTATGGCCACGTTCCAATGTACTTTTGAAGTCACTAGGTCTGCAGTGTGCTGTTCTCACCTAGAGACTGTGCTGAGAGACCCTGAGCCAGAGATGCATGGATACAGCAGCAACAGCAGCAGCAGACTGCATAACCACAGCTGGCGTGAAGTGTATCTACTGTTGCCTGGCCATCAAATGATCAAATCTGATAGCTCTGATCAGCTGTTGGGTCAGAGATGGGGAACCTCAGGTTCAGGGGGCAAATGTGGCCCTCTATATGTCTTTGTCTGGCCCTCAGAAGTCTCCCCAGGTCACACACCTCTTCAGCCCTGCTTTTGTCTCATCTTGAATAATTTGTGTACATTATTTAACCATGGTTAGTAGCCACTGGCAGCCTTGTTGTTGTTGTTGTTGTTTAGTTGTTTAGTCATGTCTGACTCTTCATGACTCCATGGAGCAGAGCATGCCAGGCCCTCCTGTCTTCCACTGCCTCCCGCAGTTTAGTCAAACTCATATTTGTAGCTTCGAGAAGACTGTCTAACCATCTCGTCCTCTGTCGTCCCCTTCCCCTTGTGCCCTCCATCTTTCCCAACATAAGGGTCTTTTCCAGGGAGTCTTCTCTTCTCATGAGGTGGCCAAGGTATTGGAGCCTCAGCTTCAGGATCTGTCCTTCCAGTGAGCACTCAGGGCTGATTTCCTTAAGACTGGATAGGTTTGATCTTCTTGCAGTCCATGGGACTCTCAAGAGTTTCCTCCAGCACCATAATTCAAAAGCATCAATTCTTCAGTGATCACTGGCAGCCTTATCCTCCCCAAAATTGGTGTAATCTTCTTTGTTACATGTTACCAATATCGAGTTAATAGAATCATAGGGTTGTAAAGTTGGAAGGAACCATGAGGGTTACATAGTCCAACCCCCTGCAATGCAGACGTTTCTTGCCCAATGCAGGCCTCGAACCCACAGCCCTGAGATTAAGTGTCTCGTGCTCTGCTGACTGAGCTATCAATGGATAATAACTAATTTCTTTCTCCCTCTATCTCTTTGGCTTAGTTGTTCTCCCAGATCCAAGTACAGTATTATATAATCTTCACTTACATTCCTTTCCATTGAATTCCCCAGATCAGAATTTTGATTGCAACCATTGATCTGACCTTTTTTAAAACATGAGACATTTATTGCAACATGTTATAGTGCTGACAGCAGAAAACGGAACTTAAACTTTGCTTTTTAAAAAATTACCTCCCACTAGAAACTACCCCCTGCACAGTCTAATCTACTATTAAATGTAATTTATACATGAAACTATTCAAGTGTCTGATGTTCGTAAGAAATGTTATCCTTGATGCTTAAAAATCTGTAGGTCAAGTGTAGTGAGACCTCACAGATGTCAGTCTTTTCTGTCTGACTTAAAATGCCAAAGCAAATCATGTAATAATTACAATAAAATTCTTCTTGACACACTAAGCTGGATTTTTAAGCTTTCAATATTTTTTTTATTTTAAAATGAACTTCAGACAAAGCTTTAAAATGGATGGCCATTCTTGAGCTGATATGCTTGCAAACTCAAAGTTAGAATTTGGTAAGGTAGGTGAGGAACCCTCCAGAGGAATTTGATGTGTTTTAACAAAAATATTTTTATAGCCCTTGGAATTCCTCAAATTTTCATCTAAACAGAACCGCCAAATCCACCTCTGGTACCAATTACCTTCTGGGTGATCTCCTCACAGAATTGTTTTCATTTGGGCACCTCAGAGGGAGAGAGAGGATGTTGTGCTGTGTGAAGTTGCACTGCCAAGAAATATATCCTCAATGAATATTGTTCTCTCATACAAGATGATTTCTCTGCCTTATCATCTGTTGCAGCAGAGATTTGGATTTAGTTAAACCTGTTGTGTGATTGAATCTTTCTAGAACAGGAACAGGGAACTTGTGGCCCTCCAGACATTGTTGAAGTCCAAGTCCCATCTGGAATGGTCAGGGATAAAGGAAGTTGTAGTCCAAAAACATATAGACAGCTCCATCCCTTTTCTAGAAATGCTGGCCAAGGTGGCAGAGTTCAGGTTCAGATATGTGCTTCAGAGATTTGTAAAGATCGTATCAAAGAAGGGGAGAGCTTTACAAACCCTCAAATTATTATTTGTCTCAGATTAAAATCATTGATAAATCTGTGAATTTCATTTTCTCCGTTTCTTCTTTTTCCGCTCTGAAGTTCAGTTCACTGCATCTTCACATTGGTTTGTGAATTATTATTATTTTAATCCTCATGAGAATTCATAAGCATTTTAGTGCAAATTTTGTCCTAAACTCCCCCCCCTCCCATTTTCTCTAATACGTACATTTCCATTCACACTTCAGTTGTTGTCTTTTTATGTATTACTTGGCTAGAAAACTGCACTGCAAAATTCAGATAAGTATGCATTTCAAAGGATTGCTGTTGTTTTGGAGATTACAGTGGTACCTCTGCTTAAGAACTTAGTTTGCTCTGGAGGTCCGTTCTTAACCCGAAACTGTTCTTAACCTGAGGTACCACTTTAGCTAATGGGTCCTCGCACCGCTGGCAGGCAATTTCTGTTCTCATCCTGAGGTAAAGTTCTTAACCCGAGGTACTACTTCCGAGTTAGCGGAGTCTGTAACCCGAAGTGTTTGTAACCCGAGGTACCACTGTACACATTACGTATGGCCACCTCTTAAATACAAATTGAATCGAATTTCTTACCTATCACTGTTCTTAGTTTACCACCCCGCCTCCCTGCTACTCCACTAAAAAAGCTCTCCCTACTAACCAGCCACTCCCCAAACTGTCTCCCTCTTCACCATGAATACTTACTGGCCAGCAGCATTTCCAATCCAAACTGATGTGAGTGGCAACAGGAGGGGAGTTTTCCCATCTCTAATTCTGATACTGTCTTTCCCCCCACCCCCATGTTTGAGGCTGTTGACATACTTAACAACTGGCATTTATTTTCAGATTTGCTTTCTGTTACCTAACTAAAAAGTAAAGCTGGCATCCAATTAATGTGCCCTGTTAGTGCAAGGGCTTTCCTATTGCACACTGTTACTTTCCAACCCCACATCCTTCCCAAATCTGCTTGGGATGTGAGTGTGTTGAAGGATCCCCCAAAACAGATATAAAGAGTGGGGGGGAGGGGGAGTCCTGTTGTGCAAATGGAATTCTTGTGTGGGAGAAAAGCTTATTTAGCGCTATGTTGGATGCAACTAATGATTTATATTGCTTAATTCATGATCTGTAAGAATTATAGCACAGAACACTGGGGATGCTCAGCTTCAGCTAATAGGCATATTACCATTACAATGGAATTTGCAGTTACATTCAGTTTGCAAACTGCATTTTGCTGCATTATCTTGAATTGTTTGAAGCACATTGTATCTTTGTTTTGGTGTACTTCAAGAACCAAGCATCACAGATAAGGAGGGTTGTGGGGTACATGTTCATATATCCTGCTCCAGGCTTCTATCAGTCACTGAAAGTTAGATTATAATTGGAGCGGGGGAAGATCCTATGCAAACAAACAGCTTCATCTTATACATCTATTTGTCTTGACACAGAGGCTTCAAATAAGCCTATTTTCACCATTATGAAACAGCAAGGATGCTTCAGGAAACACACTAGTTTACATTCCAGGGAAATAGCAGGAGGAAAAACAGTTATTTGGAAAATGGACCAAATTTATTTCCAAGAGCTTGCCTCCAAAACAAGGGCCCCTTCTGTAACTTTCAGTCATTATGCCCGCTGCTTCGGACATTTTCTTGCTGAATAAATGGAGATTTTCAAGCAGCTATATCCTTAGTTAAATATCATTTGATTATCCAGTCGAATTAAACAGAGTATCTCCAACTGAAGGCACACACAACAGCCATGGCAGTAACAGCAGCTGTACATTTCAGCCTGGGGCAATTTAGGACTATAAGAATTGCCTGGCTTGATCAGGTCTAGCATTCTGCCTCTAGAATTGCGGTGGGGAACTTCTGGTCGTGGCTCTCAGGACTCTTCTCAGTCCCATTCCTCTATGGTCCTGCTCGGCTATCTCCTCAAGAGCTTTTTTGTGACTGGAATTATTTGGGTTTTTTAAAAAATTGTGAGAGACAAACTGAAACTGACATTCACCTTACTCCAGGGTGCCCCTGTAATTTACAAGACAGTTGTCTACATTTGGTGGATGTTGGAGAGAGACTAGAAGTATGTTTAGCTACTTCTTCTTCCTTTTAACTGTTTTGAGTTTTAAGTGCCAGCTGAAAACACTACTCTTTGCTCAGGCATTTGCTAGGCATTAATGCCTAAGCCTTACTGCTAATTATTATGGCTTGACATGTTTTTATTTTATTAGATGTACAGTAATTAAACTTTTATGCGCACTGTTCTGAGATTGCTGCTGCAATGAAGAGTAATGACTATTTTAAATTAAAGAAAATATATAAAAGATCGAATCGAGATAGCACCCACCTCTCACATCAATGGGAACATTATAAGGAGCGCCATTCATGACCATTTCAATAATCCTGCTTGGTCAGAGTAGGAATATTAAGTGCTAAACCTCTTTTGTTTATCAATGAATTATTTCCTCTTGCAGCTTCCTTTCTTGTGAAGCCCCTGCAAAGGAACAGAATCCCAGAATTCTAAAAGGCTATAAAAGAGGGAAATAGTAATTTTGGAAGACATGGTATGAAGAACCTATATTGGAATCCTGATTAGTCCTTCACAGGGGAATGCTAAGCTTTTGAGTGATAAGTGTGCTTGATTCTGATACATGGAGATAAAACTGCTGGAATTATATGCAGAAAGGCTGGTTCAACTGAAGTCACATTCTGCAAATGCGATAATGGTTGCTTTATCTGTTGTGTGTGTTGAAGTAGTGTCAGATCTCATCAAAGGCCAGGCTCCAGGACAAAGTGGAGGTGGCTGTCCATCTAAGTGGACCAGAAGCAGGTGTGTGGTCCAAAGCTGGCAAGTTCCAAAGCATCAAACAAGCATCAGAGGGGCAGGAGGTGAATGTGTAGTCAAAGCCAGGCAACCATCCTGATCCAAGGCAACCATCACAAAAAGGGGGAAGGAACATAGGTTGTCCCCTTGCACCGAGTACAAGTTGCTTGGACTAAGGTGCAAGCTTTGGGGCTGTAGATTTATGGTGGACAGGTATTGATCCTTAGGGTCAGCTGACAATGCTCAGCCAGGCTGGTACTGCAGTCTAGATCCAGGTTGTGAAATGTGTGGCCCTCCAGATGCTGGCAATTCTGGTTGGGGCTGATGGCAGCCACAGTTTCCCCATCTATGGTCCAGATGATATCCCCCACAAACTGCAAACTTCGGTCCGTCAGGCTTGTAGTGAAACCAGAGCTCTAGTAGCACAGGAAGCAACATACCAACACCTGATTAATGGAAGTCCCATTTGACTCACACACACACACACACACACACACACACACACACACACCAGCACTACTTCAAACTACTTACAGTTTCATGTTTGCTTTCACGGCTACCATTTCCAGGCAACTTGCTGAGAATACGTTTTCATTGTTTTTGGTGTTATTTAGCACCCTTTCGTTCACTTTGTTCTTGTTGCTTCTCGGCACCATTTTCTTTTTTCTTTGCTGTCACTGCAAAGAAGAACTCTCAGTTGTTCTTACTGCCATTTGACTTCTGAACCATGTGATTTTGTTAACGGCCTCACAACGCTACATTTGCTACGATGTCACAGGTGCCCATAAAAAAAACATCTGTGCTATAGCCATTAAACAGATGGTGTCAATGGCGATCACTTAATAAAGGGGTTAGAAAGAGCAGGCCTCCAGTCAGTAACATCCACGCGTCTTCCCTTCTCAAAACCAAAGTGATCATTCTGTTCTGACCACACCAAATATTTTTTAGACAGAGGTGGGCAGATGCTTGCCTGAATCTCACTCAAAGCCCACTCCCATTACTTGGGCTGTGCACTCTTCCATCATGGATCTCTGTATGTGTAGCTTTGGTTGTGGTGAGGGAGACCCCTGACCATTAGGTCCAGTCGTGGCCGACTCTGGGGTTGCGGCGCTCATCTTGCTTTACTGGCCGAAGTAGCCGGCATACAGCTTCCGGGTCATGTGGCCAGCATGACTAAGCCACTTCTGGCGAACCAGAGCAGAGCACAGAAACACCGTTTACCTTCCTGCTGGAGCGGTACCTATTTATCTACTTGCACTTTGACGTGCTTTCGAACTGCTAGGTTGGCAGGAGCAGGGACTGAGCAACAGGAGCTCATCCCGCCGCAGGGATTTGAACCGCCGACCTTCTGATCGGCAAGTCCTAGGCTTTGCAGTTTAACCCACAGCGCCACCTGTATTAGCCCTCACCAACCCAGACAAAATGCATGCATAAATTTGTACCCATGTGCATATTGTGCTCTATGGATTTTTTGCATGAGCTACATAAAACAAAGGAGTTCTTGTAAATCAATAAGCTACTTCAAACTTTGCTATTTTCATCAAGTGAATGTTGGCAGAGTTAATGCTGTTAAAATGATAGTTTCAGATATATTACATACACAGATATCGATAGACCATACAAATTGCCAGTAACCATTTAGAAGGATCCATATGATTTATAAAGCAGATACACACACACACACACACACACACACACACACACACACACTAATTGTTAATTCCACTCCCATGGCAAGTAGGAGAATTTGTTAACTGTTAAAAATGCTGGAATCCATCACATGCCAACCAGCCAGGCATATTAGTATGTGTCTTCCCACCATAATGAAGTTCTTTGGGTGTCTTATTTGACAGCTGCTTTGCCCCGATGAGTTCCAGGGGGAAATCTGAGTAACTGTCAAGTGAAGTGCATTTTCCCTGAGTTTAACTGAAGTAGGATGACACAAATTGAGTTTTAACATTGTGGAATATAATAAGGCAACACAGAAGCCATGCTTGGAATGATCATCATGCCTGCTTTCAAAAATTATGTTTATTGAATGACACACATTTGAATGAGAAATTAATTTTCCAGTTGACTTGTTTCTTTCTCATCTTTTGAGCAAAAACAAAACAAAACCCAACAATCCCCAATATATTTGGTGTGGTGGTAAGACAGAAATAAAAAGTCACACACATTTTGGGATATGTACCATGTATATTGTTATGCCAGACTATTTCATCTATAGTGATGAGGGAGGACATTTCTAGGATAACTACAAGGGATGTCAAAGGGAAATAGCTTCCATTTCCGTGAAAAGTATGTTGGTAGATGACTTACGTAGGTTACAATGAGAAACTAATGCATGTATTCAGCATGCCTCTTGAACTTGTCAGACTAGCGTTTACCAGACTATTAAGCCCTCAGTAAAAAAAGAAAATATTCAGCATTTGTTTTATATAACTGTCTGTGTTTCATCCAGAGATCAATGTGGGGTTTCTTTTTAAAAAAGGAAATGAACTAATAGTGATCTTATGGCCAGTAAGTATCAATGGGTTGGATTTGCTTTCCACAACCAAAAGAGTTCCTTTCATCTGCAAAAGGCTTCTACAGTAAAGGAACCCCACTGGCAGAACTGGGGAGTAGGCTAGTTTCATTTATTCCCCTGCCCTTTGCGGCCCTCTATTACCTCACTGAAATAAATCTGCTTCTGAAGGCTGAGGGACACTCCAGAACAATGGGAGGTGGTGCTGGGGGGCAGGAGTGGCATACGGAAATAAAAATCAGTGAAAATGCTTCTCGTCTCTCTATCCACCAGCATCCCAAGCAGAACTCCATTCAAATGATGCTGCAAACCAGTAAGTTTTGGTCCCTCTAATTACATGGAACAAGTAAAACCTCCCACATTTAAAAATAAAATATTTTGGAGGTTGTCATTTCCAGCAAGCTATTTTTAATGGATGGGAAGAGGTGGTAATTTGCTATCCCAACCAATCAGATAAATAAATGCAAGGAACAAGTTCAAAAACTGAATGGAGACCCAAGCCAGCATGGTGTCTCGCAGATATTTCAGACTACAACTTCCATCACCCCTGAGAACTGGCGGCTGGAGCTGGTGGTGATTGTAATCCAAAACATCTGGTGAGCACCATGCTGGCTACCCCTCCCATAATCAAGGGCCTTAACAGACAGTAATCTACTTGATTTCTTCGAGCAGCCATTGTGTGTGTGTTTGTCACAGCATGATAGTAAAAGATACCAAAGCATGGACAATTCATAATTCCGCTGTTGAGGTAGTATCTCTTTTATAAAATGGTTTAATAACCAACAGATTGCAGTAGAATCCTTATTAAAGGAAATTACGTTTGCTAGTTCTTTACTCTTCATACACAGAGCTTTTCATCTCAGGGTGCCACATGTTGTGTACTTTGGATTTCTCCCTACGTAAAGGTTAAAAAGGTAAATGACCTCTGGACGGTTAAGTCCTGTCAAAGGCGACTATGGGGTTGCAGCGCTCATCTCGCTTTCAGGTCGAGGGAGCCGGCGTTTGTCCACAGACAGCTTTCTGGGTCACGTGGCTAGCATGACTAAACTGTGCAACGGAACACTGTGACGGAAACCAGAGCGCACGGAAACGCCATTTACCTTCCCACCGCAGTGGTACCTATTTATCTGCTTGCACTGGCATGCTTTTGAGCTGCTACGTTGGCAGGAGCTGGGACAGAGCTCACCTCGTCATGCAGATTCGAAGTTCCGACCTTCTGATTGGCAAGCCCAAGAGACTCAGCAGTTTGGACCACAGCGCCACCTGCGTCCCCTCAATTTCTCCCTATCATACAGCTGTTAAAAGCCTCTGGGCACAGTCCAAAGGAGGACTAGGTGTATGTAGGGCAAAACTACACATGCTGAATACTGTTTTGTTGTGGTATTACAAAAAAAGAACAGCAGCTTACCTCAGGATTGGCAGCTTACTCCTTGTTTGAATTGTGGCAGTTAGAAAAGGAGATAGCAAGCTTTTCCAAATATTGGGAAGTATTTACAAGAAGATGTTATTTTATTCCAGATGCACTCATTCTCTCTATAGCTCCCCTGGTTCTATATTTGCAATCAGATTACCCATAAGATTGCACTCAGATAGTGGGAAATGAATCTGCCCTACTGTTGTTCTTCAACAGCACTGATTAGCAACACCAAAAGCAAGTATGTACATATCCTTGACTACTACCAAAAATACTGAAATCACTGTATCCCCCACATAGGTAAACAGTTCTGGAATTTACCTAACAGACTAATTTATCCTCATTTAATTTATATAAACCTGTCTAAGTGTCGAATGATAATATTTCCCATGAAAATACTTAGTTGCCGATAACCATGAGCCAGATTAAAAGGGATTATTGTTTCCACTCCAAATCTTCCTTTGGATGTGTTTATTTTAAAACACAGACAATGATGTATCATTCATTATGCAGTTTGCCTATTTACTTATCTACTAAAGCAAACACTGGCAGAATATCAGGTGCTTTCATACAATTAGAGAATATATCGACAGGCAAATTGACAACCAAAAGAAAAACTACTGAACATAGCAAGTGAGGTTTTCATCTGTGAGTACATGCAGACCATAGCAAACATAATTTTAGGATAAAAAATATAGTCCCTTGTGAATACTCATATCTCAAAAAGCATTTATTTGGATATTAATTAGGGCTGAGCTAAAAAGGGACACCACTTTCACAAGGATCATTATCGGAATTGAAAGAAGTCTCCCTCTTTCTGCAATTTCTGGTGAATCATTGCTAAGGGGCTGTAAAAGTGTTCATTTTCAAAGAATCACAGAGTTGGACAGGACAGCAAAGGTCCAACCATCTGCTGATGCAGGACGTATGTTCAAATTTCATTGTTAAAACCACCGTTTAAAAACTTACAATGGAGCCAAGTGTACCATTTTCTGAGGAAGTCTGTTCCAGTATCCAAACAACTCATACTAACAGAGACTCTGGTTTTTGTTTTTAAAAAAATGTTTAGTAACAATATCCTCTCTTCATTTGAACCTACTGGTTTGGGGTTCTACCTTCTTGGGCAATAATTGTCTTTATTTAATTGTCTTTATTTAATACTATTATTGGTTACAGCACATAGTCAAATCTGATTAACTACCTGGTATTCTGATGTCATTGTGCCCATTGTGTGGTCTCAAGTAAGAATGAAACAGGGTGGAACTCAAGTGGTTTACGTGCATGGAGAACAAGGTCTACTCATGCAATGGCACTTTCCCCCTTCTACTCCTCCTGTTCTCCTCTTAAAACTGTTCTGGGGGGTTCCCCTAACTCTCCAGAACAGATTTAGAAGGCATGGGAGGAAGGAGGGGCTGGAATCTCATTGCATGAGCTGACATTGTTCTGCACATGAAACAACTCTGTTGAATCCTACCAGGAGTTGTTTCCTTAAAAGGTCCACTGAAGTGGGAGCAAAGCAAAGGACCTCTGAGGAGTATCAGGCAAGCTTCTCATAATAATAATAATAATAATAATAATAATAATAATAATAATAATAGGATTAAAGATCTGGGAGGACTCATCCTCAGCAAAATCACTACTTTCGAGCTGAAAAATGAACCTAAAGAAATTTGGTTCCACCATAAGACCATTTGTGCATCTTAAATCACAATATTCTGCTCTATAAGCTGGTCAAAGAACATAAGCCCACAATGACGTCAGTTAAGGATGGAAGCACATTATCTAAAGGGTCACATGGTGCATTTTTTCCTCTGCTATACAATTTTAGACTGCAGGGGGGGGGATTCACATTTGAATGCTTCTTCATATATAAAACTAATAAGGATCTAACTCTTCGCTTTTTCTCTTGACACACTAGCTTCTATTCTGTATGGCATTCACACAATTCTTCCACCTTTAATCTAAAATGGTACAGCCCATCAAAATGTGCATTATGAGATGTTTTTGATTTTGTGTCTCAGCTGTTTAGCTGCCAGTTATTGAATACAGCTGTGGCCCAGGGCTTCCTGTGCATTAGATATGAGCACATATCTCTCTTGCATTCACAATGGTCCCTGTCAATATTTCAGCAGAGGTAGGCAATTCACACACACACACACACACACACACACACACACAAAATAATGTGCACAGAAATTGGTTCTCTCAACTGAAATGAATGTGGGCATCATTTCCAAGTGGAGAAATTCCATATAGGCATCAGATGAATTCCTATGTTCATAACAGAAAGCTGGACAGGAGTAGCAGCATGAATGACTCCACTCCCCCCGCCCCCCAAATAAAAGCTTTTTGTTTTCATACAGCCTTGTAAATGCAACAGAGAGATTGGAAAAGAATGAAAAATGTCTTTTGGTCTTCAGTATATATAATCAATATATACATTCTTAGGTCCAACCCAATACAACGTGAGCAACAAGGAGATAGCACATTCCAATGATGCAGCTCATAATCATCATGGGAAAACCCAACCTGAAACAACAAGAAAATATAATTGAAGAAACATCACTTTCTTGCTGTAATTCTAAATTAATTAATCAGCCACAAATACACATAGTAACTTTCAGACCCAAGGTATTATTAATCACATAATCGATATCCTTTGTTAGCCAGAGTAAACTCATTGAAATCAATGTAGTAGATAAAATCCATTGGTTTCAACTGGTTTACTCTGGGTTTGACTCGATGAAGTATCACCTATATTTTCCAAAAATGCTGAATAAGAAGGCAATGCACATTTCACATTAAATCTAAAGAAGAGGAGGATCCATGACTCCTTCACAGAGTTTTACAGATGCAAGAGTCATTCATACATCTACAATCCATCAAATCTCTCTAAAAATTACAAGTGGGCAAAATGTAGCCATTGAAAACAATGTCCTTGGAATTAGAATCATCTAAAGTGCCATTGATTTCAAGGGGCTTAGCCTTAGCAAACTTGTGCTGGATTGTGGCAGTAATTTGGAACGCAGTAAGCCGTGGATGTTATTTAGATGTCACCAAGGCATGTACTAGGTTTACCGGTGTTCCTCAACAGAAGAATTCTAGAACTGCCAAACTGTCTCTTTGGTTTTGCCAGTTTATGAGGAAAAGGCAAAAAAAAAAAACCTATAAAAATGGAATTAGCCATCAGCATTATAGTACACAAATTATTATACATTCTTGAAATTTGTATGTCTCTACAATGTCAAGCAGACATAAAGCACTCATTTCCATTAAAAGAGCTGAGAAAAATCATGGGGGAAGAAGACCTAAACTCAAGGAATAGTACATGAAATTTAATCACTTTAGTTTTCCAAGCTATCATCAGTTTCTGTTTCTTCTGCTGCATCACATTTATCTAAGACTTCTGGAAGATTTGCCCAGATTGAAATATGTTTCTCCACCCCAGCTGTGGGGAACCTTTTGTCCTCCAAAGGCTGCTGAACTGAAGCTCCTGTCATCCTTGGTCATTGACCATTCTTGCTGGAGCTGACGCAAAGTCATAGTTCAGCAACATCTGGAGCGCCAAAGTTTCCCCAGCTCTGATCTACCCTTCCACATGTCAGATTATTTCTTGATTTGGTGTCTTCCCAAACATAGACTAGTTTCTTTCACATGCTGCAGAAGATGGAGGAATCTGAAATGGGGGGAAAGCAGGGGGATTTAAAGGGTGTGTTGCATACCCTCCAACATTTCTCCCATGAAAATAGGGATGTCCCATTCCATAATGATAATGTTACTGTTTATACCCCACACATCTTATTCGGTTGCCCCAGCCACTCTGGGCAGCTTCCAACATATATAAAAAACATAATAAAACATTAAACATTAAAAAAAGCTCTGTGCAGGGCTGCCTTCAGATGGCTCGGGGGTCAGATAACTCCATACCCTCCAACATTTCTCCAATGAAAATAGGGACATCCTAAGGAAAAGTGGGACATTCCAGGATCAAATCAGAAACCGGGATGGCTTCTCTAAATCAGGGATGTCCCTGGAAAATAGGGACACATGGAGGGTCTGGTGTTGTACAAAGGCCTCATCACCATGTTGCAAGAGAGATATGCTTTTAAAATTTGTACAGGGCTTATGAGGAGTGACTGGACCAAACAGATAAAGTCTGGAAAGATGATCATATTGAATCCTGCTGCCTTTTGTTTCATTGATTATATTCCACTTTGAGAGACCTTTATGTATTTTTAGACCATAAAGTGATCCTAGGATATTTGCCTTTCATGACAAAGAATAAAAATTTATAGCCTTCAGGCCTCTGAGGTTTGATTAATTTAGTTTTAAGAGGAAAGCTATATAAAAGTGGCATGCATCATTTTAACTACAGAAAATGTATTTTAATTATGTGTGTGTGGATATTGGCATCTAAGTAGTGTACAAGTTAAATTATAATAATGTGACACTAATTTGTTTCTCATAATTTGAATTAATTACATAAACTTCAAGTAATTTTAATGAGAATAAAGTTGCTCGTCACCTGCTTTAATCATTAAACAGCTTCATCTTTTTATGCCTTTTTATTGCTAAGTACAGTTTTTGTGCTTTTTTATTCAGTTGAAACATGTAGTGATTTTTAAGTAGAAAGTCCTTACATTTCCTTATCTCACAGGTCACTTCCTGGCTTCCAAATGGTAATCTGCTTTATCTTTTCACAAAATTATGACTAAAATAATGCAATTATTAAACACCATTTTCAAATGTGAGAGAGGTGGCTGTATGGAGCTAAAGATTAATTAAATGGTTACATCTGACTACCTTTCACACAAGAAAAATTACTGCCGTCTATCTCATAGCCTACATTTTTTTCTAAAGCATGCTTTCTTCTTTTTAACCAAATGAGACGAGAGGAAAATCGAACAAAAAGGCAAACCATAGCCATTTAAAGACATTCAAATAAAGCAGTGTACATGGAGGGATAGGATGTAAATGTATTGGTGGTTGTGGCATGAATTCTTTTTTTCATGATGCCTTGCCTTGATATACAAGCAGTTGTATCATTTGAGGATGGGACAAATATATATATATTTGGATCTGCAAGCACATGCACCTAGATCAGGGATGCAGAAGCTGCGGACCTTCAGATGTTGTTGGAAGGTCCAATTCCCAAGGAACCCCAGTCAGCAGGGATGATGTGAGCTGTATCCCAACAACAAATGGCAGGGTGAAGGGTTCGCCATCCCCACTGTCTGCTTGTTCTCCATCCTCCGACATCCACTTGCTATCCCCTGGTGCTTTAACCATTGATACTGGTCTCTGAATTTATGCTGCCACAGAGTTGGGACCTCAGACCTGTATATGTGTCCTTCTACCAAACCCAAATGTACCTGGCAACCTGAGGATCTCCAGGGTAGTGTTTAGACACGTGTGCATCCTCAGCGGCTTCTGCTGAGCCTGGTACATCTAATCCAGGGGCAACCAACATGGTACCCTCTTGATGTTGCTAGATTAACAACTCCCATCATCCCTAACCGTTGGCCATGCTAGCTGAAGCTAATTGAAGATGTAGAGTAGACCAACAGTATCTAGATGACACCACTCCACTATTCTTAATTCATGTCAGCTTTCCAAGGAATCAGGCAGAGACCTTCTCTTGGGATGCACTACTTGGAAAATATCTTTAGTTAAAGGTGAAAGATCTATACGATCTGAGGAGAAACCAGAGTATTACTACTTGGAAAATATCACAGGGATTGAATCTAGGCTTTTACCCTGAGCCATGGGCCCTCTGACATACAATATATGCCCGCAGCCCAATAGCAACAAACCAGTGCTGCTGTAGTTTGAGGATAAGACTTTATGCTACATATATCATTCCTTGAAGTCCAACCAATTTCCTGGACAGAGACTGAAACAGCACAGAATTCTTCAGATTACTTTTTAATGTGTGCCATAACTCACCTAAAAGTTGGGCAGGGGGGAAAGAGACAGAGTCCGTTCATTGTATATCACTGTTTTGTTCATAGTTTATGTTCTCTCTCTCTCTCTCTCTCTCTCTCTCTCTCTCATACACACACACAATGTCTGGTGCGAGAGATTCTTCAAGAAATTTTATTAGGTAGCTATCTGCAAAAAGCAGCTATATACAAGTTGAATACTCCTAAAATCTACATTATCTACTAAAACTTAAATGATTCTGTATCTACTTGTTTCTAGCACGTCATACAGTGGACTATACTTTACAACCTATGGTCTGGATCCTAAGATACATTAACTTAAGCAAATTCATAGAAGGAAAGTTTCCAGTTCTTCCTCTCCCTCTCTGCAAGTCACCTATGGCTGCTGAAAAGAACTAGCTTGGGGTTTCAGGGCCCCTTGCAATGAACATGAGATGGGCCTCAGAGGTTGTTGTGAAAGAGGAAGAAACAGGGAGCTTTCTTTTTTGTGCAGCATAAAATTAAGTTTACCCGCAACATAAACAAGCAAGCATTATACATATATGCACTGTAAATGACCAAGATAGCCTATGTGCATGTGCTTTCAGATCCAAATTTCAAGCCATTGTGGTGCCATTGTCTTGACAACAACGACAACCACAAACAGGAAAAGCAAACATAGGTTTGGATCCTCAGACAGAGGTTTTCCATCCCATCCTCCTCCTTGTTCTGCTGGAATTCTCCTCTCTGGAGAAGCAAGTCCTCGACAATGTGGATGAGGCTACCAAGCATGGAAGGAATGATCCCAAATGAGACTTGGAATATGTAGTGTTGGCCACCCATAGCTTTAAAGGGTGATTTGACAAATTAACGAAAGATGAGGCTATCAAGGGACTCCTAGTCATGATGGCTATGTTACCTCCAGAATCAGATGCAGTATGTCTCTGATTACCAGTTGTTAGGGATCTGCTAATAGGGAGACTGCTTTGGTGCTTATAGCCTTCCCATGGGCATCTATGGGATGGGGGCATCTATGGGATGGGGGCATCTATGGGATGGGGGCATCTATGATCTGAGAGCAGGATGCTGGACTGAATTGGCTTCTGATCTGATTCAGAAGGGCTCTTTGTATGTTCTAATTTTCTCATATATCAAATTGTAGTACAATTCATAGACATATCTCATAAAACACCTCTTTCCAACAACATACAGACAGACTATCCCCCACACACACATTTTAGAGATGTCCAGAACATCCACTAAATTTTGGGCACCTGTTTTGCCAGACACAGCAGGTGGCTAAATTTGCTTTGTGATCCTTAATGCCACGTCAAAATTGCTGTGGATTCCAGATAGCCTAGATTTGCATGAGAATTACTGCGTGCTTACCTACCAGTAATCATACATGGCAGTCACCAAGGATCTGAAAACACTGAATAAAACCTATAATCCTATTTTGCTCTGATTGCTAAAATTGCAAGAATTACTTCTGGATTTCTGTCTCTTGAGTCTGTGCCCAGATTTTTACATTTAGCTGCTGTTAGCAATAACCCACACATCAGGGGTGGGGGTGGAAGAATAGATCTCAAAAAGGACAAATTAAAAGCTAGGTTTTGCTCTTCAAATTTGGAAAATCCTGCCGAATTTATTTTGTTAAAATCTGCACTCAGTTTTCCAACAAAATATGTGCTAAACATTATACTGACCTTCTAGAGAAAGTACAGCTGCCAGATGCTTCCTATTAAGACAGTAAACTTTTGGGCCTCATAACATCATGCACACATTTTCTTACCCAGAAAGCGTTATCTCTTCCACTATCTTTTTCAACAGATAGCTTTCTGATTCCTCATGAAAGCATTTCCCATTGCACGCTGTCAAGTATCT
Source organism: Podarcis muralis (assembly GCF_964188315.1). Lineage (NCBI taxonomy): Eukaryota > Metazoa > Chordata > Lepidosauria > Squamata > Lacertidae > Podarcis > Podarcis muralis. The sequence continues at coordinate 73,366,688 of NC_135658.1, read as the reverse complement.
AGTCTTGAACTTTGGTTCCTATCAAACTGCCACCAGTTTCCTACCAGAAGTGGTAAGGAAGAACTTTTTTCACCTGCTTCATCTAATTTGTAGATTAGCCTTCTCCAACCTGATGGTAGCATCATCATCATCCTTATCATATAGAAGCGGTCACCAACATGCTGCCCAGGTGAACAACGATGCAACAATGGATGCCCTTCAGCTCTTCCCTTAGAAGGGGTGCCCAAACTTTTTTCAAAGAGGGCCAGATTTGATGAAGTAAACATGTGTGAATCCTTTTGGGGGGATTTTACCCCAGGAAATAAACTGCCACAGGAGCAGGATTAAACCAGCCGGTGAACTTTGGACAAGCCTGCCTTAGAGCAAAGCAAGGCTTCTGAGACAAACATACCCTCATCATCCCATTGGTCATGAGAGGGTGAGCATGATTATTTTCTCTCTTAAGAAGTACATAGAGCTAAAGGAGGAAGTTGGAAGGACGACTTACTCTTTCAGCTCTAGGCCTATGTGCTTTCTGGGGATCAGATTAATTCTCCTGGATCTGACTTTTACTCAGATTGCTTGGAAAAGCTGTGTGTGTGTGTGTGTGTGTGTGTGTGTGTGTGTGTGTGTGTCATGCACATTCTCTTTTTGTGTCTTGCAAGGCGGACCGATCTAGGGAGAGGGAAGATAAGTGACCAGAGTAGGTAGTGCCCATGGTACTTACTCAAAAATCCAAATGTGTCCACAGGCCTAAAAACGTTGGTGACCTGAAGGAGTGTCTCCACCCCCATCATTCAGCTGTGACACTGAGGTCCAGCTCCAAGGGCCTTCTGGAGGTTCCCTCACTGCGAGAAGTGAGATTACAGGGAACCAGGCAGAGGGCCTTCTTGGTAGTGGCACCTGCCCTGTGGAACGCCCTTCCATCAGATGTCAAGGAAATAAACAACTATCTGACTTTTAGAAGACATCTGAAGGCAGCCCTGTTTAGGGAAATTTTTAATGTTTGATGTTTTATCACTTATTATTATTATTATTATTATTATTATTATTCTCATTATTATTCTCATTATTATTCTCTAAAGTCCTAATGCACTTTTCATCCACCAGACAAGGGAGGGAAATGCAACACTATAAAATACAGCCATACACTGAAAGTGATCATACACTAAAATCAAAATTTAAAAAACCACCCCTCTTCACCAAGCTCCAAATAACAAAATTAACTGTCAATAAAATTAGCAGCAAACTGCCTGGGTGTTGAGCTTTCATCCTTAAAGATGTTGCTAAAGCAGAACTCCCATATTCTCTGGCAGTACTGCCATGCTGGCAGGGGCTGACGAGACCTGCAGACTAAGATATATGGAGGTTATCAGCTTGGGGAAGGTTGTAGATTGTGACTTCCCTTATGCACAGCAATGCTTTTGTAACCAAGAGGATTGATTACTGCATTGTGCTCTCCTGTCTTGGATGGCGAAGACAGAAGCTACAGCTGGTGCAAAGCACAGCAACTCACCCCTTAAGAAGAATAGGGAGATAGGAACAGGTGTATTCCAGTCTAGGTGAGCTGCAAGGAATTTGCAGTTAGCTTCAGGTACTATTTGAAATATTGGTTTCATCCTTTGAACCTCTATGCAGCCTGAGCACAGCGTAGTCCAGGGACTGCATGTTCCAGCATGAGATTTTAAGAACTTCAAAGGAGGACCCGCTTTGACTTCCTTTCATTACAGTAGTTAAATCTGCTGCGGTGTGAAGCAGGGCCCAATTCTAGCTTTTTGGAATAATATGCTGCCCGAAGATATCTACCTCTGCCTCAGCTTTTCTTTGTTTAGGAAATGGCATAAGGGCTAATCAACGTGTGTCACTAAATGTTACTGCATTTAACATGCACATTTTTCAAACAAATATAGTTATTGAAGCAGGATCAGAACCACAGTAGGCAGGAAGGGGGAACTGAGCACTTTCCTCCTTACTATGATTCCAGTGGAAATTCTTTCATCCTGCCACCACCCCACAACACTGATTATTTCTGGTGGGTAAGTTTTTATTGCCACCCATGTGAAAGGAGGGCAGTTTTTGTCAGGACAGTGGCAAGGGGAAAAGGTCAAGCTTTCCCTCCCTAGACACCAGGGGCCCAGTCCAGTACTGAGCCGTAGTCAATGCTATTTTTAAAAAAATATTCACATTATATTCCAGTGTAGTGTCATGGTTAGAGGTTTATGAACACTCATAACCCTCTTGAGCCCAGCCCAATTATTTTTCTTCTCCTCCGCTCCCTCCCACCACTAAGTCCTGGCGATGGAGGTTAATTGGGAAAGGGGAGAAGGAAATGGACAAGGAAATACCCTCTGGAAAGGGTTCGTCCACACTTCACTTGTCCCATGCCTGAAAAGCATGGGTCCGACAGGCTTTCTGCTTCTCCTGGGCATACTATCAATCAATAGATTTTAATTGTTTATAGCCAATGGCCATCACAATTCAATATCAGCACACATCACACAACTATAGAATGAAAGACATTACATGCATTGCATGTGCTTACTAGGCGTGGGTCTGATCTGAGCAGTTTTCCATTTGCCCCGCTGCTTTCCCCAGGAAAACCCACTCTGTACCCCTGAATCCGTGCAGAAAACCCAATTAACGTTTGCTCCAATTCAGTGATAAAGAGTGGGTTTTCCCAAAGCAGTGTGATAAGCTGTGGATGAGCCCACAATCTATGCTTGCAAGCTGCGTGCATAATAATAATAATAATAATAATAATAATAATAATAATAATAATATTTATAAGGCACTCTTGGCCACCTGGAGATTCAAGGCTTTCCCTTGCCACATGCAGGGGTCCAGGCAAACACCTGGTAACACTATTCACAATGATTTGAAAGCTCTTAAAAGTTTCACAAAGAATTTTTTAAAAATGTAGTTCATGCGATTCAGAAATCAAACATAGTACAAGAGCACCAAGTTAAAGCATGAAGAAACTCACAGTATGTGCAACTTCAAAAGCAAGCAAGCAAAGAAAGAGAAGACGATGATGAAATGGCAACTGCAGCTGGGGAATCAAATGACCTTAGTGTGAAATTAAAATCTGCAGTCCCCATACAAAATGAATGAATCCAGCTGATAACGATGAAGTTAAAAATTAAGGCGCAGCAAATTGTGATTCAAACATGTGCACAAAGCAACAAGAATTTGACAGCACAGAATGTAATTCAACGGAATGCCATTGGTCATCCGAATTAATTTATTATACGTTTTCAGAGAAGTGTAGATAATTCACCAAATAAAAACCCAACGCTGTGATGGATAATGATTTCATACTGCAAGTTTGAATGTTATAGAACAGTTTTAGAAGAGTGTTGAATGTGGTATCAAGTAAACCAATTGCTTAGAGGTTTTCCAAAGGGCATTGCTCGACTTATTAACTGGCCTATTTACACCAGATGGCGCACACTAATACATTTTGACCACTACACCATCCTGGCACTACTGTTATTTATTTTACTCTCAGTATGTTTGATTAGGAGAGTCACTGGCAGTTATTGTGGGCAATGCTGAGCATGTGTGGTCTGATTTGGTAAAGGGCATCTTCCCACATCCCTATGTAACAGAACGGCCAGAAATGGGGGTCCTTACAGCATGCAGTGGGCCCTCCTTAACATACATCTCCTCTCCTGGTATGTCCCACAGAGGAACTTACGGTCTTCAAACAAAAACATCTTGGAGGTCCCAGGCCACAGAGAGGTTAGGCTGGCCTCAACCAGAGCCAGGGCTTTTTCGGCTGTGGCTCCGATCTGGTGGAACGCTCTGTCACAAGAGACTAGGGCCCTGCGGGACTTGACATCTTTCCGCAGGGCCTGCAAGACAGAGCTGTTCCGCCAAGCCTTTGGCCAGGGCACAGCCTGACTCCCTCCTTTGGCAATCCTCACAGAACTCTAGCCCAATGGTTGCCATTAATCTGATTGGAATTAATTTCATAATGAAATGATAATGAAAATGAAAATGATAATGAAATGATTGTAGAATGTTGTATTATTTTATTGTTGTTAGCCACCCTGAGCCCGGCTTCGGCTGGGGAGGGCGGGATATAAATAAATAAAAAAATTTATTTTTATTATTACATAGGCCTAATAAGCTCACAGCTGCTGCATTTTGAGGGTACTAATTCATGTTATGTCATATATCACACTTCAGCATCCCACCAATCTCCTAGACACAGTCTGAAACAGTGCAGAATTTTTCAGATTATCTTAAATGTGATGTCGTAGCTCACCTGAAAGCTATGGTGAAGAAAACCCAAGCTGTTGCAGCCATTGGTTATATTTTCCATCACACACGGCTTTAGGGATTCTTCAAGCAATTTTACCAGGCAGCTATCTGCTATAAGTAGCTTTTCCCGAGTTTCAATATTGCGGAAATCTACTGAGTCCTCTAAAACTAAGATTGCTCTACATCTACTTGTTTCCAGTACTTCATTCAGCTGAGTGCACTTAAAAGACTATATTTTTCTTGCTCCAGAGGAAAAGAAAAAAAAACCCAAGAAGGGAGCAATACTACTGGAACATGTTGCGGCTCAAAAATGAACTGCCAGAAGCCTAGAAATGCATAGTCAAGACAGATATTTAATACTTAAGCAGTCAATTGTGCATGCCTACCTATACTTGCAAGCGCCTAGAGGCAATTTTATATACCATATGCTGGTGTATCAGAGCAGGTCAAGGACTTTTTTTAGTTAGTGGATTTTCCAGCTGTTCCTTTTAATGCCGCACATTACTCAATAAGTCTGCGGCAACTTTCTCAGGATACACACAAACTTGAAATAACACATTTAAATCCCCATCCGTACAGCAAGGACTTCTTCATGTGTGCTGCAACTCTGCTGCAGTGCAGAAATGGCCTAAAATGTGCCCCAAAAAGCAGCAACAACCTATACACCAGAAACACAAACGCAGGGACCAAACCTTGCAACAAACCCACATGCCAACTCTGTCCCCATATCCACACAGGCATAAACAAGACCTAACAGAATCAGCCAGAATATCAAGGGTTTCATTTCCTGTTTTGGTTACTAAGAATACCGTAGTATATCTGAGCAGGAAGCTGAGATGGTTGATACTGGGGAGAAGTGTTCTTCAGATTATTTTGGTCCCAACCTGTTTTGGCTTTGTACGCTAGTACTGGTGGTCTACGCTACGGTCTCCATGATTCACTTTCAGGAAGAAAATGTTCTTGTTTACGCAAACACCTGGTGGCTGAAGATTATCATTCTTGGCAACCTCAAGATCATTGGATGGTGTTTTTAAGTGTAACGGTTTTTAGATGTTTTTAGGAAGTTTTGACTGTTTAGAATGCTTTTGTTTTGCTTTTTTGTTTTTAAAGTGTGGATCACTTTAAGGAGGTTGGACAGAGTATAAATCAGATAGATAGATAGATAGATAGATAGATAGATAGATAGATAGATAGATAGATAGATAGATAGATAGATAGATGATAGATAGATGATAGATAGATAGACAGACAGATAGATGATAGATAGATAGACAGACAGATAGGCAGACGAACCGCCTTGAATTGGGCCCACGAACTCACTGGCAGCCAACGTAGCATTTTCAGGACTCACCCACCTAGCAACCTCATTCTGTGCTAACACCAGCTTCCAGGTTGTATCTTGTTTTTCTTTAACTAATTTAATAAGGATTTCTTTTCTGGGGCCAGAACATAGATTTTGATTTATTGGCTGAAATAAACTGTTTTGATTTTCTAAGGGGATTATTACTAGGAAGGGTTTTTAACTTATTTGGATGCTACTAAATCTTAGGACTAAATCTGTCCTTGAGTTTTACATCATTTTCAAGTATCAATTACAAAATATCATGAATAATATAACTTTAAGATACACCAGAGGGAAATAGTCTCTAGTATGATTCAGGGGGAAAGGCATGTTTTTCTTGCTGCTCAAGATTTCATCATTATGTTTTACAAGATGATCTCTAAAAAGTACCTTTGCAAGCCTCCCCCAAGCTATTTTCCCTCTCTCTTTTCATGCAAGCTGATTGGTTTTTTCACAGCAAGCTAAGGCAACTTTGGCTCTCACAAAAACATAAACTGACAGGGCTTCCGACGTTTCCCTTGTTTATTAGGCATGGTTGTGTGCTTCTAATGCTTTCCTAATAACAACATAACCCTATACAAACTCAGTGTGATTTATGTAATTATTATTTTGACACATGACAGCTATTATACGTATGGGTGAAGCTTTGTCTGTGGAAGGAATTTCTAAATCCGAACTGCAAAGGTATGAGAAGAATGTTTGAATTAAGATGTTATCACATAAGCGCTCCGTGTCTTTAAAGCTTTGCAGATTAATGTAGTACCTGTGTGAACACTGAAAGAAAAGAACTTAAGATTTCATGTACATCCTGGGAGGGCACTTTAACAACAGTTGATATGACTTGCTTTGTGAGGGCTGGAAAATGCTTCGTGGGGGCTGGAGATTACTCCACAAGTTCACCTCGGTCAAAATCCTACCTGGTACATCTCAACCCAAAAAGGCCCAAATTTCAAAGACATGGGAGTTTAGTCTCATCTTGTAATGTTTTGCAATTAAGTAGACAATGGACCAAGAATTAAACTAAGAGTGAAAGGAAAGAGACTAAAACCTCAGCAAAAGCAGCCAAAGATTACCTGGATCCCAGCCATCTTTCCGATGCAGCTGCTCAATATACAAGACCTCTTTTTTAACAAGGCAGGCAATTCTGTATCTATTCACTGAAGTGCAAGTTCCACAGCTGACAGCAGGACCCTCCCTATGATTATTTTAGTAGTTTGGTGGAAACAGGGAAAGTGTTGTTGTTTTTAAGTGATTCATGGGATTAAATAATACAGGGAAACCATGATGAACAATAACTAAAGGCTGTCTTAGGAGAGGAAACCTTATATATAGTGGCAGCATTTTTTTGGCTAGTAAAATGAGGGCTGTTAAGAAATAGCAGGTGCCAACTGACCGACTGGAAGTTCTCGTGACTTTGTGACTTGCCATGGAATGAGACCATAAACTACGCAGAGCAAGTCCTGGCCTGCAATTTTTAATAGAACAGATGCTGTCAAGGATGCATCCTGGTTATGAAGAAAATCCTAAGAATATTCCCTGTGGTTGAGCCAAACCCAGAGTAGCTAATGCAGAGCTTCCCAGATACTGTTGGGACTACAACACTGAGCATGGCCAATGCACAGGGTTGATGGGAGTTGTAGTCCACAACTTCTGGGGGGCTCCACATTGACAACACTTTCTCTAGATGCCAAAAACTGCCTACATCATAGCAATAATATGTTTATGCTAAGGGCAGAGCAACAGAGACAACACAATAATGTAGGGATGGATTTTGACAGTAGAAGTGGATATATTGTTTAGTAACTTTAGTTATTATCCTTCAATGCTCACATTAGTGAGATCAGGAGAGTACCATCCTTTGCAGGTTAAACTTGGAAGCTAAGAAAAGGTTGATTTAACCTTCTAGGAACAATAATCCAGGATGCTTTAAAGTACTGTAGACGTGATTTTCCTGGTATTACCCTTTTTCTTTCCCCCCTCCCCCCACAAAAATACAGTAATGCACAAATTGTTTTGTGAAGAAATAAAAGTAGTATTTACTTACATAATCTAGGCATGGAAGCAGCAATTACAGTAGCAAAAGGAAGGCAGCTTTATAATTTCTATCTAAGTTACTAATTACAAAATGCAACTTCAGAAATGGTGTCTGAGCTTCAGAGCTCAGACATTCCCATGTGGTCGGCTGGAAAGCATGATAAAGAAAGAGGAGAGTGCCCAGGCAGGAAGGAAGTGTTACAGCTTCCTGCCAAGACAGACAGAGAAAGTGATTTCACAGAATTCTCTCTAGCAAATTTACAGGAAAGCTCTGTGAGCCTCAGCTTTTTCGTGTGCCTATCTGGAAAACATGAGTTGTTGGTTTTACTGCAATATTGTTGGTTTTACTGCAATAATGTCCCACAAATTAAACAAATAACCGCTGGATGTTTCAAATCAAAGTGCTTTGTGTGACATTTCAAAACTTGTCTGCCTAGTTCCTCTGTTCCCAAGTACATATCAGCCCCTTACATCATGGACCCCTTGTACAGAAGCCCTTGACATTACAAAATCTAAAACTGTGTGAATGAAAAGGCAGGAATTGAATTTAACATCAAACCAGCAGCGCAGAAGCGGCTGTACTGAGATATTGATTTTATATTTAATTTATTTTAAACTTCTGTGGATTTTATTTCTAAATTGAATTCCTCCTACAGAATAGTTGCAGCACTTAGCTCCAAGGTACAGTTGCCAGATCAAATGGTTTTTTTTTAGTGGGGGGGGGAGGAAAAGACACTGTGTGATTATTCTCTTTCTTCTGTTGAGAACTGTAGAGTTGGGACATTCTGAAGTGACTGCAATTTATCACACCGTAGAAAGTCATGCTGTTTGAAAAGAGGCAAGTCTTCCTTAGGATAGTATGTGTAATATATTTACACACAACAACAACAACAACAACAACAACAACAACAACAAGTTTCACAAACCAAATTTCTGAGGTTTGAGCAAATCCTGTACACACATCACAGTGCAGCAACTCTTAAGTGTACCTCTAAAACCAATGGTTGTTTAGGAAACAGTTAATCCCATACACGGCTGAAAATAGAGACACATCTCATAGCCAGCGGTGGCGGTAGTCAAGAGAATGGGTAAGAGTGAGGCAGGGAGACCAAATGGGGAAGAACCAGAGCCAAAAACAGGCAGAACCAACTAATTCTAGTTTTGTCCCCTTTCTCCCCACCCCAATCCCAACACAAGGGCAATACTGAGACTAAGTTAAAGGAAAGGAAAAGGATCCCTGGACGGTTAAGTCCAGTCAAAGGTGACTATGGGGTATGGCATTCATCTCATTTTTCAGGCCGAGGGAACCAGTGTTTATCCACAGGCAGCTTTCTAGGTCATGTGGACAGCATGGCTTAACTGCTTCTGGCGCAATGGAACACTGTGATGAGTGCCAGAGCACACAGAAACGCCATTTACCTTCCCACCACAGTGATACCTATTTATCTACTTGCACTGGCATGCTTTCGAACTGCTAGGTTGGCAGAATCTGGGACAGAGCAACAGGAACTCACCCTGTTGCAAGGATTTGAACCGCCGACCGCAAGAAGCTCAGTGGTTTAGACCACAGCACCACCCACATCCCTGGGACTAAGGAGGAAGAAGCTGACAGCCATTGCCACTCCCTGAACTGATTGCAGGTATGAAAGGCAGCAAGTGAGGGCTGGCTGAAGGTAGAGGTTAGTGGGGCAGCACCCCATTTGCCCACATGGATAAGCTTTCACTGCTCATAACAGCCCTATTCCTATTACTCTGCTGCTGCCACACCACTATTATTACTTGTTGCAGCATTACGACTGGAGGCAAATCTTCCCTCTGTAGAAGCTCAGTCCTGGCAAAGAACTCTTAATTATTGGCTCCGTCTAAATCTAAATCCACCCGGTCTACTGCTCTTAGTGACACAAGACCCCCATAAAAGTGTGTGGTCTAAAATTGTGCACCAAAAATTGCTTTCCTGCGGACTCCACCCAAATCAGCTTCTCAAGATGGGCTCTATTAAAGCAAAAAGGCTAATTGGACAGCGTCTGAAGGACTTAGAGCAACAGAACTATCTGGCCATTATAAAGAAACTCTGTCCTTGGTATGGCTTTTCCCCCCCTTCTCAGTTTGATTCCCTGGCACCATATTTGTATAAATTAACTACCCCAAAATACAGACGTGCCTTCACACTGGCCAGATTGGATGTCATGCCCTTTGCAGATACCAAAAGATTCCAACTGAGAAACGACTCTGCCCATGTGGAGATGGCAATCTGCAAACAGTGGCTCATGTTCTCCTGTCCTGTCCCCTTTATAAAGATCTGAGGAATGAGATCATCACCCCACTCTTACTTACCATCCCAGGCCGCCCATCTGCGGCCACATTGTTCTTTCTTTTATCAGATCAAAATGATCAGACAACAGCAAAGGTTGCTAGGTTTATCAAGGGTGCAATGAGATTAAGGGCCACTATCTGAATGAAAATCTTGGTCATTTGATTGTCCTTTTTACCCATTGTTGTATTTTTAATTGTATATATTGCTTGTTTTATGTTGCTATGGCCGTTGGCTAATGCAAATAAAGTTTATCTATCTATCTACATGTTGCTAGAGTCTCTAGACAGCCTGCTGCATCCCCATAACCTGCAATAGCTGGAATGTGTCCTTGAACTCTGATAAATGCCTTCTGCTTGCTTGGACAGATGATGGAAATGTAGGTGCACGTGTAGAAAAACCTTTGACATTTTGGAACTGTACAAAAGTAAGACCCACTTCCATTGGTCCTCCCACTTTTGATTCCAGCCCTGCCAACCCCTGGCATGTCACCTTCAGAAAATTGCTGATAAGGAAATGCACATCTCAGGATGAAAAAGGTGTCCCTCAATTTACATGAACTTCCTTTAGTTAGCTCGCGGGTGGCGCTGTGGGTTAAACCACAGAGCCTAGGACTTGCCGATCAGAAGGTTGGCGGTTCAAATCCCCGTGACGGGATGAGCTCCTGTTGCTCAGTCCCTGCTCCTGCCAACCTAGCAGTTCGAAAGCACGTCAAAGTGCAAGTAGATAAATAGGTACCGCTCCGGCGGGAAGGTAAATGGTGTTTCCGTGCACTGCTCTGGTTTGCCAAAAGCGGCTTAGTCATGCTGGTCACATGACCGGAAAGCTGTACACCGGCTCCCTTGGCCAATAAAGCGAGATGAGCGCCGCAACCCCAGAGTCGGCCACGACTGGACCTAATGGTCAGGGGTTCCTTTACCTTTACCTAAGGATCTAAGCCATAGACTGTTGTTCATATTATCATAGCCCCACACTATATTTTAAAGTCAGCGTCGTACACAAAGAGTCATTACCTCTCTCATGGACCACTACCTGTTTATGTCTGAAACTTCACACACATGAGGGGAGAGCGGAAAGTGTGACTAACCCATGAGAACGGCAGACAAGCAAAAACATTTGCCTGACAAGTCAAGCCCATACTGCCAATGTCTAGAACACACATTTTGGCAGAGAATAGGGGCAAACAGGAAGTCAGATACAACTGGGGCAGATGCAAAGGTCTACAGATAGATATAGGGACGTTCAAACTGTGGTATGCTACAGTGAGGACCACCCACTTAAAAGAACAGATTATCTTCCTAAAGAAAGATTTGGCAGGAGACAGCAACAAACAAAGGGATGTTAATACCGACACTACTGTATGCTGAGCTAGACAACAATTCCAGGCAACTGCCTGGAAGAACTGTGTGTTGAATTATAAGAAGCTCAGCCAATTTGCCACTAATCAAGTTCTGCTTCCACTGGCAACAGCAAGGGGGGGGGAGTATTCTCTTACTGTTGTTGTTTCACTTCCTGGGTTATATCATTCCACTAAGCCAGGGGTTGTCAACCTGGTCCCTACCACCCACTAGTGGGCGTTTCAGGATTCTAGGTGGGCGGTAGGGGGTTCTATGGCACAAGCTGAATCCTCCTTCCATCGAGCACTGGGCGGTAAGGAAATTTTACCATCAAGAAAGATGCATTAGTGGGCGGTAGGTATGAAATGGTTGACTACCCCTGCGCTAAGGCAACACAGAGTCGCTCTTTGCAAACCTTCAGTAATTGAAGAGGAAGAACCACAAGGATCAGCAACAAAAAGGAAAATGGGAAAAGAAATAAGTGGCAGCTTATCACGTCGCCAGAAAAGGAAGAAACACATCCACCTGAAGAAACAGGACAAAAGGAGGCATATCTATATCTTTCTATCTATATATGAAATTTATAAAAACTTTCTGTAATTTAAATGCAAATATATTTCATCTCAACATAGTGGAGAAGAGTGTGGCTTGTGGGCCTACTCTGCATCTGCAACTTGACGGCCTCTCCTGCTCTACTTTCTTATGCTTTAAACTGGATTTGGGATGGACAGCTGTGTGTATCCCCCCCCCATTGTTTCTGCTATGGTTCTGCTCACTGAGCTTGAATATTTGCAAAATTTAGCATACCTTATGCATGCAAACCTCAAAACACTTTTGTTTAGGCAAGCCTATCCAGATATGCACGTGTCTTATTTGTTTTAGTGACTGTTGATTTTAATAATCTTTTGAATATTTTTAATATCCATTTTTAATACCCTTTCCCTATTATTTTAAGGTTTCATTTTATATTGTAAGCTGCTTAGAGGCATGGGCTGTTGTTTCTTTACAATCAAGTGCTATATGAATTTTGTTAAAGAAATAAACGGAAGTACAGAAAGGTACTGCACAACAGAAGCACCCATGGTCAAATATTTCAGTCCAGTTGGCAGATAAGGGCCAACTATCAAAAATATATTAAACTAAAGCAGCTTTCCCCATTATTCTGTAACTGAGGACATGGGAGTGGGGAGATAGATCAGGAAATGGTGGGGCTAGAGGAGAGGGCGATCTGTTGTTGTTGTTTAGTCGTTTAGTTGTGTCCGACTCTTCGTGACCCCATGGACCAGAGCACACCAGGCACCTCTGTCCTCCACTACCTCCCGCAGTTTGGTCAAACTCATGCTGGTAACCCCGAAAACACTATCCAACCATCTCGTCCTCTGTCGCCCCCTTCTCCTTGTGCCTTCCATCTTTCCCAGCATCAGTGTCTTCTCCAGGGAGTCTTCTCTTCTCATGAGGTGGCCAAAGTACTGGAGCCTCAGCTTCACGATCTGTCCTTCCAGTGAGCACTCAGGGCTGATTTCCTTAAGAATGGATGTGTTTGATCTTCTTGCAGTCCATGGGACTCTCAAGAGTTCACTACTAAATCCACTTTTGTCCGTCTCTTTAAATGTTCTAATGTCCATTTGTGAACAATGGATGCCCTACCTGTGCTCAGAGAAACATTTGGGGACTGTATACAAGGGTAGTTCTTCCCAGAGCAGACCCACCAAAATGAATGAATAGGTTCATTTATTTCAATGGGTCTTCTCTGAGTAGGGCTAGCATTTGATGCGACCCATTTCGGGCAGGGGCTGCTCTTTGTTCCATCAGGAAAGAAATGGTACAGTACTTAACACTCAATGGCAAAAATATTTAAATCAACAGATAACAACTCTATTAGCTTCTATCTTTTCTGTGGGTGATATGTCCAGATCAAGGCCAGTAGGTTGCCAGCAAAGGAAGAGGAAACAGATAGAGGCTGAACAGAAACAGGTAAGCTTTAATCAGCCTTGTTTCCCCTGAAGACTAGAATGTCTCTTGAGTGGCCTGGATGTCAAATTAATGCCAGCTGGAAACAATATATATTAAGATACAGGATGGCAAGTTAAAGTAAGCAAAGCACATTTGATTTGCAGAAACATTAATCACTCCATTAGGTCCTCTAGAGTGCACTTTCTTTCAAAGCCAGCCTCACAAACAAGATAAATTATGGCTGTCAACGAATTCAGAAATAAGACCTCTTCCTCTCACCACCTATTTTTAAAAGATATATTAGATAATTTGAAATCCCAATATCTAATAAGCAAAAATCCCATTTTGAAACTTGCTCTTCCTACACACCAATCTTATTAAGTGTTTCCAAGCAGAGGAGGCATTTACAGAGGTAGGCTGCAGAAAGCCATGTTATCTGACCTGTCATACTGACTACATCTGGTCCCCATTTTCAAGGGCAGCTTTTGTCACAAGCTCTTCACTGAATTCTAGAAAATATTGGGGTTACTGTGTTAAAGAGAAGAAATATTAAATTTAGTTTTTTGTTTTTTTAATAGTACAGTATTTAACACAGGAGTGGAGAAACATTAACCTCTGGGCCAAATTAGGCTTGCAGAGCCTTTTCATCCAGCTCATCGACTTATATGCACCTCTACATTGACACAGACCTCGTCAACCAAACAACAGGTGTATCTGGTGGACATTGAGTCCCCATGTATATATGTCAGCTAAGAGCACCATTCTATACATGTCTACTTGGAAGCAAATCCCATTGAGTTGAACTGAATATTTCAAGTTTTGGGTTTACAGCACAAAACTAGAACTCAACATTCCAACCAGTCACACTTCAGGCAACACCTGCAGTTTAGTTTCTAGCACTGCCATTTCCATTAAGGGGATCAATAACTTTGTCCTCTCTAGAAACAGGAACTATTTGGCCCAGAAGAACTTCCTATGTACAATTTTCACTCAGCCCAGTACTAAGTACCTTGCAGAATATGGTTTTCCTGACTGAAGTTGAAAAATCCAGTTGGCAACCCTACTCTCACTCTTAATTGATCTGATCTTACAACAGCCATTATTAGTAGTAGTAGTAGTAGTAGTAGTAGTAGTCATCGTCATCGTAGTAAAGGTAAAGGTACCCCTGACCATTAGGTCCAGTCACAGATGACTCTGGGGTTGCGGCGCTCATCTCGCTTTATTGGCCGAGGGAGCCGGCGTACAGCTTCTGGGATATGTGGCCAGCATGACTAAGCCGCTTCTGTCGAACCAGAGTAGCACACGGAAACGCCGTTTACCTTCCTGCCAGAGTGGTACCTATTTATCTACTTGCACTTTGACGTGCTTTCGAACTACTAGGATGGCAGGAGCAGGGACCGAGCAATGGGAGCTCACCCCGTTGCGTGGATTTGAACTGCTGACCTTCCGACTGGCAAGCCCAACAGATTCAGTGGTTTATACCACAGAGCCACCCGATCCTCTTGTGTACATATTTGTGTACATATTAATTGTCAGGAGACAAAATTCAGAAAGAGCAAATTTCAAAGGATGGTGGTGTTTCAGTTTATATATTGTTTTGGAAAGTGCATATTATGTGATTTATCATTTAAATGTGAACTGAATCAATTTTCTCTCCATCCCTATTTTAGGTGACATATCTGGCCTGTGGCAACTTCATTATGAAAATACTTTTCTCTGTTTCCCATCTTCTTTCTATAGCAAGTTCTTTCTTATTCCCCCTCCCCTTTGGTATGTGATTGTGTTGAGATTCGTCTGTGACCATTTTTCTTTTGTTGTTATGAGCTCCAAACCGCCCCCACCCCCCAATCTCAGGTAGATTCATCCCATCTTATAAAAGCAAGCAGCTAACCCAACCATCGAAATGGATCTTTCATTTTCTTGGCCTTCAGTATGATAAAAGCTAGTTTCTCCTTTGATCTCAATTTAAGCTCCTAGAATTTTCTTTTGAAACACTTGTACCAAATGTAGGAAATGGCACAGCTAAAAGAATAAACCTGCAGGAGGGCCTTTTAACAAAAACTCCGAAGCATTATTCCTGAGCACAAGAGGGTTTCTGACATCTCTAATATTACATGGGCATGCGATTAATCAGTCCTGTGACAGATTTGCAATACATACACACAGCTGGATGTGTGTAAAGACAGTTATTCTTTGTACAGGCTTTAATGTGCCATGTTCTTTCAGACAGGTATTGGCATATTTGCCGTAAAAATCTTGTCCATAAAAAGCTTTCATTTCTATTCAGAAGCATCTGATTGCTGCCACATAAAGCCCTCGACTATTCACTGTAAAATCTTTAATATTTTAAAAATAAAATTAAGCACCCAAGAACACAGCCCTGAAAAGTCTTCCAGCTTGGCAAAGCAGTGGTCCTCATTTTCCACCATAATAGAGTGAGGAGACAGGAAGCAGTCAAAGCCCACAAAGATCTACATAGTACAGGATTCCATTTAGGGTTCCATATGTTAGTTGAGGCCTTGATGGGAATAGCATCTTAAAGAAGAACTTGATCTGCCAGATCAATATGGCCCTATTTATTTTACATAATATGATGTTGCCAATTATCTTCAAATAGTTTATAACCTTAGCTTCATTTATAATTTATTTTTTAAAACTTGGATGTCCCGGAAATATTTTAAGTAGGAATGGACTGGGGTGGCATATTTTCAAAATATAAAAACTCCATTTTTAATGGAATACAGCATTATAATTTATGACATTCCCTTAATCCAGATGAGACAGAAGTGTTCTTAGCTAGGAAGACCAAGTAGATTCAGCCTCTCTTGGATGGGGCAGCACTTCCCTTGAAAATCAGGTTAACAACAGTACTGCACCAATTGCAAGGAAAGATGGACTTGGCTGTGGTTACACATTGCCTTGGTTACATCACATGCCTTGTAGGTAGATTGCAGACCAGGACCAGATTTTAGGATCATGTAACTCGATTAACAGTTGCACTGGTTGCTGGGGTTTACTTTTAGAGCTCTACATGCCCTTGGGATCAGGATGCCTACAGGACTGCCTCCTCCTATTTGATCCTAAATTTGTCCACTAAGGTCATCAGGAGAGTCTGAGATGCACTTAGCACAAGCACTTTTAAGGGCTGTCTTCATTGTAGTGTCTACTCTCAGGAGAGCTGTTTTGACCATCTATGATGTAAACACAATAAGCCCTTTTTGGTTGGTTTCTTTTTTAAGCTTTTTTCTTCATTCTTGGCTAACTTTCTTTGGCTGGTTCATCCACTTTTTGCTACAGATCTTGTGGTTTCCTGTATTTTTATCTGATGCTTATTTCTTGTGTTTTTGTGTTGTAGTATTAGCAGTTTTGAACTAGAAAGGGATTTTCCTCAAGATGAAAGCAGGGCTCTGATCCCATTAATTATCAGTCCCACCACCCCCAGTTGATATAATTTGAATTAAAATAATAATAATAATTGCATGTTAGATGCAAAAACATAGTTTGGGAGTAAGTGGTGGGTGGCGCTGTGGTCTAAACCAGTGTTTCCCAACCTTTTTTGGGCAAAGGCACACTTGTTTGATGAAAAAATCTCGAGGCACACCACCATTACAGCCCCGTGACGTCAGCGCGCAGCATCACGCCGGGAGGGACGCACGAAAGTGTAACTTTCAATTTTTTTCCCTCCCCCTTGCCGGGGAACCTCCAAGCTTTGGGGGTGGGGGGGGAGGAGGCAGCAAAGCGAGGGACTGAGGGACTCCTCCAACGACAAGGGTTGGGGAAGAAGAGAAAGGGCTATTCCGCTCCAGTCACGGGAGGGGAATATGTACTGGCCCAACTGGTGTGCGGTCTTCGGAAAGCGGGGTGCGGGAAGGAAGCCTAGGCTCGGGGTCCACCGACCTCGGCAGAGAAAGGCAACAACCGGAGCCGATGACGAGCCGGCGCGTGCGTGCAGCGGCTGGCCTCGAGCTCGGGAAGCTGCGCGCGGCGATGTTGACACGGGGCGCGCGAGAGCTTGGGGGCGGGGCGGGAGAGAGAGAGAAAGAGTTGGCAGCACCAGGCGCTGTTACTTATTGCGCTGCGGACGCTGCCAGCAACTGCGGTGGTTGTGCGGCCGCCGCCGCCGCAGAACGTCCTCGTCAGTCAGCTGAGCTGCCTGGCGGCGTAGGGAGCCGAGGGGCGGGGCTTCCTTTCTGAAGGAGCTGAGGGTGGCGGTCCTCCGGCGCCTTCGGCGAAATGGCGCCGGCCCAGAGCGCTTCTAGGAGGCTGCCTTTGTGCGCGACGTAAAGCCCTCTTTCCCTCCCTCCAGCCCCATGTCACATGTGGAATAAATAAAAACTGTGGCTGCATTGTAGCTACATCCCGGCCTCGGATCCCCGCGGGATTTGCCTAATCCTTTGGAAGCCCCCTCCCCTCCCCGGCCCCCCATTGTTCTGTCGGGGGTCCCGCGCCCCCCTCTCGCCTGTCCCCCGGGCTTTGTTCTCGATTTGGAGAGGCGGCGAGGCTCAGCTCCGGCTCCGGGAGAGGGAGGCTGCCTTCCAGCCCGCCATGCGCCCCGGGAGCCTGGACGGCGGGGACGGGAAGGAAGGCGCTTTGGGGGCGCGGGGCGCCGTCCCGCCGCCGCCTCTCCCAGCAGCCCGGCAGGTAGGGGAGGGCACGGAGGGGCGCCCGGCGCGGAGCTGGGAGCCTCCGCGAGGCCCCGGCGCGGAGCTGGGAGCCTCCGCGAGGCCCCGGCTCGACGGGGCGGGATAAAAATGCGGCGCCAGCTCGCAGCGCCTCCCCGAGCGCCCTTTGCACACCAACCGGCGGAAGCGGAGGCTACGCGGCTGCGGCCGCCCAGCCTGGCCGGGGATGGCGGGGCGCCAGGTACCGGCAGCCCTCGAGGGGAGGCGCCGGCGGCGTCCAGGGACCGCGCCCGCCCGGCCCGGGAGGCGGTGCAGCGCCAGATGTTGCCGCTGCTGGAGAGCCTCCGAGCCCCGGGAGGCTGCGCGCGGCGGTGGCGGCGGCGTCCAGGCGCGCTGGGGGATGCGGGAGCCGAGGGGGCGCCCGCGGGGGAAGGGAAGGGGAACCCCCTCCTCTGCAGCGGGGCCCAAGGGCCTTGATCCAGATGGGCCGTGGCGCTCCAGCGTCTCCTCCGGTGGAGAGCGGGCGACCTCCGGTTGGGGGGCAGCAGGGGTGCCAAATGGATTAAAATATTGGGGGGCGCCCAGGTAAGCCTCACTCCAGGATAGATGGATTTCTATCCTCCGGGGGTCCTCCGGCGCCTTCGGCGAAACGGCGCCGGCCCAGAGCGCTTCTAGGAGGCTGCCTTTGTGCGCGACGTAAAGCCCTCTTTCCCTCCCTCCAGCCCCGTGTCACATGTGGAAAAGGGGGCTGGATCCAGTGACGCAACTCGGAAAACTGTTAGGGAAGCCAGAGCAGGAAAGTGAGTGGGAGGCGGCGTCGCCGCTTTAACCCACGTTTCCTTTTTGAAAGAGAAACCAGTGTTTCCCAACCTTTTTTGGACTCGCTCGCGGCACACCAGGCAACAGCTCGCGGCACATTAGTGTGCCGCGGAACACCGGTTGGGAAACACTGGTCTAAACCACAGAGCCTAGGGCTTGCCGATTGGAAGTTCGGTGGTTCGAATCTCCACAATGGGGTGAGCTCCTGTTGCTCGGTCCCTGCTCCTGACAACCTAGCAGTTCGAAAGCATGTCAAAGTGCAAGTAGATAAATAGGTACCGCTCTGGCGGGAAGGTAAACAGCGTTTCCGTGCACTGCTCTGGTTCGCCAGAAGCAGCTTAGTCATGCTGGCCACATGACTCGGAAGCTGTACACCGGCCAATAAAGCGAAATGAGCGCCACAACCCCAGAGTCGTCAGCGACTGGACCTAACGGTCAGGAGTCCCTTTACCTTTACCTAATTTCTTAAATGAGTTGACCTCCTTTTGACTAAAAGCAAAAACCTTTCTTCTCTTTCAACAGACTTTTCTTTTTGCTTATGATCATAAATGATAGTAATGACAAGCACATTGGTGTAATGATCCACATGACCTTTACTGTTTGGCTATGCATCATTTAACACAAAAAAAACATCTTTACTCCAAATGCAGAATCACAGGGGGAGAATCACCTTTTCTGACATGATGGGGTTTTTTGTCCATGGAAGTGCTTATGAAAGTATTCTCATGGAAGCATACATGTGGAAAAGGTTATATCTGAACTGACCGTCTGCATAGTTATTTCAGAAAGGATTCTAAAGCAGAGGCTAGCAGCAATTTGATATTCTACACCTTTTGTGAGAAATGCAAATGGAGGACCAAACATAGTGCTACAGTTTCTGTGCAAATGTCTCTTACGTTAACTGGGTAAAAGAAAATGCACTTCGCAATGGCAGGAGGCAGAACTAGGTGACCATGAGATCCCTTCCAACACTATCCTTCTCGGCAGATAGTACTGCTTGCCAGTAGGGTGCTTGTGACCCAGAATGGTAGCTTCAGTTGCATGGACTTCATTCCAGTAAATGGACAAAACTGGGAATGGGTCTGTCACTGACAGCCACCCACCTCCCAGGAAGTGATGAAAC
Source organism: Podarcis muralis (assembly GCF_964188315.1). Lineage (NCBI taxonomy): Eukaryota > Metazoa > Chordata > Lepidosauria > Squamata > Lacertidae > Podarcis > Podarcis muralis. The sequence goes on along the minus strand of NC_135658.1, from coordinate 73,346,902 downwards.
AGAAGCTAACCATAAGATTTGACACCACATCTTTAACACCTTGAAAGTAGGGATCCAACGGTGGTCCTATAATATTATGGTATGCTATCATCTGATAAACACTGAAATTCCAACATAACATATTGAAACTGATGACAATGGGGAAACAAGTGCCCAAACGTAACTCTCTAAAGAAAAGTGTTTACGGTGGCCGTCATCCAAAATTAAATCAAAGTATTATTAGACGTCTATTTCCCTGGTGGGGTATATTTAGAAAGGATGGTTGAGAACATGCTTCGTTGAACGCATCAATAATCTTCTCATACTTTACGACAACTGTGCACTGATTTATTTATTTTTGGAGTCGGAATGCATAAATGAATGCAATTGTTATTTTTTAAGCAAACAAATGCAAATATGGTAAAAAGCTCATATCTCACCATGTGCCTTTAATCCTATACCAAATATTATCTGGCACAACCTAGCATACATCAACAGCTAAGTGCAGCTGATGGTTGTTTTTTCAGAGATTTCATTGTGGTAAAATATACTAGCATTATTTGAGCAAAATCTCTGGCACACATGCTCATTGGTCCACAGTTAAACAGTTTCCATAAGTTCTTGAAGCACTACAAGGGAGCTACTGGGAAAGGGGACTGTAAACTGTGGGTAATGATGCCTCTATCATATTGCCCTGGCCTCAGAAAAGCTATCTTCTGTATACAGCTAAGCAAATCTAATTTTGCAGTGGTTAGCACCTAATAGTCTACCATCTTGAACAGCCATATCTATGTCTGCAGAACAAACTTAAACTAATTTGCTTTGTTGTTTTTTTGTTTTTGTTTTTTGATTGTGCGGCATAGTTAAGGCATTCATTGATCATAAGGCAGAAGTAGCGATGCAAGCCAGTGATAAACATAATTATCTTGGAGGACTGCTGCATTAAACTAAATCGGGTATCCTGTGCCAAACACCACCGAAATCTTTTAAGTTATGCCAAAAGAGAGATCAGTTTAGATTGTAAATAATTCAGCCCTCGTTATGATCTCACAAATTTGCTATCCCACCCCTCCATGTTTATGATCGACAATATTTTCAAAATATTAGAATATATATTTTATAGATTTTTTTAACGTTAGCAATGAGAATCCTGTGTTATAACAACTCATGCGGGGAAAAACAATTACACGAAAAGGGTTCGCCCCCTCCATTTATTGTTATTCTCATTAGAGAGATGAAGGCGTTTCAATTGTCAAACACAATCCCTGCAATAAATACCATTTATTGTCACCAAGATGGATTTATATGTCATTGGCTTTCACCACCAGCAGCCCCCCCTTTTTTTTCTTAAATACTATATCTAGGGAATCTGTGGCCCACCTGTTAATACTGACCTACAACTTTCATCATCGTGATAGTTGGGGCTTATGGAAGTCAAAGTCAAATATAATCCAAAAGGCTACAGATTTCCCACCCCTGTGCCATATGGACTATTCTGCCTGACTCATTTTGGTTTGTAGAGCAAATCCCCACTTTTTTAGAGGCAAATTTAAACACAGATTCGTTTCGAGTCTAAAATGGTACCTGAAAAATTCCATGAAAGAGAAGCCATAGCCATGTTGCTCTGCGATTCCTGCACAAACAACATTTGCAGATGCTCCGATCAATGTCCCATTACCTGTAATTCAAAACAAAAACAAATTCGAGCTGATATCGAGGCTCTTTATCTTTTGGCTTTGCCACTCAATTAGATCAGCTAGCAGACTTAGATGCAAAGGAGGGGGAAATCAATCATTTCGCATGCACCTGAAAGGATATCACCTGAACAATAACCTCCCTGTCTATAAATAGCTGAAGGTTTTCAGAGGCAGACCTGTCTTTGTCCTCAATGAAGGCGGGGAGAGAGAGTGTGTGAGAGAGCTGTGTTGCCAAAACGACATCTTCTGCAAATATTCTGAGAAACTTGCTGGTTATTTGTTTCAAACACAAAAATGTATGAGTAAGATAAAATGAAAGTGAGATTAGGAAGCAGGGTGGGGAGGGATACAGATCTCTGCTGATAGCAAGTTGGGCTATTGATTGGAGGAATAATGAAAAATGAGGGGTTGTTCCTTCCCTCTCCCCCCTCCAAAAAAAAATTCTTGCAAGAGCAATAGAATGAAGTGCTTATTTTCAAAATGTGTCCTTTACACTGGAGCACAATTAGTTGCCTAAAATGACAAGAGTTCTGAGGCCCAATGGCAGAGAACTAGGGGTCCAAGCCTTTCTGGTCTACCCCCAACACACACAGCCTTGCTGCACATGCAGATGTACTTTGTGCTAGACAGCATTGTGCAGTATGACCCTGAGTTCCCTCTAACTGCAACTGAATTGTTTTAACTCTGTTGTAATTTTGCTTCCTTGACTTTCCGCGTGAAAATCTGTATTGGCTGCTGACGTGAGTTGTAGATCTAAGTGTCTGGTGTTTCTTTGTCTACTTGAAGAAGAATAAGGTTGCAGCAGCACAAGCTTTCTCCCCTTCTTAGTTTCTTTTTTTCTTCTTTCATTTTCTTTTTTTATTAAATCCGATTTAATACAATGTCCACGGGGGGGGGGGGGACATAGCATTAAGAGTCTAATGTCATTTTACATAATCTTAAGGCATTAATGGTCAACCTAGGCACTCCATAGACATGTTTGCGAAACTAGTGGAAGAAATTTTCTATGGTGTCTCTCTTTATAACAACTTTTGCTACCCAGCTAGTCACTCTGAAATAGCCCTGTCCCAGATATTGTTTTTTTAAAAAAACAACATATTTTTAATTAAAGATGTATTTAAAAGTATATGCAATGTCTTTTTTTTCAAGTTACATTTTCCACAGATCAGTTTCATTTGTTGAGACATTAGTGTTACCTTAGGAAGAAAAGGGGGGAAGAGGTGGAGGGGGGCATGTGAGTGGGGTTGGGGTTGGGTGGCAAGGTTTCTATTCTACTTAATGTATGTGTGGGGTTTTGTGTCAGCATCACTTGTGCGGGTTCTCTTTACTATTCACTTGCGTTCCTTTGATGGCGAGAGAGGTTGGGGTTGGCCTAGGGTGTGTTTGCTTGTTTGTGATTGGCTGTGGTGAACTTTGTTTTCCTGTGTGTGTGAATGGGGTGGGTGGGTGTTTTTGTATCAGGCTGTCCAGATTGATTTGTATGCAGTTGGCGGATTTTTGCCATCCCAGATATTGTTGAACCATACCTCAAGGGGTCGCTCAGCCTGGGATTTAAAAAAAAAATTTTTTTTTAAAGTCTATCACCAAATATGTTAAAACAGAAAAATTCCTTCCAGTAGCACCTTAAAGACCAACTAAGTTAGTTCTTGGTATGAGCTTTCGTGTGCATGCACACTTCTTCAGATACACAAATATGTTGTTGTTGTTTAGCCATTTAGTCGTATCCACATCTTCGTGACCCCATGGACCAAAGCATGCCAGATGTGTAGCCATCAGTGAAAAGAAAGTTACCGTATTTTTCGCTCTATAACATGCACCCGACCATAACACGCACGTAGTTTTTAGAGGAGGAAAATCCATAGGCATGCCACCCGTAGGCATTCCCTCCATAACACGCACAGACATTTTCCCTTACTTTCTAGGAGGAAAAAAAGTGAGTGTTATGGTGCAAAAAATACGGTAGATATTTATGTTGAATAGTAAAATCAGAATCTAGGTTTAATGAGAGCAGGGCTAAAGCTGGATTTGGTGATAGAGGTTGTTTAACAATTTTGGAACTGATATTGAAGACCCTTGTGCAGAATGTGTGGACAAATTTACATTCCCACCATGCATGAAAAACAATACGTTCCTATATTACCAGATCCCCTCAAACTTCTTAGTTTCAACACATCTGATTCTATTGTGAAGGTGATTATTATTAATTATTAATTATTATTTCTAAAAGCTACTTTGGGGGAAAATGCAAATAAACAGAAGCCCTTACTTTTTCCTTAAATGAAAAGCTGCTGTAAGGAGTAACTTTAAGGAGTTAACAACAAAGGATAGGAATACTTTCTCCCACAGACTCCCACACACACACCATTCAAACCTACCACATTGCTGCTTGGGCATTTTAGAAGACCAAACACCACAAAAATCATGAAGATTGTGCCAGTGCCTCCATCATTTCCAAATTGGTGGAAGACTATAGTCATCCACCTCTGAACTTCCAGATGAGCTGTGTCATTCGTTCATTGCTGTCTGAACAGGCTGCTTTTGATTTAGATTAAGGGAGCACTGGAACGAAATCTGAAATAAGGGCCTTTGCCATGATCTTGACAAGAGCAGGGAAGGCTTGGACCAGAAACTAGCAATTTGTGACATGAAATGAAGGGCAGCTACAGCATCTCATCTTGCAAAGAAATTGTGACTGGAACACTGAGATCAGCAAGAGGTTAGCGCCATGGCAGCTGTGCTTGTGAAAAGTCTGTGACAGTTTGAGAATAGCACTAATCCCAGTAGTAATTGAAAATCTATTACATCCAATTTGGTTTCCCTACTCTGTAGCCTCTGGACAGAATTTGAACATTACTCTCTTGCAAGCTGGAAAAAGCTGAAGTTGGCGGACCTCTTGATAGGCCTCTGCAATGGGGAGGAAAATAAAGTAGGGTGGGGTAAACTTGTTCAGCTTCCCCTACTTTTCCCTGTGGCTAGCATCTCTGAGCTACAACTGAATAAGACTGAAAAGGAGAATGAAAGCATGCAGGAGCCGGAGATAAGGTTAAAATGAGGTAGCAGCAAGAAATGAGGGTCCCAAAGTTGAGATGGACATGATGTGAAAGTTGGGCCAAAACCAAATGAGAAAGGAAATTGGAATGGACAAACATTCATCCACACAACTTTAAGACCATCTTCATGCTCACATTTACATATGAATTCTAGCAATTTGTCAGGGAATTTGCTTACAGGAAATATTTTCCTAATGCTTCACAGTGACTGTACACTTGACAAGTTTCATTTGCGGTCTCACTATTATTCTGTCTTCATCTGGTTTCCGGTTGCTATCCATTGTGATATCTACCAGTCCATTATGGATGGATGCTTTCCCATAATCTTTCCTGCTCTCATTTTTAAAATCTGCAAATCTGTGTTATATAAATGACAGCACATTCTGGCATCTTACCACTACCAGGATTTAGTGATGCCAAGTATCACTTGGCTTTGACTGGACACAAATTCCATTTCTGCTCTCTTACAGCCTTCCTCTTTTCGTAATGCAAAGCACCTTAATGTATCAGAAGATAGCCGGGAATGGCTATGTACCGTATTTTTCGCTCTATAAGATGCACCAGACCACAAGACGCACCTTGTTTTTGGAGGAGGAAAACAAGAAAAAAAATATTCTGAATCTCAGAAGCCAGAACAGCATGAGGAATTGCTGCTTTCACTGCGCAGCAACCCCTCTTGCTGTTCTGGCTTCTGGGATAGCTGTGCAGCCTGCATTCGCTCCATAAGACGCACACATGTTTCCACTTACTTTTTAGGAGGGAAAAAGTGAGTCTTATAGAGCAAAAAATACGGTACATACTAACAGCAGCAACACTTTCTCATCATTGCATCAATAACTGGCAATACTTCGTGCAATAGTCCAAAGCCATGGGTAGTCAAGCTTGAATTCAGACCTGATGTGCACAGTGCTGTTTTTCTAGAAAAAGAGGTGATGGAACTCACCATGAATGCCTCACTTGTTCTCTTAGAATGGCAATGGCACCACCTGAGAGGTACCAGAACTGAGTTTCAGTGAGTTCCATCTGAAAAAAAAAGTCCTGGATGTGCATATTCTCTGACCCAGGGCCCCAGAAGTCAATTAGGAGAGTTGCAGATGGGGAGGACAGAGCTTCCCCTGTAGACTGACTAATGGCTGTAGACTGTGTTGTAATATACAGTTACTGACCCACACTTGCGTACATGAAAGTGTTAACCAGAGTGGGGATGGAGCCTAGCAGGTTTCCTTCTCTCTGTGCTTCCAGGAACAAGCAAGGAGCTATGCGGCCTTTGGCTTCCAGCTACAACAGAAACCAAGCAAACAAAAACTCTCCAAAAGAGAAATTGTACAGCCTGCATCTTTACAAACCTAAAGATTGCATGATCCTTTTGGTAAGGAAACCAAGTTATTTTCCTTTTAAAGTCATTTGGCAGTAAAATAAAGAGGGGGGAAATGCTCCAGATAGGTTCTAAAATATATATCTCAAGTGTCAATGGCCAGAGTAAAAACATGCATCTTCAGCATACACTGAAAATTACATAATGAAGTTACTAGACACATCAGAAAAATTCAACAACTAGGAGCTGACACAGAGGAATCTAGATAGTTCTAGATAGAATCCCAGCCACTAATCTGGTTGTTGCCAGTTTATGGGCCAGTAGTTTCCAAGAAGTCTTCAAGGGAAAACCCACATTCTGTTCTAGAAAGAAAACAATATGGCAGAGCAAAATACTGAAGCTTGTTCAAAGCACAGCTGGCTCAGTATTACAGAAATTCAAAGCTTGGAGACTAGATGCACTATGGCCTTCAAAGCAGATAACAGGTTGGCTAAACTGGAAGCAAATTATTGTTGAGCTAATGAGTGGCTTCTTGAGGTAGAGAGGCAAGAACAAGGTTATACCTCGAACTGAAAGAATAACTGATAGGTAAAAAGGATGGACATTAAATAAGGACCAAATTAAATTTTAAAACATGGGCAGAACACCATTAGGTAAATGGGAGTACCTTGAAAAATGGATGAGAAAGCACAGGTGCAAACAAGGAATCCTTATATTCAGATGGTAGGGGAGTGTTAAAAGACAGAAGCAGCAAGCATGTAAGAGAGGTTTGAAGAGTTCTACTGAATAGGCACCAGCCAAGCACTGGACCATAAAGTTTCATTTTTAGGCAAAAATTGAGAATAAAGGAAGAGCAAGATAGGTTACAAAAGGAGACTTGTGATGTTAGCTTAAGTACCACTACAGAAACAGGGAGAGAGACATTCAGTGCAAACACAGATCCTTTGATGGATGTTTTATTGGCAGGATTTAAGCAGGCACAGAGAATCTAGAAAGTCAGATTTTTCAAATATATATATTTGAAAAAACCAAGACAAACTGGTTGATATGAGCCTGGGAACAGAGTGTAATGCTGACATCAACAAAATTCTTTCCTTATTCTGTGAATAAATATGCAAAATATGTATTATATCTCTGTAGCTGTGAAGTATAGCAAAATTTGTAAAAGCAATTGCCAACTCTGGCACAAGTATTTCATTCTCACTTTCCTGAGGGATGGAAAATCCAGGACAGACTTTTCAGCAACCTTTCAAATGCACTGGAAACTTAATGGCTTTGGGAAAAACATAGGGGGATTTTTGCAAGAACATTTATTTTGTAAAAGGTGAGATGCAATAGATGGGATGATGGTTCTTCCGAAGCTTTATTACGCCCCATAAACAACTAGAAGATCAGGCACGAGATAGCTGTCACTCCCCCCTGCTGCAGGCCAAATGTGACAGGTGGGAGTGGTCACCTACTTGCCACTCACTTGATGCCATTATAACATCAGGTGACAACTTCAAAGGGGATCACCTTCAGCTGAGTGGCACTAAGGGTCATAGCTGTCAACCGTCCCTTATTTGGCGGGAAAGTCCCTTATCCCAGCGCCGTGTCCCGCTGCTGTCCCTTATTGATTATGTCCCTTAAATTTCCCAGGTTTCAAAGGAAGCAGCTCCTCTCCCTCCCTTCCTGCCGGCCAGGGAGGAGGGAGGCTCCAACTGTGTTGATGGCTGCGTTGCTCACCCAATAAGGAGTCTAAGAACGACTGGGGGGTGGAGCTTGCATGCCTTGTGCCGATCAAATCGGCCGCGTTGCCTGGGGACTCGCCTTTGCTCAGCGCTTCCCAGCGGAGAGGTGACAGTGGTTTTCCTTGCTGCATCTCCTTTGCCGGGTTGCTGTGCTATGGGAACCACCACTTGAGGCTTCGTTTTGCTGCTGGCTGGGCTTTCTGCCTTTGGCTCAGAGGGGCTCAGAAGTCGAACATACGTGTGCTCTGAAAATCCCTTATTTTGGCTGCTGATCCCTTATTTCCGAGGCTGCTGGTACCTTATTTTCAAATCTGTAAGTTGACAGCTATGCTGAGGGTGAGCCTCATTGGCTGCAGTAAAAGGTTGCTGATAAGCATTACATATGACTTCAGGTGGGTTTGGCTTGGGGAAAACAGCCTTGTGAGATTAATTCAGCCCATGGACCAGAAGTCCCCCACTGTTGCAGGTGATGATGGCCTTACCAGCCTTTCCCCTTACCAGGCACAGCCCAGCAGACAAAATGTGGCTTAATCTTTCCTTACCTACTAGGAATAGCCTGCTTTTAAAATGCAACTACTCACCCTAAACCATAGCAGCTATAAATTTGAGTAAATGTAAAATTTAATATGTACAAACACATATAATCAGTGGGAAGGGGCTAAAAAGAAGGAATTTATACACTAGCAACTCCAGAGGAGCTAGGAAACAGAAATATAGAAGAAAAAGGTATTAACTGGTCCAGATATTTTTTCCATGGACGAGGCCACATTGTTGACCACTTTATTAATGGAGGGACATTTTGTTTATGAAGGGAACTATTTCACATTTAGCGCCCGGCACATTTAATGCATGCCTCCCTGAGGAGTAAACTCATTTCTGGAATGCAGCTGCCTGTTTGGCACAAGTGCTAGAAAAATGAGCCCAGAGAGAATCTGTTTTTCCATCAACATTTCCACAAAGTAGGACTAGGCATGGAGGAAATAATAATAATAATAATAATAATAATAATAATAATAATAATATACGCAAGTGCCCAACCTCCTGATGTGATAATGCACAGGCACTGACTGAGGTGTCAGGAGAAGGAAGCTGTGAGGGAAACAGTTAGCAGGGACTGACTGAGCAGAGCTGAGAGGAAGGGAATCTTTAAAATGGCTGCTCAGATCTGCTTGCTTACCTACAACAGTGTAGGCAAAAAAGTTATGAAGCAAATAAAGGTACAGGAGAAAAGAACACATAGTATATACATACTTATACCACTAAACTAATATCACCAGATAACAATTTTGAATATACTGTATATTTTATGGTATGCTGCCACCATATAATATCTCTGCTCAGAAATCTTCACTGGTCTGGCAGCCAGTTTGTTTTCAGGACAAGTTCAAGGTGGTTATTATTAATTGGGACCAGTTTACTTGTGAGATCACCTTACCCCAACCACTCTGCAGAACTTATTCCACAGTTGTAAGAAATCAATATTTTACTGTTGCATCAGTTAAACTTTGTAACGCCTTGCCTATTGGCATTAGACAGGCACCTTAGCTCAAAACATTTTTCTTTAGGCAAGCCTAAACTGACATGTAGAATGCTGGCATGTGTTTTTGCTTACTGTTTATGTTAATTATCTTTTGAATGTTTTTTTAAAATGCCCATTTTCAGCTGCTTTAGTTGATTGTTTTAATGTTTATTTTGTAAACTGCTTAGAGGTTTTATTACAATCAGGTGGCATGTAAATGTAAAATAAATAAATCCACTTTCAACAGATTCCTCCAACATCCCTACACTGAACTCTGAAGAAAGAATATTTCAGTGAAAATTGGTGGTCATATTTGATTTCAAATGAATGAAGGGTGAATGAAACATTGAGTGAGATGTTGCTCTTTTGTATTGGGGGGGAGGGACAAAATAATTCAAAAACATGTTTCATTAAACTCACTCAACGTAATAGTAATTATTCTTTCTTCTAAAAGCAGCAGTCAGCTCACTGTTTTACTTCTTACTTGGAGAACGGCAGGGGGAAAGCTTCTTACGTGTTTTGTCCTTGCAAGTTTTTCTGTTCTAACTTATTCATAGCCAATATTCATGTAATATGAAAGGGAATAATCAGCACGAAGATGAATTAAAAAGCAACCAGATGGCTCATCTATATTGTTCTTCTAAATTGCAAATGAACTCAAACCCACAACACTCCTTTTGTGGGATTGCTCGAATAACAAAATCAGGCAGGATGTAAATCCACTTACTCTAAAGCTGTGGCCCAGCAAGCAGTGAGATCCTACAAACCAAACAGGTCAAAAGCTTTTCGCAGGTTTAAGTTTAATTGGAAAAATTACACCCTTCCTTGCTCAGGGTTTATGCAATTGGCCTCTGGGGATAAGTCACAGCTTCATAGGGAAATGCTTGTTGGAAATGGCTGCTTAACGGGGTGGCTGGCTGTTGCGGCCCAGTGCAGTGGTTTCCAGTTTGCCCAGGAGCAATGCTAGGGTCAGGAGGGAAGGAGTTGGAGAATCTATGCGCTGGCTGCTCCGATTGGCAGGCTTTTCTGCTGGCTTGCTTTTGAATTATGGGTCAATCAAGACCAAGGTGAGTGGGTGGGACTTCGGAGCAGACTGGAGAAGAGCAGGCCTCACTCTGGTTAACCCCTGGCAGATAAAGGTCGGCTGCGCCCAACCTCAGAAATCAGTCAGCCAAAGTACACCTGTCCCATACCACAGTCCCAATCTGGCTCATGCAGCTCCTCTTTTGTTTTGTCAAAGAAAGAAACATTCACACTGGAGGTGGCATTTTCCAAAGAACTCTGTGTCCATCATATCCACACAGGGTGGTATCCAACTAATGTGCTCTTTCAGTGCAAGGATTTACACTTGTGCAATGGAACTCAACTCCCCCCTGCCACATGTTCCCTAAATCTGTTCTAAGAGTTCACCGAACCCTCTGGAGCAAATCTGAGGAGGACACAGGCTGTGTACTAGAGGAAAATTTCCGTTGTGCAGTGGGAATAGCTTTAGATACATTTCTGAGCATGGCTACATTTCTCCCACCTCTTTGTCTTCCATTGTTCTGAATGTGGGGGGAAATGTAAACAAACAAACCAGGAAACATACAAACACACAATCATCTTTCCACCCTTCCTTCTCCCAGGCTATCTCAAGTCCATCAGGATGTGGGATAAGACAGTAGAATCACCTCTGTACAGGATCACAGCCTGACATCAAAGCTTACCTCCAAGACAGGCACCCATGGCCAGTGAAAAGATTAGGGGCTTCACAGGTAGGTTCACATCAGGATCCTGACTGAGGTTGAGAAGTACAGGAATCTGCAAGCAATAAGTGGGAAATATTGATTAACATATTCCATATTAATGTAATATTTAACAAATGACTTACTACTCCACTCTATATAGTTATATTTTACTTGTTTTGTCCTTATTGGTATTGTATTTTAAATTGTTATGATTTGCCCTGAGATCACATGATGATGGCAAGGGATTTAAATTATATACATTAAATAAACAATATTATTATACATCGATCGCACCTGATGGCCAGTTACAGCACAATCGAGTAGTTGTACCAGAATGAGCTTGGTGTCTAACTTTTTGTTCCTTTTAAAAAAAAAATATGTGATGGTGTTTCTGTTTGCATTGGGTCAAACATTCAGGGGAAAATCATGGTAGGCTTCTTTTATGGAAATTCTGGGAGGATCCCAAATGCGAATGAATGTTCTCCCTGGTCCAAATGCTAACAAAGCACCATAACTTCGAGAAAGGCTATGTTTGAATCCTTGATCCTGACAGGAAAGTGGGGAACATTTTATCCTATGGTTAGTATTTTTTCATGGACTGAGCATTTAAGCGGTGGAGCAAGCCGATTGGGCGCCTGGGGCGGCGTGCTTGCCCTGCGCCCAGGGGTGGGGCCAGCCGGGGCAGGACGCTCCGCAGGGCCTCTGAGGGGTCTGCCTGCCTCCTCCCACTCAGCTGCCCTACAGCTGGGGGGAGGCGGTGGGTGGACTGTTTGGGGCAGCGCGGAGCCTGCGGGCGCCCAAGCCACTGCGTCACTGCCAGGAGAGACTCGTAGCTCGGGTGCACTGTGGGCCCCACATTGAGTGCCGCCAGCCATTTTGTCACCCCCCTCACTGGTGACACGCGGGGTGGCCCGCCCCCACCGCACTCCCCTTCCTCCGCCCCTGAGACCAATAGTCCCTCAGCAAATACTAGCACAAAAGAGACTGCACTAAAAAGAAGGGCTACTCGTGTTGACTCAGGTTTAACATTTGAGTAGAAAGCAAGCAGGACATCCTATCATGGCTAAGGTATACAAGGAAGACAGTTGAAATTAGGGTCTGCACTGGAGGTTAAAGCTGTTGGAAGTGCAACAGTGGGGATCATGGATGCTTCCTGTCACAGGAAATGCCCTACTAATGCTATACGCCTCCTGCCCACTGATGACAGGGTATATACAATGACTGGGCCTACACAATGGGGAGGAGGAAGAAAACTAATTTACTATGGCCATTCTGTTTTCAAATGTGTCTTTTTCTCTCTCTCTCTCTCCATGTGTCTTATTGTTTATAGCTTGCTCTTGGAAGAATTTCCGTATCAGTTGATCAATCTCTGTTTATCTGAAAAATTGATTTTCTCTGAGGCACTAGGCTTAGGGTCCTTGAGGCTGGCTGCTCTAACTACGTATCCAACACTGCAATTATGTGTCTGACTTCTCAATGCGATGCTAGTCGCTGTTAGCCTTTAATCCCTCTCCTTCTGCAAGCAACGGAAACAGCACTGCTCAAATTCTGCATTATGAAGTTATAGCTGCCCTATAACGCAGTTTCCTACATTTAAAAGCAATACAAAAGCCACAGTGATACTGCCTCCATGCCACAATTTCGTCTGTGTCACTAAGTGAAATAGAGCTGTAATCGGCATCAGGAAGGTAGCCTTGTTCTGAACGTGATTTAGTACTAAACTGGAAATGCACAAAGGGGTACCGCACATGCAAACACAGGAATAGGAAAAGAGGTTGCATAGTCCAAAGAAGTGTTGGTCTTCTGATCCAAGGGATGATTGTATGGCTCCTTGTACTCTGCCGCACATGGCAAAGATCTCAAGCATGCTATATCACTTGCCCATCAATCTATCCTCATACACCAGCAGTGGGAATGGGATCCAGGTACCAGGCCAGATTCTTATCTCCGCCATCCCTGTGGGTGAACTTTGTCAGGTGGGCAGGCCCACCCACACTTGTAAACCACCAGTTGCCTGCTTTGATAGGTGGGTGAATCCTAGCAGTCAAGCACCATTCCTGCAGCCCTAAAGTTCTGAGCCGAACAAAACTTTTTAACTGTAATTGCTTTTGGGGTTGTCAGCTAAGATTTTAGTGCTTGCACCTATTTGGCATAAGGCAAGGCATACATTTTTAAAACAATGGCCACCAACATTAATGAGAACAACAAACACCCCATTGTATCAATTGCCCTTTTACCAAAACCCAGTTTTTGCAGAAAACACATTGGGCATGGCTAAATTGGTACAATGGTTCAATACATTGTATTAGGAGGAAAGACCTAAACAGTGATTTAACATAAATGAATTTATGGACCCTAGTAATAAAATGTAAACAGGTGTTTCAATAAATGCAGCCTAGTTTAATAATGGTTTATTAAAATGCAGACAATGTTGAAAATAAAGTGTTGTCATGTAATCTTCTGAGGGCGGAACTTCCCAACTATTGTTAATCAAGCTAAGAAAATAATATTTCATTTATATTTTAAATGAATGATTTAGATGTTGGAACCTGGTTTAGAGCCTTTCCAGTTAAAAAAAAATACAGTGGGAAATATCAGAAAACATTCATTAAATTGAAAGCACATATTGTGGGATTTATCATGTTTATCCTAGTTTAAAATGCCAACTGTAAACCTGTAAACAGAAAAGGCAGCTTTATCAAGAAGAGCTGAATGTGGCTGTGTTCATATTAGAACATAATCTGATTAATCATATAAGAACCATATTAGTTCTGATTTGGTGCTGAAGGAATCACTAGATAGATCTTTCCACTGCAAAAGCTCTTAATTCACTACTGGTACTGGATACTAAAACCAACTGGGTTACCAATAAAAGATCCAACAATTGCTTCAACCACAAAGATCCAACCACATTGCTCAGCTGACAATAAGGTTTCCACCAACAGAATGGGGAAGGAAGCAATTTCCAGCAATTCTTGTTACCGTCCACTTTGTCTGAAATCTGTTCCCAAACAGATTTAGGGTATGGGGAGGTTGCAAAGGGAAGGAAGATTCATTGAAAATTGCTCCCTTCCCTGTTCTTCTGAAGGGAGCCTTACCAGCTGAGGGACACCATTGCATGCAACACCTTATTTCTTCATTTTCTCCATTACATTTCAGATTTAGAATATCTGTTTCTTGTTATTGTTGAATGACTGTGCCGCACTGACACTGGAATTTCTGACCTTTAGCCCAAGGTTAAAAGAGTATAATTAAAGTACTGGAAGTCTGCAGGTGAAATTGCATGGTGTGGGATGCAGTTTTTCAAGGTAGTCAAGAAAAGAAAGACACTAAGCTTGCATCTCAAACACTTTCCTTTTTATTATACAATAACCTTTAAATCTGGCATCCCAAAGCATTATCAAAAGGGACCCCTTGGCAACAAACAGGCTTTTGTAAACTGATATTTGTGAGGACTGGAAGGAAACCTTCACTGGCCCAGGTATACACTCCTGTTTTTGTACTTCTCTCCCCTCCAGCCCCTTAACAGAAGAAAATGCAACTTACCATTGTAGCAGTGAATGGAATATTATCAATGAGGGATGATGCCAGAGCAGAGACCCAGAGCACTAAAATGATTGCAACTGTCAAGCGTTGGTCTTCAGGGACCACCTGAGAAAGAAAGAAAGAAAGAAAGAAAGAAAGAAAGAAAGAAAGAAAGAAAGAAAGAAAGAAATTTAGAGTCCCCTTTGCCCTGAAAGCTATTATTTTGTGGCCAAAATTGCCACATTGGTTTCTCTTTTTTAACTAAAGCCAAATTTGTGCAGATTTCCCACATTAAAACAGATGTGACCTCCAAGTGCATAAAAAAGTAAAAACAGTATAATAATTGTCTGACTAAACTACCACCTCTGGACAGAGGGGAAGCTTCCAGCTTGTAAATGGAGATTTCTTCTTCTTCTCTTGCCAGGGGTAGTGACTTAGATTTAAAGGGCTCAAGGAAGGACTTTGAATTCAAGTGACATCTTCCAGTCCCTTCAGCTGCACTAGGAAGTTCCTGGTAGACCCAGACAATTCCTGTTGATTATCAAGGCTGGTCTCCGAAGCCCCAACAGGCAAGTGATGATGGATGTGTAGGGCTCTCTTCAAGCACCAACAATCAGCTCATCATCAGTGCTTGCACAGAGGCCTGCACTGCACTTTGAAGACCCAACAATAGTTGGGTAGTTAGACCTTCAAAGTGCCTTAACAAGGGGAGTTGCAGGTGCTACCGCAACTTTAACAGCCCCACACCTGAAGGCAGTTGGGTAAGGTGTGGCCATAATGGCCTCGTGGGCCATACAGGGAGACATAGCAGGCCTAATGAAGCCTGTAGGTCCTAAGTTCCCCACCTCTGATCAAGGTCTTAACAGCTCTCCCTAAGTGAATCTAAAGTCAATGTGAGCTCCTGTTTCAGGGAAGGGGGAGCAGCCCCAAGTCTTCCACCTTGCTGTTGTGCAGACATTTCCTTCTGGGTTCCATCTACAGCACCAACAAGATGGAGAAGAAAAGGTCTGGTTAAGGTTGATGCTTCTCCTTGCTCTCTCACCCTCTCTTGAAGAGGGCAGGTTATCTGACAGCAAAGCAAGGAGCAGAAGGGGCGTGTTTGGGTTTTCAAAGGACAGGTGCCCTCTGAGTTGTGGCACAGGATGCATTGGATTTCCAACAGTGCAGACTCCTGACATTGGCTCTCTGCACAGTTGCACTAATAGTCTCCTAGTGCTAAATACCGCTAATGTCATCTTTGATAGGAAACAGTCTGTAACTCTTTGTAATGAGCTTGCTTTACACCACATATCCAAAAGGGGGGAATCCATTATTTCACTGCTGAAGGTCTTCATAATTTTGTTGCATCCAAGGTCAGATAGAATAAATGACCGCTTCCCACATCAAATGGGGGGCGCCTTTTGTGTGGTCATGCGCAGCCCCCCGGATCCCAGTGTGACTCCTGGTAGTTTGGGCTGGCTTCATCCTCCCCAGGCTGGATACCTGGAGGTCTCTGCCTACCTCAGCCAATCACCCAATCCCGCCGGGAGGCGTTGCCAGAGGATTGGCCAGGTAAGGGGAGGGACCGTCCTGCCCACACAACAGAAGGTGAATCTTACCTGCAAAGCGGCAGTCGGTTCCAGAGCTTCTCCCACCCTCCCCTCCCTCAGTTAAGTCTTCTTTTGCAGGTACAGTGGTACCCCGCAAGACGAACGCCTCGCAAGACGGAAAACCCGCTACACGAAAGGGTTTTCCGTTTTGGAGACGCTTCGCAAAACGAATTTCCCTATGGGCTTCCTTCGCAAGACGAAAGCCCATAGGGAAATCTCCGGGACAGCGCGTCTTGCCCACTGTCCTCGGACCTCCTCCCGCCGCCAGGCTTCGGAAGGCTACTCCGAAGCCTGGCGGGGGGCGGAGAGGTTTTTAAAAAACCCCGGGACACCGGAGGACTTCTCCGCTGTCCGGGGCGATTTTAAAATGCTGGCGGGCGGCAGCGCTGCCGCCCGCCAGCATTTTAAAATCGCCCTGGACAGCGGAGAAGTCCCCCGCTGTCCTGAGGTTTTTTAAAATGCTGGCGCCTTCCCCTCTCTCCCCGGACCCCTTTTGAAGCAAGGGGCGGCAACGGGGAGAAGCGATCTTCTCCCCGTTGCCGCCCCTTGCTTCAAAAGAGGGGACAGAGGGAAAGGCGCGCGCCTTCCTTTCTCTCCCCGGACCCCTTTTGAACCAAGGGGCGGCAACGGGGAGAAGCAATCTTCTCCCCGCTGCCCCTTGCTTTAATACAGGTCCGGGGACAGAGGGGAAGGCGCGCGGCTTCCCCACTGTCCCCGACGGTCTCCTTAGGAACGCATTGATTGATTTTCAATGCATTCCTATGGGAAACCGTGCTTCGCAAGACGAAAAACTCGCAAGAAGAAAAAACTTGCGGAACGAATTAATTTTGTCTTGCGAGGCACCACTGTAAACCTCTTCTCCACAGGTACGCAGGCGCTGCTACGTCAGGGTCGCTGTTGAAGGGCCGGAAAGGAATTTTCCTGCATTGGCAGGTTTTGCCTTCCCCGTAGCAAAACGTCACAACTTTGGTGGTTTCAGGCCTTGGATGAAATCCTTTAATCTATCTTCCTAAATGGGGGGGGCGTGAAGCGGTGACCCACGCCCCCCTTGCGGGCAAGGGCTGGGGACTGGGAAGGATAAACGCCCAATGCCTGAGCCAAGGTCTCCCTGCATTTGAAACTTAATAAAGTTGTGGCCAATTTTAATCCCATAGCATGTTGTCTTGAGTCATTGTTCTGCTCGGGCGTTGCCTGCGGTTGGGAGGAATCTGCCTGTCCACGCAATGTGACACATAAAAGAGCCCAAGGCATCCTCTTTGCATCCCTGACATCAGAATGTACACTGTAGTTTAATAATATAATACTTTGTATATATGCAACAAAGAGGTTTCTCCATTTCTGCACTGTAAGATGTTATTATAAATGGTACCTTTATTAATAAAGCTGTCTGTTCTCCAATGTATTCTATTAAATGAAGGTGAGCCAAAGCCTAGATGTGGGGAGGAAAAATCAACATTTATAAAATAAACACTTTAAATGTTTATGTAAAATAGCCCTTAGTACAGAGTTGTATTGCCGTTTTGGTGGCCCTTCGAAACAGATATTCTACTAATAAGCAAGGCAATATTTGATCCACTAACTTTTATTACAGTTCTTACCAAGAGAAGTTGGTTCAATTAAACTTTCATCGAACAAACTTCTCATGGTAAGAATTATACTAAAAGTTGGTTACTTAATTATTAAGTTCACTATAAATTATTAATGTAATTATTAAAACTATAACTTTGCCTATTTTGTCCCTCACAAAATAACTGTGATGGTCCACATTTACTTTGTCCCTTAACTGAGCCAGAAAGCAACCAATAAGCTTTTCAGTTTAGCCAAAATAGGGTCCTATTCTGGCCAGTTTAAGAGGAATCCATGAGGCACTAAACCACACCTTATAGGCACTGACCTTCAGTTGCACTCAACCAGTAGCAGTTGGCAGGTGCTGGCAATAGGCAAATGTTATGGGTAATGGACTCAGGTTCTGCAGGACCAGGGAGAGCTCCTCAGAGAGACTGAAAGTTCTAGGGTTCTCCTCCCAGCTTCAGAGTCAGTTATGTTGTCAACAACTTCAGAGAAGTTTTCAGAGTTCTGGCTCAGTTTCAGATCCAGTAAACAGAAAGGCCATAGAGCCTTCAGGACAAATAGCCCTGGCTTGGGGTCATCAGCATATGAAGTTTCACTAACAAAAGGATGGGCTTGGTCATATTAAGTCAAGTTAAACGTGCACTTAAGAGTCCCTGAATAACGGGGGGGCTCCTGCCTTTCTTTTGTTTTCATCTCTTTGGGCAGCTCCACCTTAGTGTGGGCAAAATTCACAGCAAGAACTTGGAAGCTGCAGCTATGATTATGTGATGAAGTTGTTGATTTGGCATAACCCAGGAATTTAGAAACTCTAGAACAGCAAAAAACAAATTGTTACCTACATTGCTATATATCAGCCTAAAATGTAGCATAACTAGCAGCGTTGAAAATATTAGTACCCCTAGCAGAAAATCCACTGATTTGTACTTGTTGCTCTGGAAACCACATTTAATCAAAAGGCAATAATGCAGACATTCTATTCCCATTTGAAGCAATACTTCAAAGTTTAAAAATCACATCTCTTCTTCTAGGAAGGACTGTTTGAAATCTAATCACTGGGGAGTCACGTAAAGTTCCGCCTTTGAAAATAACCCAGACAGTCCCACCTGACCAAATCCATTCATATACCAGGAAGAACCATGAGCAAATTTGTATTCCTACCCAAGGACTCTGGGAGATTATATTCTTTCTTATTTTTTTTATTTATTAGTTGGCTTTTAGGGGGCTTTCCCCCATTTCTTGTTAATATAGTTTGGTGAGAGGGTTCCCACTCCTTGCTAATAAGATCATGGATTTCCAGGATAGAGATCGTTATTATGTCTTCATGTGATCTGTAGTTTGTAGGAGATACTCCTAAAGATGACCTGCATTCTAAAGTAAATTTCTGGGACCTCTACATAGCCCTTTCTGTTCCAGTTTTTTTCGTTATGCACAAGTGGTTTCAGACATCATAGTTGTTTCAAGTAATCCCAGTTGTGTAGCTCAGCAGTTGTGCAAAAGCCTTAGGTTCAAAGCTTTCACATCTGTAAAGATAGCTAGTGTTCTGTAGCAAAAAAGTATATAACCAGTTACTTTCTTGGAATTAGTATTTGAAATGCAGACCCTCACAAATCTCAAATATCATTCTCTTCTAAACAAAAGAACTTTCCACATCCCTCAAGACAGCTCCATCAACTTGAAACATTCTATTACTGACTCTTCTTTCATCCTCAGTCAGAATGCTCTTTACCATTATTTGATATCTCAGGCACCCAAACAATGGTGTTTTGAATGTTTGTTTGTTTTTTAAGGGGGTTGTCCATTTTGAATACACTGCTGTGAATCTGCTGCAATAACATGCACCCAGTGTTTCCAGGCAGCCCTGTATCGGGAAGTTTTTAACACTTGATGTTTTTATTATGTTTTTAGATATGCTGTAAGCCACCCAGAGTAGCTAAAGAAACCCAGCCAGATGGGTGGGTCACCATCATCATTGGGTATTCAATGGGAATTAACATGGATGCTCCTTCCAGCTGTTGCCTATGTTGGAAATAACAGCGGAATCACGCTTTAGATTTTATATGGCAGACTGGGTTCACAGATGTTTCTATGACACATGTCCACCAAGTCTATGGTGATATGCATCTCCTGTTTATAGAATCATGGCTCCATGTTTACTGCAGCAAATACAGGCGGAACAGTAGCACACCCAAGCCACCACCCACAGTAAATGTGAATCAGAAAGTGCATCCTCCTCAAGTTTCCAAGACACGGTACACATTCAACTGTCTGCTTGTTTCAAGCATTAACTGCTCTAGCGGGTAAAGCAAAAGCACATAAAATAAAGAGCAAACATCATGTTTGCAGTGACATAAAGAAGGAGTATATAGTACACATGCCTCTGACAGAGCCACCAAAATAACCTCAATTCCCAGTGGCTCAAACCTGTTGAACTTTCTTTCTGTTTCACGGTTAAGTCAAGGGCTGAATACTCAGTGAGGAATGGCATTGAAAACACCACCACAAGCCACAACTGAGTGCCATAAGCAGTCAGACCTACAGAGAATGTCTGCCCCCCCCCCAAAAAAAAACCCAGCTAAAAGCTATTAGTGTGGCTTAGCTGGTAATATAGACTCTCAAGGTTCCATCTTCAAAATTCCTAGATAAGAATTAGGATTGAAGGTCATATCCACATTCAAGGATGATTCAAGAACTATGGATGAAAGCACTCTGAATAGGCTTTCTCATGCTGTCACCCCCCTGCAAGAATAGGACACAGTAGCATCTCTCTAGTCTTTTATCTTTGGATGGGGTGGGGTGCAGCTGAATTTGTTTATATATATCTCTCTTACTTGTCAATTTTAGGTTGTTTTATACTTGTCTTTATACTAATTTTTCAAGTTCTTTTTTGTAAGGCACTTTGAGTTTCATTTCATGGATTGGGTCCTGAGTAAGATTTCTGGGGGAAGCACACAGCCCTAATACACTCAGCTGGAGTTGTATAGACACACATACTGATTCCGTCTTCTTGAACCAGCTTGTTTCTCAAGGATAGATCAGGACACTGCAAGGAAAATACTGAATTCGCAGCCCTGTGCTGCTCTCCTAATGCCAGTCTAGGTACTCAATGACTCTTAAAGGTGAGAATCAGCAGAGTGGTTAACTGCTCCCCCTGAAAAATGCTTCCCCCCTTGCCGTTTTTAATTAATTTTTCCCCCATTAGAGACATAGGAATGGAACAATGGCAAGCACAGGAAAAGTTTCTATTTCTACTAAACATCTATAGCCAATGTCCTGCGTTGTCTCTGAGCTCTGTTTCTCAAGCTGGCTATATGATTGTGCAAATAATATTTACTGAAACTGGTAAATCTACTGTGAAGAAATTGCTCTTTCAAGCCTGAACAGACATTATGATCGTCCTGCAGTCTTTCTAACTTAGGTTGATAACACTAAAGGGTATAGACTCCTTTTAAGGGTCACCATCCTTTTATCAGGAGACAGTGATATGCTACAAACTCCTTTATGCCGCAACTGGATGTGTGGTCTTCAGAATCACATATGCAGCTGCGGCCAATTCAGACTTCTCTAGTCACTTCGGTGGAGATGACAGTTCCACATGCACAACAAATATGGAGTTAGCCCTTCTGTTTCAACAAGGAATCTTGCATATGTTTTGTGTGTACATCAGAGCTACTATACTTGCTAAGGTCACACATACACACACACGGTATGCACTGAGCACAGTTCTATTCAGGCCCCGTTTCCGCATTTGGGGAAACAAAATGATCCCTTGGTCCATGTATCCATGCAGTAGAAACATGAGTGAACATGACACATAGGCCCTGGATAACAAACAGCTGAAGTCACTTGGAAAAGATATAGCCTCTGTCTCAGTTCTGTCCTAACTATCCTCCTCTACTTTCTCCATGAAAACAGTGCACAAACGTGTTGCAGTAAAGCACATGCTGGCACTCAGTGACAAAGATTCTGGTGTTTGTACAATGTATCCCTCCATACATCTTCCTCCCTTCCTGAAAGGTATTCACAACATGATTTCTCTCTTTCTATCGGGTTCTTAAAACCCAGATTCTATGGCACCAAAAAAGAGAGCAAAGATAAATATGCAGGTGAAGGCTTCCTTATTTCTCAGTGGCTTCCACTGAATTCAAAGTCAATGGGATACAATCTGGCACACAGGTGGCAGAGGGAGAAAACCTATCCCAGATGATTTACCAGAAGCAAAGAAAGCCTTAGCCCTACCTTTGTGGATCCCTGACCAGGGGCGGAGGAAGGGGGTGCGGTGGGGAAGCCGCCCGGTGTCACCACTGGGGGGGTGACAATATGGTGGGTGGCACTCATCGTGGGGCCTGCAGCGTGCCTGAGCCACGTGTCTCTCCTGGGAGTGACGCAGTGGCTTGGGCGCCCGCAGGCTCCGCACTGCCCAAAACAGTCTGCCCACAGCCTCCCCCTCAGCTGTAGGGCGGCTGAGTGGGAGGAGGCAGGCAGACTCCTTGGAGGCCCCACGGAACGTCCCACCCTGCCCACGCCACCCCAGGCTCCCAATCAGCTTGCTCTGCCACTGTCCCTGACCGAACCCGTTTACTCTCTACAGTATAAATAAATGGCTGGTGAAGAATGAGGCATTGTAATCTGTGATATACAAACCCTCTGCCCACACATGTTCCACTTGTGATAACAATGGGCATTTAAGTAGCATATACAATGGAATCTAGAAACTCATGTTAACAAAAGAGACCTGTAGCATTCATGACTCTGTTATTTCAAAGCAATGGATTTATCAGAAGCAGCAAAAGCAAAGCCTTGGCCTTTCTTTACCATGTCACTGACTTCATCCGATTACTTTCTGCAATGCAAAGAAATGGTTGCCATTCCCTTCTAAGGAAAAGTAAGGGTAACATAGCGAGGGTGGTCAAAGCTTTCTTTTTCACTCCTGGGCTAAAAGGTATCAGTAAAGGCTACACTGACTGGGACCCAATGGATGGGTACACAAGATTTCCTTCCATACATATTCCGCTTGTCATAATAATAAGCAATGAAGTTGCATATACAATGAAATCTAGAATTTCATATTAACAAGAGTGCTGTAGCATACACACCTCTTCAATTTCAAAGGAATGGCCTATTGCAATCTCCTCTCCTGTGTGAGCGTGCAAAGATCTCCTAACACTCTATTATTCTACCATCGACTTCAAGGCATCAAAACTTACAGGGATTGGGTTGGGGGGCTTAACTCTTCTTCTTACCTCCATTAAAACAAACAGTGCTGCAAAGAAAAGGAGCGTTGCCCATTCCACTCTACTCAGAATCATCTCAAAATCCTGAATGTTGGCTAACACGAGAAGCCATATTGCTCCCAGCATAGCAATCCACCCTGCATAAAAGGAGGAAAAAAACAGCATGAATACAGCCTTATCGACTTTCAACCATTTACCTGAATTTCTTCAAGACAGGCAGTTCTTAATTTTCTTTGGTGTATTAAAGCATGTTTATGTTGTGCAGTAACACATACCCAGAAGCAGTTTGCTACAATTTTTGAGGTTAATTGTCAGGGCTCTTTCACAATAATTCAACAAACGGAACTTCTCCCGTCTCTGCATCTCCATACTAATCAGGTTGAATATCTGCCTATTGGAGGCAAAGGAGCCAGGAAACTGGCCGCAATCTTGCCCTAGTCTTGTATTTAACCCAATATCCAATGTCTCTGGCTGTGAACCAAAAGCGAACACCTATGAAGGGTGCACTTGAATAAAGAGGTTCATATTTGACCATAACTATGATTCTCCAGCTGGCAGAGCCAACAGATTGACTTGGTGTATTCTGCATCTACAAAGAAGGCACAGGGATGTATTCAACAGTGTCAGTCAACAGTAAGACTTCCATCAACAGAACAGGGGAGCAGAAGCTGTTGTCAGTAATTCCTCCTCCCACCTTCAGCCTCCTATGCTCCCCTAAATCTGTTCTGGAGACCCTCCAGGGCAGATATATAGGGGTGGCGCTACAGGTGGGAGGGGTAATGGATGAAAATGGCTTCCCTCCCCAATTCACGGGCGGAAGCCTTACCATCCGCTAAGCAACACCATTCGATCCAATCCCTTATCTTTCAGAAATCTTTCACAAATATAGTTTCCAGCTGCTCTGAAGCCCCTGGAGGAAGCTCTACAATAAGACAGCTGTCTTTAATATACAGCACTAACTTCATTTGATAATTGCAAGTTTACACCCAGCTGGATATAAAAGCGAAAGGCAATATATATACATCGCACAATTTGTGTTACCCATTTAAAACTGTGCTGTCTTCAGTTTCTGGGGGAAACACAACATTTCCTTATCATAAATATCCCATCCTGAGGAGAGTAAGGGGGGCATTCACAGTCCTTTGGGATTGCTCCCACACAGACCAGTTACCAAGCGGATTCCACCACATGCTGGAAAATATTGTGGTAGTGCATGCCACACTGTGGCTGTTGCCAGTATTCATTTTTATGGAACTGGTATGTAAGTTTCTGTGACAGTTTCCAATGAGTGTCAAGAACAGAAGAATTCTAACAACATTTATTATGTTGTGCTTTATGTGGAATTCTGAAATACCTCTAACACAGGGAGTTTACATATACTGTGCAGTCTCAGAGGAAATAAATAGGTAACAGAAATAGCAAGTGTGCTTTTGAGACTTTTGTATTTTTAATATGTTGTGTATCTTACCCAGAAAAAAAAGTAAGGTTTCTGAAGATATCAATGTCAATGCTGAATTTATGAAGGAAAATGTCCAAACAAGGACTGTGCAAGCAAGAAACAACAAAATTCATATAAAGGGTAAACAAAAGATTGTGGGAACAGCTGCAGTCTTTCAAGACGACTAATAATAAAAGGCTGCCTCCTTTAATATGGTGGCTCTTGGTTGGCTCATATGAAAAGCTTGGGGGGGGCGGTCTGAAATAGTTAGAAAGCTTTACAACTTGAAATGAATTATTTTTTGTGGAAACTATCAAATATGCACTCATGGTGCCACCTGTTAAAATCCTAAATGGCATTTGTAGCAAAGTAAAGCTTGTGAAATGTACTTCGTATACCACTAAGCACACATAGCTGGTAAATAATGAGTTTATTAGGAGGGATAATCTGAATGCAAAAAATAGTGCAACTGATCACTTGGGGCAGCGATATTTTAGAAGTGCCAGTGAATTGGTATTCAAATTAAGAGATGCACTCCAGAATCCTCTGCAATGTCACAGAGAAGGCATCCCCAAACTTGACCCTCCAGCTGTTTTGGGACTGCGACTCCCATCATCCCTAGCTAACAGGACCAGTGGTCAGGGATGATGGGAATTGTAGTCCCAAAACAGCTAGAGGGCTGAGTTTGGGGATGCCTGTCACAGAGGATAGTAGAGCAAAATTATTCATTCAAACACACCAGAAGTTTTGTCCAAGCATCCCCTGTGACATTTCTAGGTAAGGAGAACAGTTGAAACCTGAATGTCATGGTGCTATCAGAATTGGTCCTGATTGTCAGTAGGGCACCAATTGACAAGATGGATATTTTTTCCATTTAGTGCAGCCTGGCAATGTGGACAAGCTTATTGGAACTGCCTCCTCTCCAGAATACTCTCTTAAAACATTTTTGTTTCGGACAAGCCTATCCAGAAACATAGGTGTCGACGGTTTTTATTTTTTTTATAGTTCCTTTTAATTATCTTTTAAATGTTTTAATTGGTTATTTTTTTACTGTTTTGTTGATGGTCTTAATATTTATTGTAAACTGCATAGAGGTTTTATTACAATCGAGTGGTATATAAATTTTGTTAAAATAAATACATCTTTCCTGGGTATTAAAAAGAAAGAAAGAAAATTGGGCACATAGGTCCACCTGCATTGTGATGTTCTTGATTTCAGCATTCTATACATGTCAATAGTGGATAGTTGACTTACTTAATATTAATTTTATTTAGAATTTTCATTTTATTTAAAAGTACTGTATTCATAAACTGCTTTGTAAAACAAAAAAAACCCTAAGCGATGTACATAAGATTGTGTACAGCAATCCTGTTCTGTTGATCAAAAGAGGGTACAAAAGACACCTGGGGAGGAGGTAGGGAATCCATTATCACCGCCCCCCCCCCACCGCATCTCCTCCAATCAAAATATGAAGTGTGTCCTCAGTTTACAGTGGTACCTCTGGTTACGTAATTAATTTGTTCCGGAGGTCCGTTCTTAACCTGAAACTGTTCTTAACCTGAAGCATCACTTGAGCTAATGGGGACTCCCGCTGCCACCGCACCGCCACGATTTCTGTTCTCATCCTGAAGCAAAGTTCTTAACCCGAGGTACTATTTCTGGGTTAGCGGAGTCTGTAACTTGAAGCGTCTGTAACCTGAAGCATATGTAACCCGAGGTACCACTGTATTTATACTCTGCTCTTCCTCTGAGGAGCTCAGAACAGTTTTACATGCAGTTCCCAGTCCCACCCCACTTCCATGGTCCAGATTCACTCTGCTTCATCAGTAGAAACGCTGTGCGTGGCTTCAGACCCTTCCTCTGAGTTGCACATGCCATTAACCCAAGGGCAGGTTTCCTTCAACATTGTACAGGGCTCAATGGGAAAACATTCAGTGGACAGGTTCAGTGCATTGAAATCACTTTCGCTCCTAGGTCAGACTGAATAGTGACTTGATTTTGGATGTTTATTTGGCGTGCTTCTTTTTCCCCCCTTCAGTCTTCTCATACAGTGTGTGACCTGGGTGCTCTCTGTCAGGGTTGAGCCAGGAGTTTCACCAGGATATCAGAACGGAGCAATGAGGACAAAAATTGGGACTGGGGCACAATACGCACACCACCAGTGCCGGATTTACATATAAGCTAAACAAGCTATAGCTTAGGGCCCCACTCTCTTAGGAGCCCCGATAAAAATTAAAGGAAGGGAAAAAACTGGATTTACATTTCCAGAATACAGTGGTACCTCTGGTTGTGAACGGGATCAGTTCTGGAGCCCCGTTCGCAACATGAGCAGAACGCAACCCATGTCTGCGCATGCGCAGGTTGCGATTTGCCGCGTCTGCGCATGCACGAGTGGCGAAACCCGGAAGTAACCCTTTCCGGTACTTCCAGGTAGCCACGGGATGCAACCTAAAAACGCTCAACCTGAAGCAAACGCAACACGAGGTATGACTGTATAAGATAAAAAACAAATAAAATAAAACCTACATACAGCAACAGTGTTTTGTAGGCTTCTATGATGTAAGTAATGGGCCCCACCTGCTAGCCTGCTCCCTAAAATATCACTGGTTTGCTCATTTCCATATATAGGGTGCCTACGTTCTGCTAGTTGCATGGCAACATGTGCAAATGGCTTTTGATACCTGTTAGGTCCATAAATTACCATATAGCATATATTCAACACAAAAAGCAGTGACAATTTGTTGTTGACAAAGGACAGCTGGACATATAAAGGGCCCCATTACCTTCAGTAGCTTTGGGCCTCATGAAACCTAAATCTGGCCCTGCACATACACTACACCACCTGCTCTTACAACGGGGCACAAACTCACTGCCTGCTTTATATGTGACTAGGGTAGACTCCCACTCAGAGAAGACGCAGAGCCATCTTTGGTGAGATGGGACCCAGGATCTTCAGTGCACTCTCTCTTTGATGGCTCAGCTTCTCAGACGGATGCATGGAAGTAAAGTACCCATCCTAGTGATTACTGACAACCACTAGAGCTGGTTTATGACTGTCTCTTTCTGTCCAGAATATTCATCCATGATACTCAATAACAAACATGGGTGCATTGCTTATAAAATATTTGGGCCTTCATGCATTTCTTGAAACTCCCCTTTTTAATGATGCCAGAAACTTTCTGTTTAAACCAAGCACGCCTGCATCTTCAGAAACCACTGCAGTTTTAAACACAAATGTTCTGTCCAAGGTGATTTTTTTTAAAAAAAGATGCTTAGGTAATGGATCGATAATAAAAAGGAGGATTGTGCCAGCCTGTATTCCACCGCCCCCTCCAAAATGTTTGGCAAGTGGTTTGAAATAAATTATTTAAAGTTGGGGAAGCTACTATAGGGGAAATCTTCATCAAATATTCTGTAAAAGCTTGTAGCAATTCTGCCTGTTTGACATGGGTTAAAGAAGGTTAGAGCTTTTTTGCCAAAGAGAAAAAAATCCCCCAGGTTCATTCAGTATTCATATCCTATTTCCATATACAGCATTATGTAAAAAGTGATATAGTCTCTTTAATCTTTTACAGAGTATAAGGCTTTCTTCCATGCTATCCAGGGGTATAATAATAGTCATCACCTCCAACAGAAGCAAATGTATAGGCTTTGTCTGTGAAATAACTTTTCACAAGGCACTAAACTCTCGATGGTACGTGAATTAATTGCTGCTAATACTCCTTTCGGAATCATCCTTCTTGCTCATGCCTCCCCATGGAACTTGGGGACAATTAGAGGGCTGGTCACAAACTTATTTAGTAAATATATTTAGACTGGTTTTCGGAGGCGCCAGTGAGGTGTAGAACACAGTGTAATGATAGTTAACCCTGCTCCATCGTGACTGCCATTTTTGCCTCATTGTGCTTGCAATAATGAGCACTTCGCTGTTGAATGGTAATTGCTTCTGCTTGCGAGCACAGTGATGGTATTAAGTGCACGGGGCTTAATACGGTTCTAAAGCTCATATTGGTACACAGCAGATCTTTTGAGCAAACTCATGAAGAGTTCCAGTGAGAACCAAAACTTAGGGCGGAAGTACTCGTTACAAGAAGCAGAGGCCTGTCACTGTAAACAGCCTCACAGTGACTTCTCTCCTTCACATTTGTGATGTGTATCTGATAGATCTCATGTCCTGGCATCATTAACTGAGCTTTTCCTCAGCCCCACCATTGGCCGCCACATTGTGGGAATGCTTCAAGTCAGCAGGATATAAGGTTAAGTGACTGCTGGACTAGATGTTCCAAGGATACTGGGACAGCATGATTTCCCCTTACATTTGCCCTATGATTCAGGCTGAGGTCCTGATTTGTGTGTTATTTGTGTGATGTGGGAGCTACTGTTCTAAAGCTTCTTTCCTTGCTATACTCTGGCCAAGTCTAAAGGGAAACAACCAGATGGGTTGGCCAGCTGCCACAATTAGTCCCCATGCCGCCATTGATCACCCAAAGATTCGGTAGGCCTCAGCACAGTGACCTAATGATCTGGAAATGCCCAGTGTTGCATCTGCATCCTTCGTTTGCCAGCTCAAGCACACAGAGATAGGTCGAAGTCTCGAAATCATTCATATAGCTGGGCAGTTACTTTGTACATTTTGTACTTTCCCCTGAATGAAAACAAATCCTGTTTTCATGCCATGTGATAAGAGAAAGCTGTTCTCTTGAGCACTGGGGAATTTCTTTGTTTACTTTCTAAAATCAATTATTTCACGTAATTTCATTTTTACAGTCTCAACACTTCTCAATCAACTTATCGCATGAAAAAGGTAATGAGAAAACCAGTTATAATGTAGAACATAAAAGATTAAAAAGCAAAAGGAGAGAGAGAAGAAAATCTACCTCAACAGATTGCCTGGTAGGTCTGTTCCCATTTCACCAATATGGTGCCTTTTTCTTATTTTTTTTATACATAGATGATCTTGTTCTTTGAAAAGATTCTTGCTAGGGAATTTTGTTGTTGTTGTTGTTGACTGGGGAGGAGAGGGGTAAAACTCCCCTTTCTATGTGCTGTGTACCCAATGAAAATTGCCTCCCATATGTGTTATTAATTTTATGTACATATAAAAACTGAGATGGTTGCCAATGACACATTTAGCATCATGTCCAGTTTGAGCCTAATTCATCACAGATTGGATTTCTGCACTCAGCTGAGCCTGAACATGTTAGAGCAAGTGCAACAAAATCTGATCCAGCCTGAGTTTGTCATGTGGAGACAGCAGTCACAACATTGGCTCAGCCTGTGGCAGTACAACAAAACCTCACATAGCTCAGGGAGTAAGAGGGTAACATGAATGCTCTGGCTCTCGCTCCCACCCACACAACCCTGCCACCTTCCTCTTAGACCAGATGGTAATGACCAGATCAGCTGCCACATTAACTCTACTGTATATTTAGCAATATGGTTCATCTAGATTTAATGGCTCCCATCCCAGTTCCAGAGAACACAATTCTGCTACACAAAGCTCTAAACCAGAGGCCTGGTTTATATCAAAGAATCATGTAACATGCAGGTTCAAATCACAACCTTAATGGTCTTATCGTGTTTGTGTGCGCATACACACAATTAAATCATCAAAGTTGTTGTTTGAATCTGCCAGAAGGCAGAAAATGAGAATGATAGCAATATTTTTACTCTGCACAGGTGCTTTAAAAAAGAGAAAGATGCTCCCTCATTTCTATGATCCGTTTCAGTCTTGCAATCTAGGCAAGGGAAGCAGATCAGCTGAGCCAGGAAGTTTTTTTCATTTATTTTTACAACTGAAGAGCTGAACAGCAGCGGAGCTGTCCAGCAGCACCAACTAGATTATCAAGAGTCAGAAGCCTACAGGGCCACGGCCCAAACAGAAGGGATGCTGTCCAGGAGGTTATTACAACTAGAAACCAGGACCTGATTATAGCACCAGCAGCTTCCAAGTCACAATGGCCAGGTTTTGAAATCAGTCTGGCTGCCACACCATCCTTGTGCCTTAGTGAGATCTTGATTCTCACCAAACTTAAGATGACAACAACAACAACAACTGCACCCCGCCCATCTGGCTGGGTTTCTGCAGCCTCCTTCCAAGAAGGACTCTGAAATAGGATGGATGATGCTGCAAAGTTATCATGCCACCAATCTTCAGCTCAGACTTGTTTCCATTTGAGGATGGCCCATAGTTCAGCAGTGGAGGATCTACTCTGCATGTAGAAGGTCCCAAGTTCAGGTTTTATTTAGTAGAAGGCAGTTCCCTATATTCCTACCTCTACTATTGAGCTGTAAGGGGTAGCAAAACTAGGGAGAAGAGTTTAGTCAGGAGGCACCAGGTGCCCTCGTTCTGCAAGTCTCCTGAGTGGGGTCATCATGGATTGTGGACTCAGGTTTTCCACCAAGGTGCCCTGACTCTACCTGTTCCCATCCATGATAGGGCTTGCAGTGAGGTCCTAGGTCCTCCATTTGATTTTTGTTCTGTTCCTGACACCCTGTGATATGCAGGGGGAGGGGAGGCACCAATCCTGATTCTTCCACCTT
Source organism: Podarcis muralis (assembly GCF_964188315.1). Lineage (NCBI taxonomy): Eukaryota > Metazoa > Chordata > Lepidosauria > Squamata > Lacertidae > Podarcis > Podarcis muralis. The sequence goes on along the minus strand of NC_135658.1, from coordinate 73,315,987 downwards.
TTTCAGGGAACCTGGAAAAAAATGTGAAAAGTGCTGCAGGATTTCTCCCCACAGCAGGGAGAGGAGATGGTGAGCAGTTGTCCCCAATCACCTATGTGCTGCTTCTGGTGAGAATCTGCCACAAGCAGATTTTTTATTATAATAATAATAAACTGTATACTCGTACTCTATCTTACAAGCAACTCAATGCAGGGAACAAACAGTATCACAAAATATGGATTCCAGCAAGGAGCTAATTTTAAGCAAGACAAGCACTGCTACAGCTCTCGCTACACCACATTTTAAAACTTCAGAAGTAATTTCAGTTTGAGCGTATGAGACACCCCAGAGTAATGTAAACATTTTATCACTGCTAGACAGTACTCCAGGCAAGGGTCACACATGGCTACTCAGCTACCAGCCTGTTATGTTCATTCATTTAACCATGGAAGTCACTGCTAAAGCCAGCAATCCTGCATGACTACCTAAACATCAAGGGACAGAGAAATAAAGAGGAATTACATGTGCAAATCCTGCCACTTCCTCAGGTGTCATTTGTTTGTGTTTTAAGATGCAATTTCCCTGGCAATTTACATAATGCATTTCAATGTCATTTGTTTAAGGAACTGGGAGTGCTGCCTGAGGGGGTTCTGTTGCTGCCCTTTGCAATTAGGGTGGTTAATTTCTCTGGTGTATTCCCCCTCCCCAAAATTCTTACATATTATGCAAATTAGTCGATAAATATACCAATCAGTTTACAGAAAGGAATAAGAATAAAACAGGGGGCCTTCTAATCAGAGTGGTACAATGCAATTCTAGTTGAATGCTGTGGCAATAATACATTTTGCTGAAGAATTGGATGTCAGATTAAGTAAAATAAAGACATATTGCAGTGCTGAAGGCACATATTTAAAATGCAACCCAAATAAGAAAGGTTCCAATGGCAGTTTATAAACACGTGCTTATGTACTTCAGTGGTAGTCAACATGTTACCTTCAGAATTCACAAAGAGCAAATTCCTCAAGAATTCCTACTTTTTCACCATCATTCATGTCACTCTACCACCTTAATGTCAAGTCCACAATTCTGAGACTAATTTTTTAAGAGTAAACCCTATATAACACAGTGGGGCTTACTTCTGAGTAAACACGCCTAGAGTTGTATTGACGCTGTCTTCCAGCACAACCCATATAATAGGTTAAAAACGCCTTTCTGTTTCCACTGTCAATAAGTTTAGATGTGCATGCCCATCACTTAATTTCTGTACACTACACAATTATTTGCATGTGCAAAACCTCCAGCTCAAACCACTACAGATCAAACACTATAGAAATAACTTTCTTATCACTACAAGTTATATCAGACAAAATGCTTTTAAACCGTGAAAACCACACATTCAGTTGTATGCCATCTGAGATGAAGAGATTTCTAATGATGTGTATGAGTTATGGTTCAGACCTAAAATTACACTTCAAATGCCAAAGATAAAATGACTGTAGGCGGTTTGCAAGCTGGAAGGGATATGTGTTAACATGTCACTTTCAGTAACCCAGCACCAGCCAAATAAAATGAGAAACTGGGACAATCCATATGATCTAGATTCAGTCCGCACAACGCAGCAAGCTAAGAGTAGCTTGTCAGACATAACAAGTCATTCACATCCTCCTTATTTTTACAGTCAGCAAATCTCAGCAGGTCTTATCAAGCCCCAGTGGACTGCATTTAGCATGATGGGTGACAAATTGTGCTGACCAGATCTAGTGGCACCAGAAGTAACTCTCTCATGTCACTGCACAGCTGGTTCAGACTTAACACCAGATAGCCATTAATGAATAACCAAAATTGCCCAGAACACCCAGAATGCTGTGAGATATTTTCACAGGGAATACTCACCATGTTAATCAACCATTTGGGAGGGAGATGCACCTTAACTAAGCTATTGTAGCCTCCCATCCAGTTCTCTGCTACGTCAACATCCATCAGTACTATGAGAGACTTCTATGATGAGCCTACCCAATAGTGACCTTTGTATCTGTGGCTTCCATTTTCAAAATACAAAGCTCCATTTTAGGAGACAACCTAACAGGAAAGATCAATGAGGATTTCGGTTCTTCTCTGGTTTGGATTTCAGGGCCGTGACATCTGATTTTATATTTGAAGCAAACATTTATAAACAGCTGAGATTCAGATTTCCGAGCTAGGAAATCTGAAATAGCCCAACTTAGCACACAAAAACCAGAAATCTGTATTTCAAAAAGGAATGTCATGAACCTTAGGGTATGTGTCCCATCCTCTCCCCCCCCACCCCAAGCTGTGCTTGTTTAAGAATGTTTAAGAATGTCCAGGGCACCTGCCAAAATAATGAGAAATAGGCCTTTCTAACAGATCAAACTGCAGAACATGCTTGGACTGTTTTACCCTTGTGCAACAGCACCCAGTGGTTTAACAAGAGCATTGGGCGAGGCAACTCAAAGGCCTACAACATTCTCACAGGCTTGATTACCTACTTGACAGAGTAAAAATGACCATTCTGTTAGAGCAGGGGTGAGGAACCTTCTTCAGCCTGAATGTCACATTCCCCTCTGGGCTATCTGCCAAGGGGCATGTGGCAGCGGTGGGTAGGTTCTACAGACCAAATTGGGTGGAGCAACAAATGTATGTTTTACCTTTATACAGTAGGGTAGTACACATTCACACACAAAAAACCTTCTATACTCCTTCCAGGCACAAGCAAGAGGCATTATTGGAGTTCAATGGCACATTTCAGTCAGCCAGGGATGGCTCTGGCCTGGGGAGAGGTGTTGCCTAGGGTGATTTCCAGACAGAGAGGCCTTGAGCTCCACATTTGTTGCCTGGCCTGAGATTTCCCACCCATGCAAAACAAACAAACAAACAAACAAACAAACAAACAACACCCCATAGGTATTTCTAAGTGCACAGAACTTCTTTTGGAGGAAGGCACCAATCCTGAACAAGATTATGATTCTTTTCCAGGCTCCTCCATTTCACTGTTTCCCCAGGCACCCATGTACTTCTCAGGCCATTAAACCGCTTCTTCTGAAATTCAAATGATTTGTTGTATTGGCTGTACTAAAAGAAAATATTTGATCAAAGTTTGATTGTCCCCCCAGTTCCTGTAAGCAATAAAAAAATTAACAGTCCGAGCCATGTAAAAGCAAGATAACGAAGGCACTGTGTAGAAAGTTGGTATTAAATGAAGGTCTTTACTCAAAGCGCCTATCGCTATAGATAAGAGAATTAGAGAAATACACAGCTAGACAGCATATCAGGATATTTGTTTTCCATTAGTTTCATATACTTTTGTTACCTAGTATGCTGCTGTATAATAAGAATCAGTTCACACATAGGCTGTGTTGTTTCATGGCCACAATCTTTTCCATTGGAAAGATTTCCAGGAAAAACAGACCAAAGACTTGTGTCTCTCAATATAATGTTCTTCTCCTAAAAGCAGTTGCAGAAGCTCCCTTGGATCCCTTGTATAGGGAGATGAGTCTAAGCCCATCCATCCACCCTGTGCCATGGCCCTGATCCAAATCCTTCTCCCTAAGCTACTATTAGCTACAGAGAGGAAAACATACAGACAACTATTCAATCTGCTTGTTTTCCACACTTCAGCTAGTAGCAGCCTGGAGTTGGCTCTGTAGCATATAGGGAAACGATAGGGTCTTCACTCCTCTGCCACTTTTAGAAGACAGAAATTACACTGGGCGATGCATTCCCCAATCTACTATGAAGCATCTAGTACATGAAGCACTTTAAACCTTCTAAAATTCTATATACCGGTAAATGCCTGAAACCCAGTGCTATTGCATGTTGCTGTGGAAGTCACACTAATTAACGGGGTTTACATTCAGGTTAAGCATTCATAGAACTGCAGATTCTACCAATTTTCCCAATGCCCCTCTCTTTTTTTTGGGGGGGGTCTCTTTTAAAGGAGCAACATGGCAGTGTTGGGAAGGGGTTTGCATTTCACGAGCAATCTCCAGTTGCGTGCTTTCTGAGTTCCCAGCAGCAAAAGCGGCGGTATCTGGAGGGAAGCCATCATGAGTGCAGAGTTACAAATATGCCATTGTTGTTCCAAAAAATGAAATATCTGTACAGGCCTTTAGACAGCACAGTAAAGATAGACCTCTGCAAAAAGCTGCATGAAACACTCCATGTTCAAATGCAGCTTTTTCTATTCCCAACAATGAAAGAAGAGGAGCTGAGCTTACCAAGGTCCAGGTGAATCCCTGGAACAAACGAATTGAGGAAGAACATGAGGATAACAACTCCCAAAACGGTCAGGCATTTGATGAGAAGCACCTTGTCTGTTATTCTGTGCTGTAGGAAAGGAGAAAATACAGAAACCGTATCAACAAGAAGCAGCACCCTTCAGATATATCAGCATGCTTTAAATATATATTATTTGAAATATGGTTTTTAACAACAATACGGTCTAATCCATTAAAGTGAGAGAGGAAATGCCTGAGGTGTGAAACAATATCTTAAATTTAGAAAGGAACTGTGTCTTGTTTCCACAAATGTTAACACGTTTTTCAGAACAACTCTGTTTACAGTCTAAGGAACAGTATAGAGGCAGATGCAGCGACCCTAAGGTGCAGTTTCATCTTAGTTACACAAATAAAAGGAAGCTTTATGTCTTATCAGTTACAGGGCCTGGAAGTAAACGTGTTTATTAAATTTGTTTCTCCTTATAACGGGAGCAGTAAGGCTGGAATGCAATTTCCAACATAAATACTTGATACCTTGATAGGCTCGGATTGTGTGCCCCAGCAGGCTCTGTTCCTAGCATCAGTCTTTTCCTGTTTCTTTATAGCCCTTACTATTTCATCCCATTCTCAGGATCACTTCACTCATTACAGTTTCCAACTTCTTGTCTAGGAAACAATGTGAAACTCACAAACTCACATATGGCTATGCTACACCTGAGCACTGTACAGTGTAGACTTGGGCTGCGTACATGCCATATGATGCCCACTCTTCATTGAACATTTATTCTGATTAGTTTGTGGAGAGGTTATACAACAATCAGCAAACTAATATTGCAAACTAATATCAGTGTACTGCATGAAGCAAAGATCACTAGTGTTGAAGCAATGATTCTTCAACATCAACTTCGTTGGACTGGTCATGTTGTGCGGATGCCTGATGATCGTCTTCCAAAGCAACTACTCTATTCCGAACTTAAAAATGGAAAGCGTAATGCTGGTGGTCAACAATAGAGGTTTAAAGACTGTCTCAAGGCAAATCTTTAAAAAATGTAGTATAAACACCGACAACTGGGAAACACTGGCCTGCGAGTGCTCCAGTTGAAGAACAGCCTTTACCAAAGGTGTCATGGACTTTGAAGACACTCAAACTCGGAACGCAAGGGAGAAACGTGCTAAGAGGAAGGCACGCTTGGCAAATCCACACAGTGATCAACTCCCGCCCAGGAATCATGTGGAAGGATGTGTGGGTCCAGAATTGGCCTCCACAGCCACTTACGGACTCATTGTTAAAACTGTGTTTATGGAAGGCAATCTTACTCAGCTATGAGTGATAGAAGAAGAAGAAGAAGAAGAAGAAGAAGAAGAAGAAGAAGAAGAAGAAGAAGAAGGAGGAGGAGGAGGAGGAGGAGGAGGAGGAGGAGGAGGAGGAGGAGAACCTGGACAGGGAGTTGCAGCCTGTCACAGGGCTTCCCCTAGTCCCCCCTGGTGGGTGAAAGACTATACTTGCAGCCAGCTATTATATCCATCCCTGGTCAACTGCTGTGCATGGCAAGATAGCCAGCTTAAACCAAATATCTGAACTTCCCGATCAGAGGCAGGTGGGTGGGTGGAGCTGGAGCAGCATACCAGAGTGCTGAAGTCTTCACTCCAGTCCATCACTTGCAGACATAAGCCGGCTGCATTTGCCTCTTGCATTACTTTCCAAACCATAAAAAGTCAGTTTCCTTTTTTTTATAGTGGATTTGTTTCACCCAGGCACATCAATCAACCTAGGTATGCACTTGCATCCCTCCAGGAAAATACTGATAGTCTGGAGGATCCCTTTATCAAACCAAGGTAGTACTGTTCCAAGTCATCTTTGTTCTGTGACATTTGCTTTTTCTGTAAGGAACAAGTCAAAAGTTCACATTATAATTTCTACATGGTGATACTTCTAAACCCTGAAAGCGGAGGATCATGGTAGATTTTCGAACAGAAGATTTATGTTCCTATCTGGCTTCATGCATGAAGTCCAACCTAAACTACATAAAACCAGTTGTTTGGAAGTTATGGACTGCAGAGCAATTTGTGCACTGAAAGGCACACAGTGTTATAGTAAAATGAATGTAACAGAATATGGTGGGCAATGTTTTGCAATGGTATGAAGGCAATACATTACCTTTTTTTGGAGCTCCTGGATATTTGTTTCCCAGTTTTTATCTTCTTGTGAGATTTGTCTGAAATAAAAATCCACAGAGAGATTCATATGGATGGGACAGCTCTTGTAGTATGGCAGTTGCAATACTGTACCCACTTAAGCAAAATCATATCGAAATTAATCTGAGTCTCTTTATTAGTGCTCATCCCTAGATCATTTTGTTACAAAGGGTGTTGTAATGTGAAGTTTCCAGGGTCTGTTAACTGCATCTGTTTTCTTCCAAAGAGAGAGAGGGAGCCCTTAATGGAGACTTAAGCTGGTCTTGGAAAATCTGTGTATTCATAAGTTATACATGTAAAGCATAAGAGAAATTAGATTTGCTTAAAAGTGGTAATGTTGCCAATCTGCAGCCAATTATAAAAAAATAATCAAAGCATGGTAATGATTTTTACCATCACCATTATCATTAAATAATGATGCTTTATGTGTTTAGTGCCATCAATGTGCATGGCACTTCACAAAGTACAAGGGGACAGATCTCCTCCCCAGGGGAAATTACAATCTAATTTTTGGCAAAGGAGAAAACAGAGGAAGGGGACACTGTGACAACAGCCTTACTTTTTCTTATATGCAAGATATTGCATGTCTAAACCAGGTTGCTACGCATGACCTCCCATGAGCTCAGTGACCTTTTGTAAAATGTCGCGTTAAGTGTCATGGACCCTACCTGTGGAATGTTTTCAGCTTTTTCCTCAGCAAAATCTCCAGAGTAAGAACTTTTTGCATTAGGAGGCACTTTACAGCTGTTTCTTCTCTGCTGGCAGGGTTAATCCTCTGTGCTGTCAGTCTCCAAACATGGATTTCATGTTTCAGCTCTAAGGAAGGCAGGAATATAATTATTTAGCTGAAAGTGAAGACACGGCATATTAAATCACAGCAAAATAGCTGATGGCACACATGGTATCCTGGGTCAAAAAGTGAAGCTTCAAAAACAAATTTGTATAGTGACTAACATCATTCATTGAAAGATTTATACATCAGGGGTCAGATCCAGAATTGCACTCAGCAGAGGAAGGGTAAAGCAGTAAGACCTTCCGAACTCACCTGAAAGGGTGGGTCTTAGAGCAAGTGGTAGATGACACATTGCCTCTTCCCCTTGATAGGGTTAGCTCGCCCAGTTTGTTATGTGCAATTTACTATCCTGCACCTAAGTCCCCTTCTCCAGACCTTATGTGAAGTTTAAAAAATGTGGCTGAATTCACCCAGCCCTTGTGTCTTGCCTTCTTACTTCCCCGTGTGAACGCAAATTGTTATATCAATAATATACAGTGGTATCTCAGGTTACATACGCTTCAGGTTACAGACGCTTCAGGTTACAGACTCCGCTAACCCAGAAATAGTACCTCGGGTTAAGAACTTTGCTTCAGGATGAGAACAGAAATTGTGCTCCGGCGGCACGGCTAAAGAGGTGCTTCAGGTTAAGAACAGTTTCAGGTTAAGAACGGACCTCAGGAACGAATTAAGTTCTTAACCCGAGGTACCACTGTATGTCAGTAAGGCCAAGGTAAAGTGGTTTGGCTCACTCTCACTTTCTTTACACAACCAAGGCTTTGGAGTTAGATATCAAGCGGTAGGGCAGAGAGCAGTTCATCCAGTACAGACTAGTTGATTGCCTAGAGGTTCACAGCACCTTTCAGACAAAGGAGAAATACAGGCTGCCATTCCCCACTGTGTCTATAAACCATTTTATAAGGGTGTTCTGAACTCAGTTGCCAAACACTGGGGTCCATTTCAAGGGATCGCATGTACAGAAATTCAAATGTACATCTAGGAAATTTTTGAAGCTGGTTTAGAGCATTTTCAGCACTAATATGCTCTGACAGGCATTTTGCTCATAGGTATACTTAATTCATAATCTCAGATAGGTTAAATATTCATGGAACCATTATTCTTAGCTATGTCAACTTGTGTAATTACTTTACCAAGAGAGCACTGAGACTCTGAAATCTTATTCAACATTTAAATCCCGTCTTTCTCCCAGCACCTGATTATTCCATTGTATAAAAGATTAATGTGCAGTTTAGTCTAACACAGATCTATCCTTGGTTAATCAAATATAATGCCATTGTCAATATAATAAGGTCGCATATAAGCATTAGACTTGGGTTGTGTGTATTATTTTAAAAAAAAGTTGCCTCAGCTATGACTTTTATGATGCTGTCCTATTATCTGAAAGTAAGTACCACTGAACTAAGTGAAGCTAACTTCTGAATAGTCATGTATAGTATTCCACTGTTAGAATCTGCAAAACTACCCAATACATAAATGGATCCTTTTTTATTAAAAAAATGTGGCTAATTATCTTTATGTTAGAAGCTGTGATAGATAAGGTCTTTTATAAATAGTCTGTATATATTCTGCCAGTGATTTTTCAAGCTTTCTGCCTTCAAGGCACCCTTGTCATATTAACTTGTCTGGCATGAAGCCCTTCAATGTGTTCTCCACATATTGCAGAGAATTTCCAGATATGTTCTAAAACAGGAATGGGATTTTTTAAAATAAAATCCTCAATATGATGGGATTATTACCAACTAGCTGGAAAAAAAAGGAGTTGCAGCTTGTCTCTTGAATCAATAGACCAACTATTATTACTAAGCAAGCAGTGCTGGTTTCCTGTTGGGCACAATTCAAGACACTGGTTTTGACCTGTAAAAATGGTTTAGCACACACATGCAGATATTCCCATATAAACCTGCCTGCTTCAAAATCCCACCCCTTCAATGTATAAACATGGGCCTTCTGGGGTATAATTCCAGTATTCTAAGCTAAGATACAGTGGTGCCCCGCAAGACGAATGCCTTGCAAGACGGAAAACCCGCTAGACAAAAGGGTTTTCCGTTTTGGAGGTGCTTCGCAAAACGAATTTCCTATGGGCTTGCTTCGCAAGACGAAAATGTCTTGCGAGTTCCTGCAGGGTTTTTTTTTTCTTCCCCCCCCCTTTTTCCCAAGCCGCTTATCAGCTGATCCGCTAATCCACTAAGCCGCTTATCAGCTGATTCGCTAAGCCACTAAGCCACTTATCAGCTGATCCGCTAAGCCCGCTAAGCCGCTAATAGCGCTAATCCGCTAAGCCGCTAATGGGCTTGCTTCGCAAGACGAAAAAACCGCAAGACGAAGAGACTCGCGGAACGGATTCTTTTCGTCTTGCGAGGCACCACTGTACAGGATTTCAGCAGGAAGGTATGGGATAAACACTGATTGGGAATCAAGAGATGTGACTGCTTCAAAACTTCTCCTGCACAAACAGCATTTGGAAGCAAGATCACATATAACCGCTTCAATAGTATCATCATGAGCACAATAAAAAGGATGTCTGTGGGGACTCTGGGTTTATCATGGCCAAATGTAGCAATATGTCACATTTCTAGACTTTGGGGGATTAAATGTTTCTAATGAGGAAAGGGGGGACATTACAAAGAATTGCAACTGCTGCCAGCCTTTCCCCATAGTCTCCCATATAGTTGTGGGCAGAACTTGCATTCAGGACTGAGGATATTGTGGGACTCCAACTCTCATCTGCCTCAGCTAACATGGTCTATAGTCAGGGATAATGGGAGCTGAACTTTGACAACATATGGTAGGTTCCCCATCCCTAACTTAATGCACTACAGTGGAACCTCAGTCGTCGAATGCTTCAGAAGTTGAACGCTGACAACTCAGAAGTGAATGCTTCCGTTTTTGAACATGCCTCAGAAATCGAACGGCTTCCAAGGCACATTTCTCCATTTTCTCCATTGCAATTGCCAACCAGCAATTGTGCCTCGGTTGTCGAACGTTTCAGAAGTCGAATGGTCTTCCGAAACAGATTACGTTCAACAACCGAGTTTCCACCGTATATATAATTTTCCATTCTTTGGTTTATAAAACTCCAAAATAGTATCAGTAATACAATATTGAATATGATAGCCATGTTCAAATATATAAAAGGATGTCATATAGAGGAGGGAGAAAGGTTGTTTTCTGCTGCTCCAGAGAAGCGGACACGGAACAATGGATCCAAACTACAAGAAAGAAGATTCCACCTAAACATTAGGAAGAACTTCCTGACAGTAAGAGCTGTTCGACAGTGGAATTTGCTGCCAAGGAGTGTGGTGGAGTCTCCTTCTTTGGAGGTCTTTAAGCAGAGGCTTCACAACCATATGTCAGGAGTGCTCTGATGGTGTTTCCTGCTTGGCAGGGGGTTGGACTCGATGGCCCTTGTGGTCTATTCCAACTCTATGATTCTATGATATCTGTTGTCCATTCATGTTTGAAGGCAGGCCTATTATGTACCTAATCCCTATTGCCACTGAATATTTACCTCAGCTAGGAAATATCTGTGGATAAAAGAAAAAGCAGACTGCTTCACCACCTATTTACTTACCAATCACTTCTATTCACAATAGTATTGTATATTTAATGTCCTTTTACATCGTCAGAAGAGCAAGTTCAAAATCACAAATTACTGCTCTTCACTCAACTAAAGTCCTGACAATGTAATTTGTTGCTGAGAAAATTGCATCAGCTTTGAAATCTATCAAAACAATTTCCATTTACTCCCTACGAAGACACCGTAACTCAGAGTGTCAGGCTTCTAGGTCAACAACATTTCCAAAATCAAGTTAGCCAACATTTTTCATTAAAGGATAAGCTTACACTTTGCCAACTGTCCAGAGAAAAAGAAATCTCTCCGCAATTCATTATACTCGTTTCAGAAGCACATATACATTTTTCACCCTGCTTTCTTTCTTTCTTTTTTAAAAAAATCACAATTAAAACTGATGGGGTCAGGTAAAGAATGATTGATGCAACCAGCTGTCTGCAATTGATATACACAATAGCCAATAGCCTATTATGAAGTGTGGAACTGCGCTCAGAAGGAGAGTACGAAAATCATTTCAGTAATATCTTGAGAAATTGATATTTCACTTAATGCTTTTAGTGTAACTATACCTTGTTAATATTGACATTTCTTTGGGATATAAATAACATTAATGAAATTAATTATAGTGGAAACACAAATGCAGGGATGTATGTGTTGAACAGAATCAGGATGATCGACTTGGAAGGAACCTGGGATCCTCTAGACCAGAGGATCCCAAACTTATTTGGCCTTCCGCCCACTTTTCGGGGGGGGGGGGATTAATCAGCGCTCCCCTGGAAATCTACTTTCTTTAAGCAAAGAAACAGAAAGATGCAGTGACAAACTTCCGTTCTTTTATGTTTCTATAGTTCTACCTACATCCTACAACGTAGTGAAGAAAGATGTTGTTGTAAAGAAGACACCTTGAAGCTTGAAATTATAAAATAGACAAGGAGGTGGACTAGGGACTGGGATTAAAAACCTGCCGGATCAGTCTGATCTGCCCCAGGGGTGGGGCCAGCACCACAGCTCACCTGCCAATGGCCAAGTGGACAAGCTGTGATCCACTTCCCAGTCCTAGGTGAAGCTAAAAGGGGTTCACTCAAGCCCAGAAAAAGCCCTTTCCTCCAGCACGACTGCCGGGTGCAGGGGAGGTGTTGCCATCCCAAAATTGTGCCCAACCTGGCAGTAAATGTCATTACACAACAGATGATACATGTACACAGGATTTTTGTTAGGGGGGGCAGAACCTCAGTTAGCTAAGTATTTTTACTGATTGGGGGGTCTGCCCCTCCCTGCCCCCCCCTTGGCTACATCCATGCATGTACAAATCGTTTTTCAAATTTTTCTTCTCTTCTTTATGCTTCCACCATCACCCCCTTATTATTATTCAATGCATCCAAGGCTACTACTGCTCCCTGGATCATCCCAGTGCCCCCCCTGGGGGGGGGGGGTTGGCCACTTTGGGAAAGACTGTTCTAGTCCAACTCTCTTTTCAGAATCTACAATCCAGAACACAATCACAGCGTCCCTGTCCAATGCCTATCTTGAACTTCATCTCCCATCAACCCCAGCCCAGCATGACCAACAGTCAGAGATAATGGGAGCTGGAACCCAGTGACATTGAGAGGGGCATATCTTCCCCATCCCTGGATTAGTGTCACAGACCCCCATTCTTCACAGTGTCTGAAGAAAGAAAGTTAACATCATCCTGGCATGCTGATGTGTATGACCTTTCTCTGTATCTAGAAGAAGAAGAAGAAGAGTTTGGATTTGATATCCCGTTTTATCACTACCCAAAGGAGTCTCAAAGCGGCTAACATTCTCCTTTCCCTTCCTCCCCCACAACAAACACTCTGTGAGGTGAGTGGGGCTGAGAGACTTCAGAGAAGTGTGACTAGCCCAAGGTCACCCGGCAGCTGCATGTGGAGGAGCGGGGAAGCGAACCCGGTTCCCCAGATTACGAGTCCACTGCTCTTAACCACTACAGCACACTGGCTCTCTAATTTAAATTCCTCCTGCAAAAGTTTACACCAGAAACACAAGGAATGGATTCACAACTTATATTTCTACTCTCTCCACTATGCTGGTCAGGAGAAGGGTCATTTTGCAGGTGAAGGGGGCAGCTTCTACATCACTGGAAGAATCTGAGAGAACCTAGAAGCACAGGGCAGGCTTCGCGTAAAGCCAGTTCCCTCTCATTATCCAGTGAATTTCCCCGTGTCCCACATTGTCAAATTATTTTTCATCCATGACAGAATTAGGATGAAATATGAAGGATCTCTAAAACTGCTCAGTTGTCCTCTTGCAAAAGAGAAGTTGTTATTTTTTTTTCAAAAGGCGGCTATGTATCCCTGGCGGAATTTGGAAACATCACAGGAAAAAGAGATGTACCCATCATTATCAGCTCACTAAAGCAGCTGAAGGATGCGGGGGGGGGGGGGAGTTAAAAGAGACTGTGAACTGCAGTAGTGCCAGATCCTCAGATTTCGAGATGATTGCAAAGCTGCAGCCTTCAGCTGAGCAAACAAGAACATTCAGTGGGGAAATCAGAGCATTTATTTGAAGCTCATTAATTTCAACAGAGTTGCCATATGTTCTGCAGCACAAACAGTGCCCAATCATCATCTCTCAGGGGCCAATACAAACTTGTAACATGGCCCCCTTCTCCCCACCACCACCACCACCAATCACTTGTCTGTTTTGAAATATTAGAGGTCCCTTTAGTTTCTTTTAGTTCCACCTGTTTCAGCTCCCAAAATACCTCAATGCCTGATCTGTATTTATAGCCAGACATGCCTGCATGTATATTAAGTATATGCTAGACCCTTTAAACACTGATCCCTGGCACCGGAACCAGGGTTGGCACAAGACCTGGCGTTGCACAAGGTGGCAGGTTGCTTCCCCTTATAGCTTTTTTTGCTACATCTAATGCAGAGGCAGCACTGCCACTCTGTCTGAGACTCAGTTCTTGAGGAAGCATATCCCATTAGGTACTATATATGCTTACTCTCTGCTTTCAACTGTATTTTTGGTGCTGTGTTAAGTATTGGTTTCATTCGATTCTAAATTGCATCGTCATTCCCCATGGGGAACTTGATTTATGCATCAGATCTACTGAACAAAGCAGGCTTGAATTCACCACCAGTCATCTGACACGTAGTGATTTCAACCCTGCTGATCAGCGACGCTTCAAAGCAATGCTCAGAGCTCTTGGCATGTCTTGGGTGGTGCTTTGAAGTCCTGGTGTCATTGTTACATCAGATGGTTGACAGGTGGGCCTCTCGATGCACAAGGAGTAGCAGGGGTAAGGATCTGGCCCACTGGCCAAAGGATGTTCCCCACCCTGATCTATATTGACTGGTGGTGGGTCTCCAGCCCTATCTGAAGGTGCCAGGAACTGAACCAGTGACCATCTGCATGCAGGTGGCCTACCAGGTACAAAACCCTATAAATAAAATTGTTGGATTAGGACAAGAGGGGGAAGGCAGCTGTGGAAATGCAGCCAATTTGCTGCAAAGGTGGGGCAAGCATGGAGTACTGGGGGGTCTTAGGGGCCACAAGCTTAACACGAGTCAACAATGTGATGCAAAAGCAGCAACAAACAAACAAAAAGCTAATGCTATTCTAGGCTGCATCAACAGAAGTCATGTCCTCAGATCAAGGGAAGCAATTGTACCATTCTATTCTGCCTTGGTCAGACCACACTTGGAACACTGTGTCCAATTCTGGGCACCGCAATTTAAGAAAGATGTTGACAAGCTGGAACGTGTGCAGAGGAGGGTAACCAAGATGATCAAGGGTCTGGAAACCAAGCCTTATGAAGAATGGTTGAAGGAGCTGGATATGCTTAGCCTGGAAAAGAGGGACTGAGAGGAGATATTGATAGCTATCTTCAGATATCTCAAGGGCTGTCACATGGAAGCTTGTTTTCTCCTGCTCTGGAGGGCAGGACTCGAACCAATGGCTTCAAATTACAAGAAAGGAGATTCCAACTAAACATCAGGAAGAACTTTCTGACAGTAAGAGCTGTTTGACGGTGGAACGGTCTCCCTTGGGAAGTTGTGGACTCTCCTTCCTTGGAGGTTTTTAAGCAGAGGTTCGGTGGCAATCTGATGCGTTAGTTAAGCTTCCTGCATTGCAGGGGGTTGTACTAGAAGAAGAGTTTGGATTTGGATTTGATATCCCGCTTTATCACTACCCAAAGGAGTCTCAAAGCGGCTAACATTCTCCTTTCCCTTCCTCCCCCACAACAAACACTCTGTGAGGTGAGTGGGGCTGAGAGACTTCAGAGAAGTATGACTAGCCCAAGGTCACCCAGCAGCTGCATGTGGAGGAGCGGGGACGCGAACCCGGTTCCCCAGATTACGAGTCTACCACTACACCACACTAACACAGTTTGTACTGAAAGGCAAGCCTTTCAAATTTCCACTTTCTGAAACAATACACAAACAATAACACAGGCATCTTTTGAAATTCACACTGTTAATGCCAAATTGTAAGTCAAGTGTACAAAAGACCCTTGGTGTCCCTTCCAACTCCACGATTCTATGATTCTATACTCTGTCAAAACTTGAAAAGCCTTCAATAAACAGTTAATTAAAAAAGAAAAGTCTGCAATACATATGAACATCCCTACAGAGTGCAAGTAGTCTCATTACAGCGGGAAAGATCAGTCTTGTGAATCCTTTCTAATTTAAGCAGCTGAATAGCAACACGCAGTACTCAAAAGGATATGACAAGGAAGGAAATCAAAGCAGCAGAGAACAGTAAACTGGTTCTTTATATATACATACAGTGCTTGTTTGATTGGTAATCAGAGGGCAACATAGCAGACACCAAGCTGATTGAAACAGCTGCTTCAAACAATCTATTGAAGGTTATCGCAAAACCACAGCAATTAGAGATCGAAAAGACCCATTAAAACATCTTGCAGACATTCTGTTACTTCTCTGAAGCCAAATTGCCCCAGCTCCCTTTTAATGAAATGTTCTTTGATCACCTCTCCCATCCCATTTTACAGAAAATGTTAATAGAACTAGTACTTTAGTATTTGCTTTTATTGAGCAGGTACTGATTGGCTCCATCATGATGTAGCTTGTTGCTGATTATAGGGAAAAAAGAAGATCGCTTGCTAATTACGAGAACTGCTGAATCTGACTATAGTAGGCGGCAGAGTACCACAGATGACAAGTCTAATTTGAGCCTGAATATGCTTGTTTCTTCAAGGGCAGCAGAATTTTGGCTAGTTAAATATACCATTTTTGTATGGGTGATTATGCTATTTTTAAACAACAGCATGTCCTTCCATTTCTTTTCTGTTTTTCAATA
This sequence comes from Podarcis muralis, assembly GCF_964188315.1. NCBI lineage: Eukaryota > Metazoa > Chordata > Lepidosauria > Squamata > Lacertidae > Podarcis > Podarcis muralis. Next base: position 73,299,903 of record NC_135658.1, on the reverse strand, counting down.
AATAACCCAAGCTTGAGGAAGAGTTCAACCCTCCCTTTGTTTCCAGGGGGACTTGCTTCCAAGTAAATGCCTTGGGATTTTAGCCTTGTGTCTCATTACCAATTAAATGAATGTCGTTTCTTACAATGCCTTGTACTCGGGTACAGATCCCCAGTGCAAAATTTGCATATGGAAAATCAGATATGAAGGCTGCATGTGTGTCAAAATCTATGCTAGCCACTGGAGACGGAATTAAATTCAGTTTGCATTGAAAGGCAAGCCTGTCAAATTTGCGCTTTCTGAAACAATAAACAAACAATAACACAGGCATCTTTTGAAATTCACACTGTTAATGCCAAATTGCAAGTCAAGTGTACAAAAATGTGTATACCAAAGTATGCATATATTAATAAATCTAACATGCAAATATGAACTCTATTAGGGAAATTTGCTTTGCAAAAATGTGCATATTGTAATATATCACATACAAAAATGTGTATATTCAGAGAAATTCGCACTAAAATGATGAGGAGTTTTCTATTAAAAATGCATACTGATGTGGAAATGCGGAGGACTGAATTTAATGTTGGGGGGAAACAAGAAACTGAGAGAACCAAAATTGGCAGATTTGCTCATCCTTAAACCACAGAGCCTAGGACTTGCTGATCAGAAGGTCGGCAGTTCGAATCCCCACGACGGGGTGAGCTCCTGTTGCTTGGTCCCTGCTCCTGCCAACCTAGCAGTTCGAAAGCACGTCAAAGTGCAAGTAGATAAATAGGTACCGCTCCGGCAGGAAGGTAAACAGTGTTTCCATGCGCTGCTCTGGTTCGCCAGAAGCAGCTTAGTCATGACCTGGAAGCTGTACGCTGGCTCCCCCGGCCAATAAAGCGAGATGAGCACCGCAACCCCAGAGTCGGCCACGACTGGACCTAATGGTCAGGGGTCCCTTTACCTTTACCAGTCATTTTACAATACCATTTATTCAAAAAAAATTGTTTATTTCATAAAATTGTAAACAAACCAACCTTAAAGCAGTGAAAAACATCTAAGAAGAAAACCTCAAAACCTATAATCAAATAAGAGTGGCCCCCAATCACGTTAAGGCACTAAAGTCCTGTGCATATTACATACCCATCAATGGGTATGTACAACTAATCCCCACAATCCTTATGAAAGGTTTACGAGCACCACAGAAATCTATTATTTTTTGCCGGATGTATGCACAAATAACTACATCACATATTCCATCCTCATATGTGGGGGAGGGGCATCATTAGCCCCTTGTTCCACTCAATGTACAGTACAGTATTTAAAGATCTGCAATTGTGTGAAATGGGCTCTAGGGATTTGCCAGCTTTTAAAGTTTGCCGTACTTTTCCGTCTATAAGATGCCCCCGTGTATAAGACGCCCCCTATTTTGGGGGACTCAGATTTAAGAAAATGAGGGGAGATGGCCCCATGTATACGACGTCCCCTAATTTTTGACATTATTTTTTAGGGGAAAACCCTAGTCTTATACACGGGGGGAAATGGTATTTACCGTATTTTTCGCTCTATAACACGCACCCGACCATAACACGCACATAGTTTTTAGAGGAGGAAAATCCGTAGGCATGCCACCCGTAGGCATTCCCTCCATAACACAGACAGACATTTCCCCTTACTTTTTAGGAGGAAAAAAGTGAGTGTTATGGTGCAAAAAATACGGTACTATTAAATGCATTTTTTAAAACTTGCAGTGAAATAGCCAGAATTTTTAAGTTAGAAAAGATCTGAAGGTATTGACTGGAAAAGATGTTTTCTACAACCTAGAGTTGGAATTATTATTATTATTATTATTATTAGCCAGCCACTCTGTTGTGTTGGAAAGGACCCCGAAAGTCATCTAGTCTCAACTCCCTGCAATGAAAGAATCTCAGCTAGAGATTCTCAGCCTTATATTAAAAAGGCTTAATGGCCTTTTATGAAGTCTTCTTAAATCTGGTTGTTGTTGAAAAGACCCACAGCCTATGACAGAAAGAATTCTACGTGGGATTAATTCTGAATGTTCATATTTTAATGTTCGTATAACTAGCTTTGTATTTTATAAGCTGCTTAGAACTCTATTGAGCATCATATAAATTTAACAAAATAGACTGGAACAGGTCCAGTTCCCAAGACCCTGATTCATTATATCTGATACACTTTGCACCATGTGCTCTCCACAGCAAATCTCTGATGTAAGAAGGGGAAATAATGGCTTGAGGGCTAAAGAAAACAAGCAATGGTCCATTAGTATAACAAAGAGGGAAAGGGACTTGGCAGCAGCCATTTTCATACAATTAAAAACACAAGGGTGTTATGAGTTCGTTTGGTTATTGCATCTATTCCCCTTCCCCAATATATAATCTGAAGCTCAAACTCACCAACAATTTCACTTGGCTCTTTGTTGTATAGCTTTTTGTTCCAGTAGAGAAGTCTTAGGAAAGGAATGGAGACAAGAAGCACGAGGCAAATCCCAACAAACATGTGCCCTGTAAATCCTGCAAAGTCCACTCCCTGGGAATAAAAAATATATAATTGAAGTAGAATCAATTACAGCAACTCTCAGTGCCATACATAAAAGGGCACTGATTATTGTAGTGTCTTCTTAGCAGAGCAGTGCAGGTCTCCTTCTGTACTTGGCAATACAATCCAGCTAAAATATAGCACTACGTTTAGCATCTTCATTTCAGTTGAGAAGTTAGGTGTATGCTCAGCAAATTTCCACTGACATAAACCCCATGCATCTGAAGTAGATTTATACCATTTAAAACATTCATGGCATCCTCCAACGAATCTTGGGAACTGTAGTCTAACCCTCACAGAGCTACAATTCCTAGGAGCCTTAACAAACTACAGCTCCCAGCATTCTTTGGGGGAAAGCCATATACATTAAACATGCTTTATATGTATAGTGTGGATGTGACCAGAAAGGATGCTGGAATTTATTTTATTTTATTGCAATAATCAAACATGGTATTCCAGTGAACTCTGTTTTATTGAGGTGATGGTGGTAGCAATTAACATTTATTATTATGTTTCTTATCCTGTTTTCTGACCTAAATAGCTCTTCATTGCATGGCGAGGGGGTGAAGGTAGTAATGATTAATCACAGAATCATAGAATTGTAGAGTTGGGAAGGACACCAAGGGTCATCTAGTACAACCCCCTGAAGTGCAGGAATCTCAGCTACATAATTTTTTGACAGGTGGTTTCTGGCCCACGCCTACAAGTCAAAGGCGGATGTTCCAATTGTAACACTTATTTTTGATATAAAATGACTAACTTCAAATAAATATATAATTTATAATTAATTCATTTCCCTCCTTTTTGTGTTTTTGATCAGCTTTCAGAAAGTGTGAGTTTGTTGCATTCATCTTTAAATGCATGCTGAACTGAATTTCTTCTCCATCCCTAGCAGCAGAAGCTTCTGATCATCTTGAGGCTGCACCAGTGGAAGGGAAGACTCACCCAGCAAAGTCTCGTTCATGTAGCACTAAATTAAACTTTTGAACTCTTGCTGGCATGTGAATCTCTTGCTGATTAAGATGTGTTACACCATTTCAAGCATCCAGCATTCTCTGAAGTCAGTGCTTCCCTTTACATCACCTAAGAAAGGAGCATCTGCCAAGATTTCGTAACACACTCTTCCCACAATTACTTCAAGAGCCATATACTACATACATAAGATAAGTAAGATAATCCCATCTTGTGTGTGACAGTCCTTCGGCTACATAGAGGTGGCTGCTAATATTAGGAAAACGTTCTTGCTTCCATGTGGAACAGAACTGGAAATGTTCCAGAAATATGCTTAATTTGAAAAGGAAACGTATTGAAATGAGCTAAAAATCATAGTCGTTGCTTTTTGCGAAAATGGAAATCATGACAAGCAAGACAAGACTACTCAAGACAAGAACATTTTAAAAAAGAAATAACAGAGCTTAAGCTTTAAAAGGTTTCAGAAAACTTTATGGAATTATCGGGAGGGGGTGCTCTGAAACTTTAGGCGACATTTTTACTTTATGGTCTGCTAGTTTATGACCTCTCAGGCGGTGTAAAGCTAAGATAGCAAATCGTTATAATCTCTGAAGCCTCAAAGTCACAAATGTTGAAAATTTATGGGTACAAAGGAAGTCAATCCTGCACCACAAACATAAAAAAAACATTTGGTTGTGTGTGTTTTTAAAAAAATAATTAAACCAGGCAACTTTTTACCTAAGATTCCTGGGGAAATGTTTTAAAGTGTTACAGAAATAAACTGTGCAGCGTTCCAATACTACGTTGAAAAATGTAGTACATCACCTTGAGCGCCTTTGAGAAGATGTTGAAATAAATAAATAATAGACTTGTGGTTTTCCAAGACATATGCAGCCCAGAGCCATAAACAGAGGACTACTACCAGGTACTCGATGTCACCATTTAATTTTTATTTTTTATTTATTTTTTACCTACACAGGGTCTCTTATAGCTCTTAATGCTAAATGATGGTGAGAAACAAAAGGATGTGATAATCCTTTTCATAACCTGAAAACTTTTACAGCAGAGGTCCTGGCATCTGCCCAATTGGGTGCCACACAACAACACTGAAGACAGATCTTACACCCCCATCTAGTTAATGTTGGCTGGGCTGGTGCACACTGGATTGCAGTTTGGGCATGGTCAGGTTAAAACATTTTATTCTCCCAGGAATCTGTATAGCTTGTATTTTAAATGGCTCTGTAACTAAGTAAAATATTGTCATAGTATGTCATCCTTGATTGGCTTGGAATGCCAGGGCAATTGTGTTCTAGCAGTCCCTGCTTCCAGAGTCTTAAAACATGGCCCGGCCGGATTGGCCAGGATTCAAAATATGCCTGTGGCGGGCAAGGCCAACAATCCACAGTGGCCGGCCAGGGAATTACCCATGACTGGCCGCCTAGCCCCCTGATATTGCTCCCATAGGGGGTTGAGGGACCCACGCAATAGCTGCCCACCTCCGTGACTGGGTAAGCCGCCATTGCTGACTCTAGAAGATCAAGCTGATAGACTTATTGTTAATGCATATTCCCCATCTAAGCAATGAAGAAACAAAGAGAACAAGAAATATACCCCTTCTTTTATGTAAATAGGGTACCAATAATTTTTATTCCTTTGCGGAGTGGGAGTGAAGGGCTATTAATCACTGCTGGGAAATATTTCCCGTTTTAGTTCACTTGCATTTTTCTACAAAGTACATCCTTATCTCTGTGTTTTTAATGAACAAATTGTGGCAAGTCTAAATGCATTCAAACAGTCTTTGAGCCGAGCAAGAGATGAAGTCTATAAAGGAGAGAAAGAGATCTATCAAGCACAGTAAACCGATGCCTAACATAAAATACAGCTTTTGTATTATTTTATTTCTGTTTGAGGCAATAAGCTGCTTTTCAGATTTCCATTCCCAATGTTTAAAAATCTAGACTTGAGGACTGTATTTCATCTGTCTGAGGAAAACATTTTAAAAAACACACACAGAGCGAGAACCCAATGTATTTCTGGAAAGTATCACCTTGGAGCAATCAGGATCTCCAGGAGAAGTATATACAGTGGTACCTCAGGTTACATACGCTTCAGGTTACAGACTCCGCTAACCCAGAAATAGTGCTTCAGGTTAAGAACTTTGCTTCAGGATGAGAACAGAAATTGTGTTCCGGCAGCACGGCGGCAGCGGGAAGCCCCATTAGCTAAAGTGCTGCTTCAGGTTAAGAACAGTTTCAGGTTAAGAACGGACCTCCGAAACAAATTAAGTACTTAACCCAAGGTACCACTGTATATATATTCATGTGCCACATATACATAGAGAAGTGACTCCCCTCAAAACCAGTTGGGGTTGTATTAAATTAATGCACTGTGTCACTGGGGGTCAGTGCAGCCAGCCTTTATCGGGTCCCAAGCCCCACCCACATAGTCCAGCCGGATTGGCCAGGATTCAAATAACAGATGGCGGGAAAGCCTGCCAATCTCCAGTGGCCAGCCTGGGAATTCCCTAACCGCTGACTGCCTAGCCCTGGCATTGCTCCTAAGAGGAAGGAGTTTGATATGATGGACCACATCTGCTGCCCACCCTGTGACCGGGTAAGCAGCCATTATCCACCATGTTGTTCACACAGTGTCAGTGCAAGCTGAGGATAACACTGGAAGATGCTTCAGTAGCCAATAAAAGTGTCCACGACCATGATAGACCTTTTTCAAGTATAAATGCCATCAAGTTGAGATATTTTGGGGAGTCACTGGTCTTCAAAAGTCATGTTTTAAAGGTTTAAAGAAGGGGATAGCCTCAAGCAAATGAGACGAGTCTTAATATTTCACAAGTCATACAAAGCTCAACTGTGGGAACGAAAGAGAAGGGAAAATCCCAGGACAGCAACAAATCCCTCCATCCGTGTTCATGACATGGCAATAAAAGTGCATCTCTATGCAAATGCAACAAACCAGAAGTTATTATACTGGTGATATATTAAAGCTACTGTTATGTTTATAAAAACCAGAAGATGCATATGGAATGCATACAAAGTATCTGATGTTTAAGGGAAAAGTGTATTCTGTACATTAAGTATAAAATGTTTGAGGAAAATATATATATATTTAACTGTTCCCATATCAATACTGCATCCATAATGTCATTTGTTGTTCAATTCTCCAAAGGGAAAGGGGGGAATTGTTTGTTGTTTTGGATTTGTATGCTCGCTCTCTCTCTCTCTCTCTCTGTGTGTGTGTGTGTGTGTGTGTGTGTGTGTGTGCGCGCGCGCGCGTGCCCAGATTAAGGAGAAGGGAGAAAACAAGGCAATGGTCAACACAACTAAAAAGCCTGATTAAATGGATGGCAAAATCACAGACAAACAAACCAATTACCCAGCTGCAAATCCCATAATTTCCATCACTTACAGTGCAAGCCTATGTGTATCTACTCAGAAGTAAGTTCCAGTGAATTCAATAGAACTTACTTCCAGGTAAGTGTGTATATGGAACTGCAGCCTTTATACTAAAGTAGAATTTATATTAATCAAAGATGAGATGCATATGTATTATGTATTAGTGTGGGGTGTTTTTCTTTCTTTCCTCAGGTTTGCATTATCCCTTACAGCATCAGTCTGGGGGGGGGGGGGGGTAACAACTGGTTCTGTGCCAGAACAGGTGCAGTCTTTTATCTTTCAGCACAGTGGGAAGAACAGATAAGCACTGCTGAATAGAGCATCTGTATTTATTTTCCATTTGCACAATAGGCAGCAATACATACCTCGTTCCTGAGTTCCTGCTTTGAAACAATAATCACATTGGGTGGGTCCCCAATAGCTGTAGAGGCCCCTCCAATGTTTGTGAAGATTACTTCGGCAATCAGGACATGCCTGGGATCTAGGTTAAGCACCTCACATAACCTGCAAAGACACAGATCAAAAATACAATCTGATCCTTTTCATATGATTTCTAAAATCGCTGGTTTATGTTTCCAAAGCTAGCTCGAACTATGCGCCAGAAAGAGAGCCCATTAGTATTTGTGATAGATAAAAATAAATATCGTGTCCCACACCCCAATGAGCAAATCATTTTTCGCTCTTATCATAAGAAGAGCATTCACATAATAGCCTCTCACTTTGCTGAATATTAGATTGCAGCTTTCTTGTACAGACCTGATTTGCAAAGCACAGACAAACAGTTCAAACGGTGGAATCTAGCGGAAATTATAATAGATGCAGATCTGCTTGCAGTTTGCTTGGGTTGCTCCTCCACTTCCTCTCCTTAAATCCCTTTTCCTATTGACAAAAGCAAGACGACTAGTATTCACAAGAGGGCCCTGCAACAAAATGTTGCGAAGTGGAGCGCTCCTGTTCCAGGGTTCCAGTCAGCCATGACTTTTCCGAGGCAGTCCATTCCATTTCCTCCCAAACCTGCCCCATGTTTTCCTCTCAACAGTCAAGTCAGTATTCCATGCTCAGGCCTAACTGGACTGGTTTGGTGTTTGTTTGTATTTCTGCAAACCAGCTTGCCTTGTGCATGGATGGTGCTGTTCTAGCTATATGGAGGAAACCCCCCCCCCCCCGTTAGAGAATGGGTTGGTATATAACAGGGGTGAGGACCCTTTTTCAGCAGAGAGGCCACAAGCCAGTGGTAGGCGAGGCCAGAGGCAAATGTGATGGGGTCAAATGCAAAAGTAAACAGAGCGTGTTAAGTTGTGGGTGAACATATCAGACGACACAGCGATTCTTCAGACAGCTCTTGTTTATTCACAGGCCAGAAAAGAACTGGGCTGAAGGGTTCAGCCAATCTGCTTATATAGAGCTCAAAGCAACAGTAACAACTTTCTGTAACTATCCAATCACTGAACGTCACTTTCAATTTCTTATTTGCATATGCGGACCTGAGTGAAAACTATCTACAGTATCCCCCTGCTGGCCCAGGGTGAGAACTTCAGTACATAACAGAGCAACTGATGGGAGCTACATTCCAGCCACAGAAAAAGCTAAAGGTTTCTACTCTACACATCCATGCAGGCAAACAGGACGCAGTCACATAGTTTAAGGACACTTAGCCCTGCCAAGTGCATAAAAGCACTTGAGAAGGGTGTAGAGCAGGAATGGTGACTGGTGTGGCCCAGGAAAGGGACACTGGCTGGGGACAAACCCAGGGGCCAGACAGAAATGCCTAAAGGGCCACATCTGGCTCCTGGGCCTGAGGTTGTCCACCCCTAGTATATAGGATTGGGATTCATCTTGGTAACTCCTGCAAAGTACTGAGTTTGCCACAAAATGTGACAAGAAAATAAGATCATATTTCATGCACCGCTGGTAAAGGGCTAAAGCCTTATTGTCAAGGAATCAGGAGAATTTTCTACTAAGCTGCATCACCATGGTAATAGCAGCTTAGAATACCATTTTAAAATTGGACTGAAGAAGTCTGAGGAAGACAGCAACAAAATAAAGTGAATGACTAACACAGCAGTGAGAGAGGGGAGAGGAGGAAACAGAGCTTGTTTAAAAACAGTGTGTGTGTGTGTGTGAGAGAGAGAGAGAGAGAGAGAGAGAGAGAATGAGAGAGAGAGAGAGAGAGAGAGAGAGAGAGAGAGAGAGAGAGAGAGGTTCCAGATAAGGAAATTTAAAAGTCATGTCACTGTGACATCTGCATATGAAAAATATATGCGCGCATAAATTATTACCAGTTAAGTCAACTTCCACATTTTGCAGCATATCTGAAACAACCAATACCTTGGCAATATTTATTTTACTCAGGGACAATTCTACCATTATGGGCTGAAAGGTGGAGCTCTGCCTAATAAACTATCAGAGAGAGGGGAAAGTACAATTACGGTACTTTTGTTTGGGCTTCAAGACTAATTTCCAGCTGAAAACTCACAAGCCAGCAGGCAGGAGAAAGGAGTGTCAGTATATTGAGGGTGTGCATCTATATGTGATGGGAACAGTCCTCAAATAAAGCTAGGGATGGAAGTCAAGTTTTTATTACGCAGTGGTGAGGACAACTGAAAACTCATCATTGCAGGCACTTTGCTTCGGTTTTGAAGTGGGCTGCACTTCAGAACTGAAGCAAGAATAGAGCAGAACTGTCTGAAAGAATAAAGCATGGAGAGATAAGGTTGGGTTCAGCTGCCATCACACATACAAATGCCTGGTAGTCTAAGGTCAAGCCTCCACCTCCACCTTTATGCATGAATGGGGCAAGCACATGAGTCAATAAAAGTAGCTGCCCACACCATGCTCTGAGTCACATGATGACTCATCTCTCTCTGGAAGGTCTCCAGGTAAATCCCTCCCTGGGTCTGTTTTCTCCCAACCATTGCTTCGTTGCAAAAATCCTGGTGACCCACAGGCTGTCTGTTAGGTCTATCTTCCTCCTTCCTTCCTCCAGTAAAGACAAACACAATCCCAGCCTCTTGGGACTGTAGGAAAACAGCCCACATTGGAGCTGACCATATGCGGGAGGGGGACTTGTTTGAGGTGACCTGAGTGAACACATGGTCAGGGTGACCTCCCACCTGCCTGTGTTCAGACGGCATATTAGGACACTCAAAATGGTTTGAATCCCCTGCCCATTCCACCTTTATGAGGTTTTGTTTATTTGTTTGCTTGCTTGCTTGTTTTTTGAAGAACTACCTTATGGTGACTGGGGTAAAGAGGAGCATTGTAGTAACGTTGTCCAAGAAGGCTGAGAGAATCGCAGCAATAAGGCAGAGAATGATAATCATAGCCCACACTTTGCCTCGAGAGAGTCTGTAAGCCTAATAAAAACAGACACAGAGGAAATATGATGGAATTGATTAGCACGATGGACAACATCACAGTTCTTGCTAAGCAACTAGATGTGGAGCTGTCGTTCAGCATCACCTCATACCAAGAGGTACAGTGTTTATTAATCTGTGGTAATTGGGTAAAGTGATTTTTGCCAGTTTTTCAAAACGGGAAAAGGGGGGGGAACCTTACGAATCTAAGTATTTCAGAAGACAAAAGCCAGTGTTATCATACATTCCCTAAGATACAATGAAGCCAAAGCGAATCGTGCCTAACATTAAAATTTATGAGTACATGTAAAATGCTGCAAAGGTGTGTTTTACTGTCATTTCTTAAAAATCAAATGCATATTACGCTCTTCCTCCCATGGAGTCCATTTTATATTATAGCAATGCACATTCACTGAAACTGAAGGAAGGTACATGCTGCGGCAGGCATTCACCATTTGCCACTACTTAATTGAGAAGTGGTCCTCTTTGCCTTATTGATACTAATGGCATTTAAGTACCATTAATTTAAACAGGGTTTAAGAGAGTTGAGCACTGTGCCTACAGCCCTTACCCATCACTTCTAAGATAATTTTGCCAAAAGCGTCATCCATCTCCTAAAACCTTTAGAAAATTACAGGATGAATGTTGCTGCTTTTTTTTGCAAGGTCTGCCAGTAATGATCAAAGCACGAATAGGCTAGAAATAAGTAATTGACCTGAGAGGGGAAGGGAGACAGTCAAATGGACTCAAGCATGCTTTTTTTTTTGTTCTGTATAGCACAGATGGCAAAGTATTATTAAATTCTAGTGCTGAATAGTATATAAATGCTTTCCACTAAAAAGAAGGGAGGAACAGACCTACCTTTACTGCGCAATAATCAAAAAACCCAGTTTCAGAAAAGATGGCAACTAAAAGCATCTATGGAGGTTAAAGAAAAAGAAAATATTTTACTGTTTATACAGTTAATTTTTATCAATAAAGAATGCTTTAATGCACCCATTTTTTGGAGAATCCTTCTGTTCAAATTTGCACACATATTTTCACTTACTAAACTTAAAAGGGAATGCACAGGTTTTCATTTGGAATAGAGGGATTCACCAGGGCACCCTCCACACTGAGGCCTTTTTATGGGTGTATCCTGCAGCGTGCCACAGATGCAATAACAGCGCAGGTCAATTTATACTGGACCATACACACATTTTTCCATTTTAGTAGTTGTTCTGATATGCTTCCCCAGTGTCACTGCATTACTTGAACTCTGGAACTACCGTGCAACAAAAATAAAGATAAACCATGGTGTTTGTGGTATAAAAAGCTACAGAATGTAACCAGGAAATTACAGGACATGCACTCGTCAGAAATGAAGCAGTATATCCAGTCCAAATATTTTGCAAGTGCACAAGTAATCATGGATGCACATTTTTTAAAAAAAAAAAACATCTGGAGGGGCCCCAAAACTTAATCTTTACTAGATCAAAAATGATCAGAGATTCAGTGCAAACTGCTTCCCAGTTTTTTAAGGATCTATTTATTGCTTGTCACTTGATAGTCAGTACCAGAGCTTTTTTTCCTAGAAAAAGAGGTGCTAGAACTTGTTGAGCTTTTTTTTAAAGGGGGAAGCCTTATGCTGCCTTCTGCAATACCACCCGCAGCCTCTGTCACGCAACACAGAGTACCATGCCACCCGCAGCTTCTGTCGCACAGCCCCCAGCAATGTGCTGATGTGCCAACATGCTGCCACGCTAAAGAGGTGCTGGAACACACACCAAAGAGATGCCAGAACTCAGTTTCGGTGAGTTCTGGCTGGAAAAAAGCCCTGGTCAGTATTAACAAAGCAAAAATTTGACGTCATATCTGTTGGAATGCATGCTCCCCTGCATTATGAAATTATTTCTCCTACCACAAAAGCCAATGGAGGATACCAAAATGATTTCAAAATCTGCCAACCCTAAATTTGCCCAGAAGCTTCCAGTCACATTAAGAGGCATTAAATTTCCAAATTCCTACACTGGAAAAGCTTCAAAGGGAACTAATATGACTGTAGCTGCTCTCAAATGTAGCATATTTTTTAACGTTTAGCAACAATTAAGTTTGATATAATTCCAGAACACTTAAGGCACAAGGTGTATATATAGAAGTTTTTAATTACCATTCCGAACAAAAGCGCCAGAGTTTCATAATCAATCCATGCCACTACTTTGACCAGGCTCGGCTTCTGCAATTAGAGAGTGCAATTATCATTTAATCCCATAGATCTCCTACCTAGCGATTAGCTCTGCAAACGCAAACTCTTAAAAAAAAAAACCTATTAAAATGCACTTTGACGGAAATTAGTCTTTTTGCAAGAATTTCTCCGTTGGCACTGTAAAACGCAGACAACCTGAAGGGCTCATTTACAAGGTGCCTTCATTAAGCATTTTCGATTGTCTTATTATTTTTGTTTTTCTACACCTTACTGTGCCTTTATAGACATAAATGAAAACTGAAATACTGGGCTCCTTTAGTTGCTGTTTTGCTGACAAGATAATATAGTGCAGATTTTTTTCTGTGGACAGTTCAAAAGGAGTTCAGGGAGAAACAACTTTCAAGTTTAAGAACCAAGAGACAAAACTGAAGAGTTTTTCTTAAAAACAATGTTGATTTGGCAAGGATTTGTCCGCTGTGCTGTGCTAAGAATGTTTATAATAATTTAAAGAACTGAACAGATAGTGAAGAGGAAGAAGAAAATCACAACCAAAAGGGCATTGTTAAGAACATAAGAGCACTCCTGCTGGATCAGACCAAAGGCTTTTCTAGTTTAGCATCCTCTTTCCTACAGTGACCCGACAGAAGGTTGTGGACTTCCAGTTTTGTTACCCGGTAACAGGAATTCTGAGGCATGCTGCCTGGAAGTATTATAGAGCTATTACGAGCATTGATAGCCTCATCCACCATGAATGCCATGGTGGATGCAGAAGAATGGTGGGAGGCACCAGCTGGGGATCCCTTGGGGAAGAAGGCTCAGAGCCAGGGGATTGGTGGTTGGGCAGCAGTGAAGGGTCAGAGGGAAAAGAGGGAGCAGACTAGGGGGAGGAGGTGTCAGAAACTGAAGAGGCAACAGGGTTTAGTGAGCAGGAAGAGGCTGTGGCAGAGGGCAGTCCAGACTCAAAGGCAGGAGAGGAGGAGGTTCAGGAGACAGAGATGAGGCAGGCTGCTGAAGAATCCTAGGGGTCTCCCTGTCCTGCTGCAACCATCTCCCCGCCCCCCCTGCCCCCGCCAGTCTCACAGAACACAGAGAGAAATGAAGAGGGTGGAGCAACGTGAGACAAGATGATGAAGCCTTAGGGGAATTAACCAGGGGAAGAGCCTTAGAGAGCAGTGGGAAGGTGAGGGCCTTCAGTCCTTGCAGCTGCCTCATTGGGGCAAGACCTACTGGGAAAAGTTGCTGTGACCACTACGGATGAGCTGTTTTGTTTCTTTAAATAAAGAGTTAACTTCACTGCCATCCGATGTTTTATTATTTTATTGCTGACCTGCGCCTGACTCCAGCTCCTGACAATGAATTTGTCTAATCCCATTTTAAAGAAATCTAAATTAGTTATCCACTGTCACATGGCTATCAAGACCTTAACAGCTTGTGGCCAGCACATCTCAGATGCTTTCCTCCTATGTCCCATCATTATGCATCATCAAATGAAGATTGACTTTAGGAAGCTGTCTTAAGTGTGTCATCTATATGAGGCAATCATATATATATAATAGATGGCACACTTAAGAACTATATAACTATAAGTGTGTGTGTGTGTGTGTGTGTGTGTGTGTGTGTGTGTAGTTCTTACACCTGCAAAGAACTCTCAGGGTCCCTGTCCTGATTCACACATGCAAACACACAACACAAGCCGTTTTGTGCCTACGCTAAATAGTGTGAATGACTACAGACACTTTCACTTAAATGCTTTCTTCCCTCCGAAGACGGCTGCTGATCATGGCAAGGTTGTAAGTAGATTTAGGAATTGGGAGTTTGTGAAAGGAACATATGAGATTTTGCTACTTACATCACCGATCACAGCAAGGGCAGCTAAGGCAGCCAGGGAGCCCAGCATCGCCGCTAATGTCCTGTGAACAATCTGCAACAACAGGAGGGACCAACCCTATTAGTCCAGTTGTTGTCCTTTTAAGTCATATTCCATATGATGTAAAGATCTAGCCACATCTTCCCTTCTTGGTCCTTTGAACACACTGCTTAGAGACATCTTCAAGGCAAATACTGGCACGTCAACATCAGAAGTGACTGGTCCACAGCCCATAAGTCCATCTGGAAGGGTTCTACTGCCTGCTTTTACACTTTGGCCACACCTGTTTTAATGCTTTGGCCACACCCACTTCAACATGCAGCCCCACCCTGAGGATCCTGAATCACCTATTTGGTAGCTTAGGATTCATGTTTACAATTTAATTTACTAACTAGTAACCAATTGAGTTCAAATGAAGAAGAAGCTTAATTTAGTTGTGCCATGCTTCAGGGTTTCATCCTTTGATCTACAAGGACATGCACGTTTTGTCCCCACATTGGAAGAATGTCCAATCCCCCTACTTTTGACAAAACCTTGAATTGTGGGGAGACACAATTTCCTCTCTCACAACCACATTCTCGTGGCTGGAGTGTTGTAATTGCAACAATCGCATCACTTTTACATAGATGTTCCCCCTGTGGAAAGCAAGATAAAGCATTTCATTCAGTTTTCATTACTTTGCCGCCTGTTTGCAAATATTTAAGAGGGAAGTGGCAAGATGGAATATCTCAATAAATGTTTAAGGCCTCCATGCCAACTTGATTAAGGATGTCCACAAGATTGGTTCTACAAACAATCTTCTTCTTCTTCTTCTTTAGCCATCAAGTGGGTAATTTCATTAAACGAAATGCAATTGCAAAAGGTTTAATATAATTGAAAGAATTTACAGTTATCACCGAATCACCTTCAAATGAGTTAGCAATACTTAAAATATTACTCAGATTTATTTTCTGATGAAAGCATCATTCCACAAAAGCTAATTTCATTAGAATGTCTTTGGCTGAACGGAAAGTAATAAAGCAACCCCTGTGACTCTTTTTTTTTTGTTTCTGTCACAATAGGGTGAAAACTTGATAAAAGGTTTAGCTTCTGTTGCTCGTTTTATCTGAATTCAGATTTCAGCAGTATTCCATTTTAATCTTAGACAGAGACCCATCACTGAATGAACAGCTGAACTCAACACAGACTCCCTAAACTCATTACACACACAAGCATGGGTACAAAAAGCATTGTAGGGGTTATCTCTGCCCCCCAAACACCAATACACATAATGGCCATGGCTCTTTGCACTTGTATATGCATGCATAGCACCAGTCTGTTGTGCACCACAAGCTCCCTCCATGGGCTCATGAACCCTGTCAACTCAAGTTAGTATGGGGAATAAATTGCTCCCTAGCCCCAAATACAGCGACCGAAAGTTCCATAGCAAGGTCATACCAAAGGCAACACCCTCAATAGTGAGCGGTGTGAGCCATATAGCCAAGGAGGGTGGCTGGGAGATCCAAAGACGACTGTGGTGCCGGGTCCAGGAGGTGGTCCTTATTTAAGCCCATGGAATGCACCTGAGTGAAGGCTCCACAGCAGGAGTCCCAGTCAGCTGTACCCATCCAAAACCTGCCTCAAGGCCCTCCCGCGATTGGCCAGTTTGCAGGCAGGCCAAATTCAAATGTCCACGGCCAGAGGGAGAGGCTGGGACATCTCCCACCGGGCATTGAGAACTGGCTCAAGGATCCCAGCAATGGCAGCAGGGCAGTGCTGTGCTGCAACTGCCATCTCACAGGGGAGGCTGAGCAAACTTACACACAATACCAAACTAGATGAACCAAGGGTTTGACTTAGTATGGCAATAACATAATGATCAAGATATGGTGTAAGACATCTTACGTCATCCACAGCATTTCCTTTCCTATTTCAGAATTCACTGGTATTTGGATTGTCTAGGATAACCATCGGGACGCGGGTGGCACTGTGGGTTAAACCACAGAGCCTAGGACTTGCCGATCAGAAGGTTGGCGGTTCGAATCCCCGCAATGGGGTGAGCTCCTGTTGCTCAGTCCCTGATCCTGCCAACCTAGCAGTTCGAAAGCACGTCAAAGTGCAAGTAGATAAATAGGTACCACTCCGGTGGGAAGGTAAACGGCGTTTCCATGCGCTGCTCTGGTTCGCCAGAAGCGGCCTAGTCATGCTGGCCACATGACCCAGAAGCTGTACGCCGGCTCCCTCGGCCAATAAAGGGAGATGAGTGCCGCAACCCCAGAGTTGGCCATGACTGGACCTAATGGTCAGGGGTCCCTTTACCTTTACCTAGGATAACCATCAACAGCTCGTTCTTTCATTGTAAAAAAAATACTGTAAAGATCTACTTTTAAACCTCTCCTCAAGCAAAATTCCCTGAGCTGAAGAAACATCTTCTCACAAGGCCTTCTGAGGAACAGAACAGGAATTTGAAATGGCTATTTAACATGCCACAAATCACTTGCAGTAAGGTAAGATTTCACATATCTGAAAGCTACTGTGCGGTTGTTGCTTTGTCTGCTCTATGTAAAGTTTTTCAATGTTTTGTTATCAGCAGCTAATTTATTCTTTTCTGGTGACTTCTGCCAGACAGTGTGGGATTACATAGTTTCTAAAAAAGATCGGACAGACTGAAGCAGAAATTCAGATATCGAGAATCAGCTTCCTACTGCTTTGGAGAAAGAGCTTGAGTAGATTTTCTTAGATAATTCCATACAATGTTGGGGGTGTTTCATTCTAAAATTCATAGTGCTAAGGCTGTGGCACTGGGGAGTCCCAGGTGATAAAGGGCTGTTTAAGAACCAAACCAAAAATAGTCTCATAAGTTAAAACAACGAATGCCTTCCCAGCCCAAATCCAGAAAATATATGTTTTTGATAGTCCACTCAGTTTTTTATTCAAAGACTAAGAACTATAAGGAAGTTGATTGCTGATTTCTGAATTTATGCTTTAAGTCTGCACTATGTTGAAGAAGTATGCTATACTGTGCCATCTGGCAGAGGACACCAGAAGGGGTCAAAACAGTTGCTGATAGCAACAAAACTGAAAAAATGTTACACATTGTGGCATATAGTGTACTTGAACATGGATTGTTCCATTTTGACTACATAAGCACCAGTACTCTGAGATATATGAGATAATCCAGAAGGCGATTTAAAAAAGAACATTTCCCCTTCATTTATGATTGCATTTGCCATTACTAAAGAGAAAGTAATGCAAGAGGTTCAATGGATTTTTGACAATTAGTATTTAAGGAAAGTTCTCCTGTTTGCTCTTTTTCAATCTTCTACCCTATATCCATTTACAGTGGTACCTCGGGTTAAGAATTTAATTCGTTCTGGAGGTCCGTTCTTAACCTGAAACTGTTCTTAACCTGAGGTACCACTTATAGCTAATGGGGCATCCTGCTGCCGCCGCGCCACCGGCGAGCAATTTCTGTTCTCATCCTGAAGCAAAGCAAAGTTCTTAACCCAATGTACTATATCTGGGTTAGCTGGGACGGAGACAGGATGTTTATGTTACTGTGTTCTGTGAAGTGGGACTATTGTCCTTTGTTCTTTCTCTTTGCTGTCTTGCTAGAGAGAGAGGAAGCCATGTTGCAATGCTCCATGTGTGTTTATATGTAAATAAAATAGATTAGCCAAAATGCTGAGTTGCTGAGGTCTGTTACGCAAACTGCACAGACTCTGCAGATCCCTAAGTGTGCCAATGTCTGTTGGCATCAGTCGCTGTGATGTTCAGGCAAAAGAAAGCTTTTGAAGCTCCCAAACAAAAGACCAGGAGGGAGAGAACATGCCAGTCGGAAGAGTAGGACGAGCTCCTGACAAAGGGTTGGGGGGGTTGAACAAGTGCCCCTGAACAAGCGCCAGATTGGCTCTGCTGGTGTGCTCACACAGTCCCAAACTCAGCAACACTCCTGCTGGGAGGCTATTGCTGCAGCTCCATCCAACTAGGCCAGGCTTCCTCAACCTCGGCCCTTCCGATGTTTTTGACCTACAACTCCCATGATCCCTAGCTAGCAGGACCAGTGGTCAGGGATGGTGGGAATTGTAGTCTCAAAACATCTGGAAGGCCAAGGTTGAGGAAGCCTGAACTAGGCTGTCAATCCTCATTCTACCAATCATCAGTGCTTTTCTTCTACAAAAATGTTTAGGGGTAATTTCATTTTCCTACTCATATTGAAATACTGCCCCTCAATGAGGCCAAACTTAGATCCACAAATGTTTGGGGTATGTGTACCCTTGCGCCCCCCAGAAAAAAGCACTGTCAATCACCATATTTGTGGTTTATATAACAGGCAATCTACTACCCACATGTGGCAGCTGATGAAAGGCCTAGGGTTGGGGGGGGGGGAGAAAGAGGAATGTGCCTTTGTTGTTATTCGTTTAGTCGTGTCCAACTCTTCGTGACCCCATGGACCAGAGCACGCCAGGCACTCCTGTCTTCCACTGCCTCCTGCAGTTTGGTCAAACTCATGCTGGTAGCTTCGAGAACACTGTCCAACCATCTTGTCCTCTGTCGTCCCCTTCTCCTTGTGCCCTCAATCTTTCCCAACATCAGGGTCTTTTCCAGGGAGTCTTCTCTTCTCATGAGGTGGCCAATGTATTGGAGCCTCAGCTTACTGACTCTTATACTGAGTCAATTGGACCAGGTCCACCCAAATCAATACCTTCTGCACTGACAGTGACTCTCCTGGGTTTCAGGCAAGGGACATTCCCAGTTCTACCTGGAACTGTCAGGGGTTGAACCTGGGACCTTCTGCATGCAAAGCAGCTGCCCTACCACTGAGCTGCAGCCCTTCCCTGAATTGTCAATCACCTGGTGAGCCAAAATCCTTGGCTGGTGGGCTGCAGTTGGGTTGGTAAAACAAGTTGTTCAGGTCTACCATATTTGGTGGTGGGGGAAACCTTTGTTCTGTCAGAGCCACTTCAATAAAAGCACAACTCTTTGTGACAAACAGGCCAGTATATAAAGCTGAACTGGCACCTCAGTTTTGTTTGTTTTGTTTTGTGTTTTTCTGCTATGGGTAGCCTAAGCTACTGAAACACTTCTGGGTCAAAACTCAGCTGGCTGCACTTGTAAGCAAGAGTGGACAGAAAAATACAAGCTACAAGGAAGGGTATTCAAAGAAATTGCAAAATAAAACTGCTTCTAATAAATGAAAATAGAGGACCTAAATTTAAAAAAGCAACCCCAACTTCACTCCCCCCCCCCTCAAAAAAAAATGTTTTAAAATACATCAAGCACAGCTACATACCAAGTATGCATCTTTGGCCAAAAAAACCAACAACAGCAGGATTTCAAAAAGCTAAATATCTGTATTTAATTAACCTGTATCATCAAGGCACAACATTTTAGTAGTTCCTTTGGAATGCTGTATGTTCTACTGAGCTACAACAGATGCAACATTGTTCTCTCTTATATTCAGCTTTACATGAAATGCCTGCTCTCTGTTTTTTAATGTATTGCCTTTCTTCAATTCAACCAGTTTGCCTATGTACCTTTCAGCTTTATTGTTAAGTCTTTTATCATCTCATTTCCTCCGCAGCTATTCATTTTACTACCGTTTATTCTTCTACCCCAGAAAGCCTATGCTGCCAAATAAACAAGTTCTGAAAGTTTGGGTGCATGGGAATGAATACCACACAAGCATGCATACATATGCACATGCAAGTGCATGGGCCGAAGAGTATTCTTGCACTTTCTTGCGTTTTTAAGACTTTGCAGCTCCCTTTCCCCTAGGCAGCCTTGGGCAGGCTGGAAGCAGTACAGTAGCATTCAATTAACCCAGCCTAATATTCCACAGCTGCCTCCATCAGAACAAGAAAACACAAATATGATGCAAGACGGGTCACGTTTTGATACGAGCACAGCTCATATTGAAACGTGGCCCTTTTCAATATTTTATAAGGCAGGAGAAGATATAAAAATGGGACACTCTTGAAAGTTGGTTTTCAGCTTCCCAGCACAAAGAAATGGCACCTCGCTGATTATTGCCAGAAAACAACAGCCCCCGTGTGAGAAAGCCCGGCTAAAGCTTTCAGTGAGATCTGAAAGCAGCAGCCAAGATTTAAGAACAGCAAGCAGCGCCACCCAGTGGATAAATACATTCTGAATTTTCAGCCCGAGTCAGGGCTGCCATCCTAATTATAGAGCAGAAAAATCTTTCATCTACTTATAGAGTCAGGAGGATGGGCTGCTGAAAAAGTTGTGAAGTGCCCAGGCAAAAAATAACACAACCGGGGCAGGGAGGGGGAATGTAAAACTCAGAGGGGCACTAGGTAGGTAGGTAGGTAGGTAGGTAGGTACAGTAGGTAGGTAGGTAGGTAGGTAGGTATAAGTGAAACAGCATCAACTAATTTAACATTCCCTTCCCCTGCTGCCCCTGTAATCCAAACACCTCTCAGAGTTCAGGGACCAGATTCTGTGTTTTCCAAAGTCTCTTCAGCCAAAAAGGAGAATTCCTTGATACAGTGGTACCTCGGGTTAAGAACTTAATTCGTTCTGGAGGTCCGTTCTTAACCTGAAACTGTTCTTAACCTGAAGCACCACTTTAGCTAATGTGGCCTCCCACTGCCGCCACTACACCACTGCCACACGATTTCTGTTCTCATCCTGAAGCAAAGTTCTTAACCCAAGGTACTATTTCTGGGTTAGCAGAGTCTGTAACCTGAAACGTCTGTAACCTGAAGCATCTGTAACCCGAGGTACCACTGTACTGTACAGAGTTGAAGGAGGAGATTTTAATTGTGAAACCAAAGACGAAACCAGGCCCTGCTTCACTACTGTTCAGGGGGCCAATTTTGGCAGATTCTAGCCAGCTATCCATTTATTTCATCTCAGCCCGTAGGTGTATTTAGCAGAAGATCTACCCTTATTGTAGTAATGAAACAAAAGGGCAGTCCCTGCCAGATGCAACATCCTATACTCCACAGCAGATATTCAAACACCCACAGCAGGGATAGGGAACCTGCATCCCTCCAGACTTTGTTGGACTCCACTTCCCATCAGCCTCGGACAGCAGGGCCAGTGATCAACGATGATGGGAGTTGTATTCCAACAATATAGGGAGAGCCAGAGGTTCCCCAGTCCTAGGAGAAGCCCACAAGCAAGACAAAGAAACAAGCCTTCTCCCACAGTTGTTTCCCAGATACTGATGGGTAGTTAGTCTTCACACAGCTTCCTAAAAGCCTAGTCAAGCCTCCTCTTATGCTGTACTGCAGGGCTGGCCAACATGGTGCCCTCTATACCATCAAATTGTGGCATTGGAAGAGACCGCAAGGGTCATCTAGTTCAAACCCCTACAATGGAGGAATACGCAGGTGGCCCATATGGGAACCAAACTCATGGCTTTGGCGTTATCAGCACCACACTCCAGCCAACTGAGCTGAGTTATGGGACTACAATTCCCATAATCCACAATGGTTAAATGGTGTCTGTTTTTACCCTCTTTTTTGTATGGTTTTTATGGCATGCTTTATGTATTCCAGGGACGCAGGTGGCGCTGTGAGTTAAAGCCTCAGCGCCTAGGACTTGCCGGTCGAAAGGTCGGCAGTTCGAATCCCCGCGGCGGGGTGCGCTCCCGTCACTCGGTCCCAGCGCCTGCCAACCTAGCAGTTCGAAAGCACCCTCGGGTGCAAGTAGATAAATAGGGACCGCTTACTAGCGGGAAGGTAAACGGCGTTCTGTGTGCTGCACTGGCTTGCCAGATGCAGCTTGTCACGCTGGCCACGTGACCCGGAAGTGTCTGTGGACAGCGCTGGCTCCCGGCCTCTAGAGTGAGATGAGCACACAACCCTAGAGTCTGTCAAGACTGGCCCGTACGGGCAGGGGTACCTTTACCTTTTACCTTATGTATTCCTGCTGTGAACTGCTTCAATATTCTTCTCCTTGTGTTATAGCAGTATTTAAATCATTAAATAGTATCTGTGCATTGGCCATGTTGGTTGGGATGACGGGATTTGTAGTCCCACAATTTCTGGAAGTCACCATGTTGGCTATCCCTGATCTACTTGTCCTGCCTTGATGGAGAAGTGTTCAAAATGGCAATCTGTGCTCTGGATGCCTCAGCTTCAAGCCTCATGCAGGTACCAGAGGAGAGCCATAGCTCCCTACATCAAGTAGATTATGACATATTATGAGCAGAGAGGGAAGGCACAAGCAACATGGTTTCTTGAGGCACGTATCTTCGCTTGCTTTCCTCACGGACTAGCAATACAACTTTGACACCCTTCTGATCCATAAAAGGTAAAGGGACCCCTGTCCGTTAAGTTCAGTTGTGGACGACTCTGGGGTTGCAGCACTCATCTCGGTCTATGGGCATACAGCTTCCAGGTGATGTGGCCAGCATGACTAAGCCGCTTCTGGCGAACCAGAGCAGTGCACGGAAATGCCGTTTACCTTCCTGCCAGAGCGGTACCTATTTATCTACTTGCACTTTGACATGCTTTCGAACTGCTAGGTTGGCAGGAGCAGGGACCGAGCAACAGGAGCTCACCCCGGCGTGGGGATTTGAACCGCCGACCTTCTGATCGGCAAGCCCTCAGCTCTGTGATTTAGACCACAGTGCTAAAAACCAAAACAGATTCCAGTGTGACTATAAGCAGGCAGAGGTGTTTAAGCAAATTCTCATTTAGTCACTGTGTTCCTGTCAAAGATGTGTGGGATTATGCCGGGACTCAATCAATGCTTTTTAAGTTGAGTATAATTTGTCATGGAATTGAGACCTGATATTACATTCAAGTTTCAAATCCCATAGAAATGGCGGATTTAAAAACTGAATGGTTACTGGAATTGAATTGGAGCTACGATGAAAATTGACTGAGCCCGATATAACGCAGTAGATGTGCTTAGTAGCAATGAACTGACAGGCGACTTTTCTTCTTGGTATTTCTGAAATGCATTAACTATTCAAAACAATTCCATTCCTATTTCTCATCTCGACTATCTGGAGTTTTTTATATTAAAAAAAAAATCTTCTTACCTCAAATATGATGAGCACATAAACACCTGCTAAAATGACTGAAGCAATTGTGACTTGAGCCTCTACATTTGCATGAAGATATTGATGAGTCATGGAAAGAGGAACGGTTTCCAATTCCTGGAGAAAAGCTTGAATACTTATGGATGTTTCTTTACTGCTGAAAGATATTTAAAAAAACCCAACAACAACACTGTTTGACAGAACGAAGTGGAAATGCTAGAAAGCATCATCATATTTTTTTTACACTTTACTTTCAGATAGCTTTCTCGAAGCTATTACAGGCAACATCATGACTTAAACTGAGATCATAAAATATTAAGAATTTGATTTAGTTCACTTTCACAAATGATGCAAACACCTCTTAGTCCAGAACACAAAACTTCTTAAAGTCACAAATGTGGGAGAGAAGTCATACAGAAAATGCAAACGCATACATACACTTTAAGCATCACTCATGAAGATAGATTTCTTTTCTTTTTCTGTTACCTGAAGCATTTGCTATTATTGGGTTAGGGAAATAGAAGAAGGTGCCTGGGTGGCAAATCTTCTTCCCAAGAGGAAGAACAGTGGGGGAAAGGTCCCATAAGACAGGGTTCTGCTCCAACTGGTTACCTGGACTGAATTCCCTCTGAAGCAGGCTTCCTCAACCTGGGCCCTCCAGATGTTTGTGACCTACAACTCCCATGATCCCTAGCTAGCAGGACCAGTGGTCAGGGATGATGGGAATTGTAGCCTCAAAACAACTGGAGGGCCGAGGTTGAGGAAGCCTGCTCTGAAGAGTTGCTGTACATATGATTGGATGGAATATTATGGCTGTGTAGTAGTATTATGCAAAAGTGAAAGGCAAGACCCATGAGTGAAATCCAGTTGCACTCTGTGAGATGCAATGAGATTCCCCTTCAGTACCTCTCTTCCTCAACCTCTCACACTTCTTACAATCTACTCTGGATGATGATCCCCCAACTCTCCAGAACAGATTTTGGGGGTACAGAACAGATTGCTACACAAGGAAGTCCATTGTGCAAGCAGGGATCCACAATTGGCTATCCCCCACTGTTTCCATGATTTGAGCACCTAGTAAATTAACATTAAAAAAATAATAATCAAGTGGTTTTTTCTGGATTCACAAACCAACCTGCTTAACATCTCAAAAGTTCGTGACACAATAACTTGTTCGTTTTTTCTCAGATTTAAAGGCAGGGTCCAATTGTATAAGATCTGCAAAAAAAGAAAAGATAGCATGAATAAATTACAGGTTAATGCTGTTGCTTGATTTCCACTACCACAATGTATTTTTACGAGTTGCTAATTTGATGGAGGAGATTCTTTATAAATGGACATTTTCGGATAACTTTTCAACCACTGGGTGTTATTCAGCTTTTTGTGCTATCACAAGGATTATTGTTAGCACAAAGGGAGATACAGTGGTACCTCAGGTTAAGTACTTAATTTGTTCTGGAGGTCCATACTTAACCTGAAACTGTTCTTAACCTGAAGCACCATTTTAGCTAATGGGGCCTCCCGCTGCTGCCATGCCGCCAAAGCACGATTTCTGTTCTCATCCTGAAGCAAAGTTCTTAACTTGAAGCACTATTTATGGGTTAGCGGAGTCTGTAATCTGAAGCGTATGTAACCTGAAGCGTATGTAACCCGAGGTACCACTGTACAAGGTACAGAATGTCAAAGGGCCAAACACATATGCACATTCATTAAACATCTGTTTTCTTGCTGCTCTATAAAACACGGGTGAGGTCTACCTTTTATATCAAAAGCAGCATGCAGGGGAGAGGAATGAACCCTGACCTCCTCTGTTTTAACTTGACACCATGAAAGTAACTTTTTCCCAAGTCTGGAAGTGAACTAGGCTGGAGAACAACATCTTAACAAAGCCAAATATGGTGATGAGGTACAGCAAGGGTGATGAGGTACAGTTCCCAGGATCTGTTGGGGGAAGCCATGGCTGGCAAATGGCCATAGGAGGGCTTTAGGCATATAGCGTGCAGATGTGACCATAGTTAATGGCTTGTTGCAAATGTGCTAATCTCAGCTACGTTGCTCCTCCCAGTGACATAGCGTGGGTTGCCAATGTCCAGGGGCACACAGAGGGTGGGTGCGAGGGAAATGGACAGGGTGTGCATGCACATTCAACTACCTAACAGCATCCACATCACCTAGGAGATTGCAGCCACAGAGATAAAGGAAGAAGAGCTGTTCCGTTGTCTGGAGAAGCTACTTCCTTGTCTGCACGGAGAAGCCATTTTGACAGAAGCGCACAGAGGCAGCGCTGGGTGTTGAAATTTTGCACCCCTAACAATCTTGCACCTGGGGCAACTGCCTCTGTGCGCCCCCTGCTACGCCACTGAATCCTCCTCGCTTGTGTGTGGGAGAAACAAAACCATGACCCCGGCTTAGAATTCTCTCCAAAGCAGGAATCATTGTTTGTTTCGTGCAAGCAGTCCATGATTAGCGAGCAAAAAACAAACAAACCTTGGGAACAGAACACACAAACCTTCCTCTGAAATAGGTATAGATTTCAGCCTGCCCTGCACTGTCTTGCAAAGGGAGTTTAAACATAATAGTGAAATAAGAACGATTTCCTTTTGCCTTATGACCATAAAATGAAAGCAGTCCATGGTATTTGAACTTTACCTGCTGCTGACGTCTCCTTCTTGGACCAGAGTCTTCTACCTGTCCAATCTGAACTACAACATAATCCTCTGGTTGCCGACCAGCCACATCTGCCACAAAGGGCCCTGCCAGTTCTACCTTTAGAAGGGCAGAATCGCGAATATTGCTGAAGTTCATAGCTGTTGGCAAGACAGTTAAGGACTGCAATTTTGTCTCTGAAGGGAAGAGCCTTTGGGGGGTTATCTCATCCATGATGCCACAATTAAAAACAACAGCAGTGCCAGCATTCTACAGTAATGCCAACTAATTCAACATGGCTTGAATACCTATGTAGCTAAGAGGTTGAAAAACCAAAGAGCTCTCATTTCAAAGGATTCAAAATAAGAACATTCTAAAAGGCCTATATAAAAACATGCTATGCCAAACCTTATTGACCAGTCCTTGATGAATGGATATAAACATTTAAAGCATGTGTTTTCAACCTGGTTCTCGTGTTATTGGAATCCAACTAGAGATCATTTGGAAGGATCATTTTCAGTTTCGTCCAATGTTTGTTACTTGCAGCACTGCTTCCATTCCGCTGCAATTCATCTTCCTTCAAAAACTATGCTATTTGTCTTGCTGTCTGCTGCATTAAAATTACATACCTTATGTAATTTCCATAATTGATTCAGTAAATTATGTAATTGCATAGTCATTACATTGTTCCACCCCATCCATTTCAGTGCAAATGAAAAGCAATGCAGATTCGTGGGTGGGAATATAATTATGTATCATTTGCAGATTATAAGCAATGACAGTGAACACATACCCTCCAACATTTCTCCAATGAAAATAGGGACGTCCCATTCCATAATGATAATTTTAATATTTATACCCCACACACCTTACTGGGTTGCCCCAGCCACTGCAGGCAGCTTCCAACATATATAAAAACATAATAAAACATTTTAAAAATTTACAATCCCTATACAGGATTGCCTTCAGGTGGCTTGGGGGTTGGATAACTCCATACCCTCCAACATATCTCCAATGAAATAGGGACATCCTACAGAAAAGTGGGACATTCCAGGATCAAATCAGAAACTGGAAAGGTTTCTCTAAATCAGGGACATCCCTGGAAAATAGGGACACTTGGAGGGTCTGTGAACACTACTCGTATTCTCCAGATTCATTTAGATCACAGACATGAGACAAGTAGGTGAACACTGGCAATTTCCACTCCCATTTCCATTTTTGTCAGAATTCTCCAACATCCCAAACTCCAGCTCCCACCAGTCCCAGCCAACATGGCCTTAAGCTCCTGAGAGTGAAAAGTGGGATATAAATGTCAAAAATAAAACCACCAGCTGTGTGGAGTGGAGTCTGATGATGCATGTCCCAAGGTTGCCTAAATGAGACAAAAAGCAATTTAAAATAGTCTCTTCCGTATTGAGCTATATTGCTAGTAAGTGATGCTTTTTAAAGTTTTCAAGCTATTTATTTTGCTTCTTCAAGCCAAAAAAGATCAAAACAATATCCACTATGAAATCCCATGATGTTAGCCTGGGTGAGAAAATTAGTATATCAATAAATTCCAAACAGTCCTATCTGAATTTCACTGAGTCCTTATTTGGACAATAATATGGTGGGAAATCATTCTGTTATTATCATTTTTTTATGTCACCTCATTTCCATTATATTCAATAAAATCTGTTTAAAAGTACCACCAGAGGAGTGTGGAGCACAGAATTAGACTGTATATTTAAAGCATATATAATGCACACACATTTTATATAAAGCTATGCACTTTAAATGTATGATGTAGATGTAGTCATGTATTTTCATTCTGAAAAATTGAATTGCTATATAAAAAAAAGATTAAGAATGCAGCCAGGCAGTAATAATTATACCCATTTTGAAAAACTGTCCACTATAAAAGTTTAATCTTGCAATATTTAAGAGGGGTAGGAATAATTGCTATATTTTCCAGGGCCATATAAGTTGGAGACTACACGGTTCAAATCCTATCTCAGCTTTGAATTGTGCTTCAGAATGGTTCACTGGCCTATATTAATTAACCTAATGGCCTGGGACACTTTGACAGCCTGTAGCCAGTTTTATGAGTACAGCCAATAATTTGTATCTGCAAAAAGCTTCAGGTGCACATAATTACAGCCGCTTCCTTTTTCACAATATGACTAAAATATACCCTGTAATTACACAAATGGCACGTTCAGAAACCATAACAAAGGAAACTTAAAATTACAGAAGGAAAAGCAAACTTCATTTTCACAATGTCTTACACATATAAAACAAAGTGGTCAATACAGAGTGAGCTGAAAGCTCTTACCTTGTAACACGTATAAAATGGTCTGTCCTTTGCAGACCTACTTTGAAATGCTTAACCAGTAGGCCCATTGGTTAAGTGTTAAATGAGACAAGCTTAGGGTTGCCATAGTTCAAAAAGTTAAATTCCTGTTACCTGCAAAGTTGTTGAGCTTTTCCATAATCCGGGTTTTCCCTGGCATTTTGCCACTTCGGCAAAATTCCCCCTGGCGCCATTTTTACACCCGGAAACCAGGACACGTCAGGAAAATTCCTGACGTATGGCAAGCCTAGACAAGCTTAACTAGCTTCCACATGCAAGTGGCTCGTGCAAAAGCATCAATCTCTCTGTGTGTAAATGCATATGCAAATTCTTCCGCACCTCTAATTATTTCTTTTCAGTACATTGTAATTCTGCACAATTATTCAGGCAGGGTTTGCACAAAGAAAGGTGAACAATGTATTGTTTTGCATTCATGACACTATGAGACATAACTTTTGCATTCCCCATTGTCCTGCTTCCTTATAACCCCAAGATATTTAAGCTCCTCTCAGACCTTCACACATGGAGGGAGGGAACAGGATCCTACATGGTGTCCCTGCACCTTTACTTTGACATATTCAGCTGAAGGGCTGGATACAACCTATGCATACATCACTGTGTATGGTGATTAGATAGATAGATAGATAGATAGATTGCGGCCATTGGCCCATGTCGAAAACAATACATCAAAATTTATCCATAAACAATACAATTTAAACAGTTCCAAGTTAAAACACCCATATAAAACCAATTTTACTTCAGTTAAGTAAACACTATACACAATAAGCTATGTAAACCGCAATTCAAATCCATCAGATTTTGGGGGGTATGCGTCTTCGTTCTGGCACTTATTGATGGTTCTTAAGTTTAGCTAAGCTGTCAGAGTCATACAGTGATCCATTTCTCCTCTTTTGAAATAAAACATTAATCAGGTATCTAGCGACTGCAAGGGATCTACTTGTATCTTCGTCGTTTAATAAGTATATTATTTGGGCTTCCTGAGGTCCGTCAGCAATTCTCGATAAATATGGGGCCAGAAACTTGGACCGTGAAGCCGAATGTAATGGACAACAGAAGATTATATGATATAACGATTCTATAGATCCACTTTTACAGTCACAGAGGAGTGAGATCTGTCTGTTGGAGAGTCTGTTACCCAACACGTTTGATGGGAAAACATTGAATCTAGCCTTTATAAAGGCATACTGTGTATGGTGATTGTGTACAAGAGGGCTTTTCAGACAATCAAGGTAGGTTCACTAAGTGCATATAGAAGTGGAACAAACAGCCCCATCCCTGAAGGCTAGCATTTATTTGCTTAACCTACAGACTGCAAAAAGCAGAATCCCTAACCCTGCAAACAAGCCTGTAAGTCTGCACATACAGTCAGGCCTTATGAACAAACAAGAATCCTTATTACCTTCTCTTTTCAGAGAGTCTATTTCTAATATGGCAATTTGGCTTGTTCCAGCCCTGGGTCCTCCATTTGCCTGCATAAAATATTATAATTTAGCATAGATTAGAGCAGAAGTTATTAGGGACACAGCATGAAAGGAAGTGCGGTAATGGATAGGAAAGTAGACCAAGTAATTCCGAACAAGCCAATAAAACTAAAAATTGCTTTCATTATGGCAGAAAGCAGACATATTTTACAGTCTCCTCTAATTCATTTGCCCAAAGCATTTGAGGCACTGGTGGTGATTTTAAATCTACCGGCCCTGAGATCACTGAGGATTATCAGGTGATTATATCCTGGTGGCCCTATGTGAGGGAAAATCTGCTCTTGTCTAAAGGGGAGAATTGGAATCTCCTTCCAATTCTCAGAGATGCTTCCTTTCTCAGTTACTGGTGCTTCATGTTCATCATAGATACTTGGATTGATCTGTCCAAAAGTACTTTACAAATAACACTCCTAGCGCAAGCTCTCTGTCCAGTAAAAGCGTTTTCTTGCAATTGTGCCCACTGGAACCAAACACTTCCCATCATAAAGTCTTTGAGCTTTTAAGCCAATAAGTCACAGATGAAAAGAGGAACAACAGCAACCTCGCCATTTCAGAAAATTACACTAAAGCTATTTAATTTGAATCACTGCCAAGGTGGAACTCAAATGCATTTGCGATCAAAATAGATTCAGAGCAAACTCTTAATAGACATGGAAAATTCCCATCAGTTCAAGGTAGCATTTGTAGGCCAGAGTCGGAGGAGGCGTGGCTGGCTGGCTTCACATTGGAGAGCAGCAGCCAAGCCACCTCAGCACAGAGGACCAAGCATGCATTAAAGGGATGGCAAATCAATGAAGATTGATAATAGTGGGGGGAGGGAGGAGAAGAAGGGAACAAGGTGATTTGATGCCGTGCCAGATTAATCATGGCACAAATGGACCATCTCCCACAGTGATGCTGGCTGAAGGGAAATGTTCCAGAAGATCACTCTCGGTTAAAAACAGAACAGTGATTAGCAAACATTTTTAAAAAAATAAATGTTCAGCCAACACGTTTCTCTGTATGTAACCATTTCGAGAGCGGTAGCGATGTTGGTCAGTTGCAGCTAAAGCAATGAAGTGATTTGTTGACACCATTAACAAACTTTATTACAGAAGTCCCTGGATGCTTATGCCGTAATAACATGTCTTAGAGCATCCATATAAGAACATAAAAAGAGCCTGCTGGATCAGGTCAAGGGCCTACCGGACCCAGGATCCTGTTCTCACAGTGGCCAATCAGACGCCTGTGGGAAGCCCACAAGCCATGTTAGTCTTTAAGGTGTCATAAGACTCTTTGACGGTTCCACCTCTCTGAATTATTCTCACCATTCCTTTATGTAAAGGTAAAGGTAAAGGGACCCCTGACCATTAGGTCCAGTAGTGGCCAACTCTGGGGTTGCGGCACTGATCTCACTTTACTGGCCGTGGGAGCCGGCGTACAGCTTCCAGGTCATGTGGCCAGCATGACTAAGCCGCTTCTGGCGAAACCAGAGCAGCGCACGGAAACGCCATTTACCTTCCCGCTGGAGCGGTACCTATTTATCTACTTGCACTTTGACGTGCTTTTGAACTGCGAGGTTGGCAGGAGCAGGGACCGAGCAACGGGAGCTCACCCCATCGTGGGGGTTCAAACCGCCAACCTTCGGCAAGTCCTAGGCTCTGTGGTTTAACCCACAGCATCATCCGCGTCCCTTATTCCTTTATGTAGCACAGGGATATTGGCTTCCTCAATTCAACTACCCAACCACACTGATTCGCAAAACAGAAGAAGAGGGAGAAATAATAAGATTAAACGTATGTATGGGGAGGATTAGTTATGAGTGTAAGAAACTGTTGGTTTAGCATAGAGGAATGCTGGGATGCCAACATGAATAAAATATTGGGGGTGGGGCACATAATCAATCACAAAAACATGGCACATGAACACCACTTGAATGGCAAAACCCCTTGGGGGGGAGACCTCAAATATTTCATGAGGGGGTGAAGGGACCTCGACCCCTAGGAGTTGGCTCCAATGGAGGGATGTGTCAGATCCTCAAACTCTATGGGGAGCACAAGGCAGGGTGGAAGATGGCAAAACTCAGTATAGATCACTGTATCGAGAGGAAGGCTGTCCCCTGTGGGCCTAACTTTACAAAACACTTTTGTTCAAAATGAAGACATTCAGTATGCTTATGAACTTGCCCTCTCACATGTCGAAGCTGGATTTGGGTCCTGCACCAGCCCCACCACAGCCTGCTCAGATTCCTATCAGACTGGCAGGTTGCCATTGCTAATTAGTGAGTGAAGGGGCAAGGAGGAAGAGGGATAAACTTTACAGTGCCATGTTGACCACACATCCAAGTCACTGGATCCAGCAGCCAAGGGGTGGAAGCCAGTATTCCAATCAAATCATCAGAAGTCACTACACAGATTCAACACATGTGTTTCATGGCTTGGCTGTCCCAGTTCCCCATTACTGTTCAGCCTCCGGGATGTGCACAAACTCTCTTCTTTTTCCCCATCATCCACCACGACTTAGCAATGGCAGCCCTGCTACCAGTAGTCAACCCATATGCAGAGGCTGTATCCATGTAGATCCTGTGCCTGATGTGAGGATAGCCTATTCAGGAGCATCGTTCATAGGATTCTGGTTAGCTTAACATCTGTCCCAAGAAAACTGGTAGAAAGCATTGTTCAAGATAAAATAACCAGTGTTATATAAAGCACAGACAAAAACTGCATGCTGTTCCCATTTGTTTTGTTGCTCTCACCCACACTTACAAACAACCTCACAAAATTTACACTTCTGGAATTTCACTTCAGTTTTCACCCACTTTACTTTCCCACAGAGATGCAGGAGGCATCTAAAGGAGATATAACAGAAAAACAGACCTTTGCAGTCTTCATTATCACTTGGATAGCAAACTTGGGAAACAGATTTGCAAATGAATTAATTTGCTGGTTTAGAAGCGGTCCCACGAGGCAGCGTCAGGGCCTCACAAGAAATAAATCACTGTCAGGATTTAATTTAGCAAGCAACGAGTCAGCCATTTCATATCAACCATCTTGAAATCAGCCTACTGTCAGTGATTCTTCACTAAGCTGCTCCACTGTTTTGTTTTAAAAACAACAACAAAAGTAATTGGTAAAGGATACTGTAGACGTCCATAGGTGACACAGCCAGCATCTGCCAAGGTGCTCCATTTTCAGGGTGAATGCTAAATAAAATCTGAGGGCACATTAAAAGGTTATGTGGGAAACTGCCGAACTGTTAAACAAACTGCCTCTAAAAATGTTAAGACCTGCAAAAAGGAGTTGTTGCTTTTAATATAAGCTCCTAAAGTCGGGGTCCTGTTGCTTAGCCTTACATCCCAAACTTACAAGATTGTATCCAATATTAGTCATACTCAGAGAAAACCTATTGAAATAAATAGATAGAACTTGGGTCTGCTAATTTCAGTGGGTCTATTCTGAACAGAAGTGCAACCCATACATACCAAATTGGCATATGAATGAAGAAGGATTCCACACATTGTTTACTTTTATCATCATCGTTAGTGAACTTTCTATATAACATTAAGAGCACCTTTGAGCCTCTTGCCTACACACTCTTGAGTTCACACATGAGTCTTACGAACAAGGGATTAAAAGCAGAGGGGAGTCATTTTTATATATTCTAGCCAATAAAGTTTTTATGTTCAAATGACAGAATCCGGAAAAGCAAAATGGATTTCAGTGTCGCGCATGAAAACACTCCTAGGTTCCTCACCCAGATCTCATTTTCTCCCTTCCTTTATAATCCCTTAGTAACAGTGAAGTACAGGAAGTTAGAAAAGCCATTTTGATATTATCCATATAAAGTTCCTAATGCTATGTTTAAAGGAAAAGGAGAGGGAACTATACGTTGCATTTTATATACAGATTTATTTATTTTTTTGTATTTGTAATTCTCGTCTGAACTGACTTGCAACTAATCTCTTGTGTCACTTGAAAATTTATCTTAACTTACACATTTAATAAAGTATCAGTTGAATCTAGCAGTTCAGTCTTCTGAAATGCATTTTAAATTAATCAGTTGTACCATCCTGTACCAGGGATTCAGCTATACAGCTGCAAATAAAACGTTTTAAGTGTGTTGTAAAGCACAATATACAAATGTGACACTAGATGGCGAAGTGAGCTACGGCAAATTCAATGTATTTTTCAAAACTTTTTTTTAAAAAAACAACCCATTTTCGCAACAGGTTTTTTTATATGTGTATATATTCCACCCAAGTTACCATAGGTTTACCCTTGCTGGATGTTTCAGCCTAATTTAGCTTGTCATCCCTATCCCCTAGTCCAAACCAGATGTTTGGAAAGATATAAATTAGGGGGAAAGAACTAAAAGGATGTTTCAGACCAGGGTTAACCAACACAGTGCCCTTCAAATGATGTTGGACTACAACTCCCATGATCCCTCATTGTTGGTCAACTTGGCTGGAGGGGAGGAGAATTGGAGCTCAACAACATCTGGAGGGCATCACATTTGGTTCCTCCATTTTAGGTTGTCTGCCTTTAGGGGAATTGAGACATCCAATTCTTCTGTGTGGTTAATCTTAACTTGCATCAGTTCAGAGAGATCTGAAAGCCAAGGGGAAAGGGCACTGCATTGGTAAAGGAACACTTATCCAGCATCAACTGGGAGTGTGAAGAACAGATGGGCATGCTTCTAGGCTTCATATGGCATGCTATATCCTATTTAAAATCATGGTCCTACTTCCAATGTTCAGGCTGAGTGCAGATGCCTTTGAATAGCCAAAACAGCACCAACCACGCACAAAAGAGAACCTTTACAGGCTTGGAGAAACCCCAAGTTTTGCAGATGGGGGGGGGGAGAACCCTAAGGAGAAACCCAAGCACAGACCAATGAGAACTGAGCCTGCCCAGTACCCATGGAATGTCGACTGACCAGGGCAGGGAAGAATGGAAGAGTGGATGGAAAGGGGGAATTGAATGAAGTATCACAGAAATGGGCACTGCTGACTGACTATAGCAAGAGCACACTGCAACGTTTTTGCTGTATGTCCCATTGTATTATCAGATTCAACTTTGGTAAGTACCACCAATTTACTCTGAAACTTTGAAAACCCAGTACTTACAGAGCATACAACTACAAAGATGAAAAGCCCAGAAACTTTTAGGAATCTTAAACAGCATCTGAAAAAAGAAGAGAAGAAACAATAGAGAAGAGTTTCACAGAGACAGAATACGAGATGCGGGTATTATTCTATTAATCACAAACTTGTAAGGCCAGCAGACAGAGTTTAGGTCATACAAAGGATTCTTTGGGGAAAGCAATGTGTTTTAAATGTGCAGCCATATATTAAAATTACATGCAACAGTTCTTTTGGTTATAGAGTTGCTTGCCTTCACTTTATGTCAAGGTTCCCTCTCATATATTTAAGCATCTGCTTTTATTATAATTGTATGGGGTTTGTTTCCACATTTAAAGTATTTATTTTACAAATTTCATTAT
This sequence comes from Podarcis muralis, assembly GCF_964188315.1. NCBI lineage: Eukaryota > Metazoa > Chordata > Lepidosauria > Squamata > Lacertidae > Podarcis > Podarcis muralis. The sequence continues at coordinate 73,264,649 of NC_135658.1, read as the reverse complement.
GTGAACTACAACTGCATGCAGTATATTAAATACAAGGCTGACTTAATCTTTTCAAAATAAGATTAAAATTATGGTTACTAAAAGAGGCACCCAAAATGACAATAAAAGCTAGGAACCATTACATTAATCCTTTAAAAGTCCAGAAGCACTTGTCCTTAAACAACTAAGTCATCTTGGCAAATTGACACAATGCCATGCAGAGCTCACACTGGGAGAGGGGAATGCAATTTTATTAATAAACTGTAGCACTTAGAGCATTTTTCCCCCAACAACAACCACCACCCTTTGGTGCTTAGACTTTTATGGATTCGGTGCTTTTAACAGCTTAGCAAACTAGCCATGGTCAGACCTTGACTTGCAAACATTTGCTGTCCCCATGACCTTCACAGCAATTCTAATCGGACATAGCATTGCAATCCTGTGACAAAAGCTAGGGAAATTTTAAAAGCCAACGGAGCATCTGCAGTTTAAGTGAGATGCGAATAAAGGGGTCGCACATCAACATTTTTTTATTTCCAAGTTAAGTGCAAGTTGGGAACTTGCATGACTCTCCACAACAGGACGTCCAACCGCAGAAAGTGTCGCTTCTTCAGACCTCCACAGGGAAATGTGGAGGCAAGCAGGCAGAGTTCTCGTCTGTTATAAATAAACTTGGCCAGCTTTATTCAAAGTATTCCACTGCAGGATGAAGTCAATATACAGTTTTCCATATTTCTAGCACCAACTTGTGTCCTGCTTTGGAATACGCTAGCCAGCTTTTCTATTGAAATTGCATGTATGCCCCTGCAAAAATAAACAAATGGTAAGCTAAAAGAACAGTACAGTGGTACCTTGGGTTAAGAACTTAATTCGTTCTGGAGGTCCATTCTTAACCTGAAACTGTTCTTAACCTGAGGTACCACTTTAGCTAATGGGGCCTCCCACTGCCGCTGCGCCGCCGCCGCGCGATTTCTGTTCTCATCCTGAAGCAAAGTTCTTGACCTGAGGTACTATTTCTGGGTTAAGAGTCTGTAACCTGAAGCATATGTAACCTGAAGCGTCTGTAACCCAAGGTACCACTGTAAAGAATGTAGTGGTGCAAGCCCTAAACTTCTAAATTGACTTTTTTTGCCTTTGGTAGCATTACCATGTAGCCAAATCTGATCATCTGTGCAGTATTGTGACATCATCACATTCATCATGCAATTCCTGATTGGCTGGGATTGCTTTAGGAAGGATTGGGAAAAACCCTAACCTAAAAGTCTAAAGAAGGAAAAGGGGAAAAGCCAAGATGATTGGAGGGGGGCACTAAGGTGTCAATTTTTGTCTGAACTGGCTCTAAATTTTATAACCTTGAAATTATATGATATAGATAAGCCAGCATTTCTTTTTTTTTTAATGTATTGGATCATCATGCATAATGTACCATGTAAAGTTCCATTTATCACATACATGCCAGCATTTTCTAAACAATTAGTTTAGAAACAAGGTTCAAAACAAAATGCTTCACTTTAGGTCAGGAATGAATTTCTTATCTGTGATGCTTACTGTAACGGCCTTGAAGATACAAAATTATTGTCGCTATGCGATCATCCTAGCAAGCGGTATTATTGACAATACTTAAACTCCTTAAAAGTCTTTCCTTACTCTTCCAGGGATAGGAATAAAACAAGTGACTTGCAGATAAATAAATATCTATGTTGACTAGGCAGGTTGTTTAAGCAGCAAAGAATGTTCCAAGGTTCATTTTAACAAAATGGAATGATGCATTAAGCATGAGCAGAGAGACTTCTGGGATCATAATAGCAAATCTATTTTTCTCTAATATCCATAGCAGAACTTTTAAGAGGTTCGGGGCTGACATTTATTTCTGCTCCTGAAAGTACTACTTTAGACCTCAAAATCTGAGCCAGCAAGATATTAAATTTGCAGGAGAGATATGAACAGATGTCCAAGTCACCCTTATCTTTGCACACCAACCAATACATGTTTCCCCATCTTTTCTTTTCCCATTTGTATGGGTGTAGTTCTCCTGAGCCTGCTATAACAGGTAGGAATCGTTCCCTTGCCCTTCCCATTGAACTGTTCTCCGCAGAAAAACACATGGCTGCTCATCTGAGGTGTTTGGACTCAGGCATTCACTCTGCTTGCTCTGCCCCTTCAAGGCCTCTGATCTCTAGCTAATATTCTTGTTCTTTAGGCCTTCAGCATGCATGGCTCAGAGCACTCAATCGAGTTTTGCAGATTTAGGCCATCTCAGCAACTGGCAGCCCTAGTATGTTTATTCAATAATACGGGATCGAAAATATTTGGGGGAGCAATTTGTCAGGAGCACCTTTCTGCTGCAGCATAAAGGAAACAATGCCGGTGTAGCTGCCAACTGCTCTATGTAACTAGGGCAATTGCATCTCACTGTGCTTACACAGCAATGATACAGAACAAGGAAATAGCCTGCTGCTTCCAATGCATTCATATATCCATAATGAAAATAGAAAAGCGAAGCTTAAGAAGGAAAGGTACCAACACACACAAATATTAGGCACAATACATATCATTAGCAGATACTAAGGGTTTTAATCTTCCTTCTTGATAACTGGGCTAGTGTGTGTGTGTGTGTGTGTGTGTGTGTATCAGCAATTAACTAAATTAAATATTAGCTGCTGCATTTATTATATCTGAATGGAGTATGGACTGTGTTCCGGTTAGTTCATCAGATGTGGTAGAGTGGCTCTGTGGGTTAAACCACAGAACCTAGGACTTGCCAATCAGAAGGTCGGCAGTTCGAATCCCCGTGACGGGGTGAGCTCCCATTGCTCAGTCCCTGCTCCTGCCAACCTAGCAGTTTGAAAGCACATCAAAGTAGATAAATAGGTACCGCTCCGAAGGGAAGGTAAACAGCGTTTCCATGCACTGCTCTGGTTCGCCAGAAGTGGCTTAGTCATGCTGGCCACATGACCCGGAAGCTGTACGCCGGCTCCCTCGGCCAATAAAGCGAGATGAGCGCCGCAACTCCAGAGTCGGTCACGACTGGACCTAATGGTCAGGGGTCCTTTACCCTTACCTTTACCACTCTTACTGCTCAGATTAAAAATGAGGGGGTGTATTGTTTGGAACCATCCCACTATATCAAGGATGGGAAGTCTGTGGCTTTCTGAAGTGTAGGTGGGTTCTCATGCGGCAAGACATGGTGATAACAGGAAGAACCTTTATTGAACTACATAACTGGGAAACAGGGGCAAAGCAACTGCTTATATACATTCCTGAAAGCCTGGGTCACTCCCACTCCCAACGTGATTGGCTGTGAATCACGACTCAAGAGTTCAAGAGCCAACGGCAGAGGCCCAAATCCTGAAATGTTCTGTGATTAGACATCATGTATCGAATCAGGACACAGGAGCTCAGAATCTTTAGTCCAAACTCAAGCTCAGGCAAACACAGACCACTGAATGCACTTTCCAAATGCTGTTGGACTCCATGGATTGTATGTATCCAATAGGGAGTGAGCAGCATTCCACCTCCCCTTGTCTCCATGCACAACCACCACTACCCAAATCTGCTCCAAAGGGTCCCCCAACCACCTGGAGCAGATTTTTAGTGGGGGCAGCAGAGAAGAGGAGAGCAGGGCAAAGTTCTGTTGAGAGAACAGGAGCCTGTTATGCAAGCAGAAAGCCAGCATTGGACACAACCCCATCTCTCACCAGACTCAGCCATCATGGCCAATGGTCAGGGATGATGGAAGCTCCAATTACATCTGGAAGACCACAGGCCCCCCCGCCCCCATCTCTGAACTAGATGCTCGAAAACTTCCTACTTCAAATGGCTGTTCACTTTGTCTTACACATGTATCTCCTCCCTTCATGAGTTATAGATGCTTTTGTGCAAGAAAGCTAAGAAGGTGAGTTTTAAACAGAAGCATAAAGTGACAGATCACAAGATGAAATACAGACAGCACTACTTCCAAACATGAAAATCTGCAGTGAACCAGGTTTTCTAGTCACATAAACTATCATTGCTTAGAAGTGATTGCCTGCTTAGCCTCTACTGTTGCATGGACCTATAAATCTGAGCAGATTTTATCATCAGTTTCATTGGTGCAATATCCTTGAAATCAATGGCAAGATATGACACAAAAATATGGAGTGTTATTTTACTCATTTGTTGAAACCGGGGGGGGGGGGGGGGTCCATTTCTTGGCAATTTCCCTTAGCCATCAATACTGGCAAAACAAAACAAAAGGTTTGGCTCATACCTCATCTTGGTTAAATTGAATTTGACATGGAAGTTGTCCAACATTTCACATTTCTCTGAGGAGGAAGCAGATCTGGACAAGCTGGGCATTTCACTTCCCAGATGGGACCTTTGCTCAAACTCAGCAGAGCTGTTTTCCCAAGAGTCATCATCTGTGGTGAAATCTGTGTTATGAACAGCCATGCATCTTAACCTGAAAAACACCATTGACAAATATCAACACACACCATAGGCTCTACTGTTCCAAGATTCCATGCCATTGGTAGGATGTGAATCCTGAGACATCGAGCAACAGCAAAAAGCTGATCTCCTACCCACCCATTTTCTTCTGGGGAAACTTTCAGCAGAGGCGTCCTCTCCGTAAAGCAATTATCTTTGGATCTTGTGCTGAAGAATTTGGGCAAAGAGAAGTGATACCTAAAAAAAAACACAAGTAGTTAATTTCAATTGTAATCACCTCCACATAGCTGTACAAATGGGGGGTTTTTTTAACCATTGCTTGTTGTTAGTGAGCAGAGAACTTAACCATGAGTCCTGGTTTAGATGACACATAAGAATAGGGAAAACATTTGGTTCGCAGTGAAAGGTAAACCTATAATTTTTACTGTCTGAAACAATGCATGAAACCGAAACACAGCCATCATTCAAAATGCACAGTTCTCTTAATTTTGCAGTGCAAGTTCTCCAGGCAAGCAATGTGTACAAAAATGTATACAGTAGAATAATATGTGGCTAGAAATGAATACACATGGGGAAATTGCTTTGCACCAAAATGCTGATAAATTTTCCAGAGAACCATTTTTAAAAAAATAATAATGGCAAACTGATGCGAAAATGTAGAGGGCTGAACTTATGTTTGGAAAAAATGAGGAACTAGAATTGTCAGATTTTGCCACACCTAAAAGCATACGAACCCAAATCTTAGCCCAACTCATTGCAGAGCAGCAGCCAAAAGGACTGGGGAAAAGTAGTGAGCCCACACATTCCTGCAGTCCCAGTAAGCCATAGCTTGGTTTACTAAGTTGTGCAAACCAGGCCATTGACCAATTAGATGCTAGATGAAGTTAATGAATTCACCTAAGGTGTGTGTTACAGCAGGCAAGCAAAATCATCTCCATTGTTCACTTTGGAACTTCTCCGGATGTTAAGTCACTTAAAGAGCACACCCCCCAGACGATTATTGTCCTCAGATACAAGGAGGATGACTCGGATGAAATCAGAGGTCAATGTCATAAGAGCTTCCCAGCAGATCAAGGTTCAAAATATTTGGACGCAGAAACACATTAACTATGCAGAGCCCAGCTCATTATTGGACCTAACTGAATTCTTATTATACGTGAAACTAATCTTTCTTGCAGGCGTTCAGATGCTACAAAAAGCCACCCACTGCACTGAGATATTCTCATAAAATTAGCAGACATAGTTTTAAATACCTGCTTGTTCATTTCTGTTGAAATGAGGGAGCTATTAGTGCAGACACAACACTAGAGTTGTCCAGTCACACACTGGAGAACAAGGGCGTAGCTTTTAATTTCCCAGTACAGTGAAAAGACAAGGCAGTAGGGAATCAAGTAGACAGTCGGGAATCAAGCCCTTCTTATGAGAAGCTGGCAGCAGTCCCAGGCACCCGGCTTGAGTTCCCTGTTGACCTTCCTGGCTGCATTCCCCAGCAGACGCAGGCAAGGTCTCGATCGGCGATTCTTCTCAAACGTGAGAAGAACACACCCCTCTTTCCTGTCTTCCCAGGCAGGGGAAAGAGATAGACAGAAACGTATCTACATGCTTTTATTTCTGTCTTTGCAGCGTTACAGAAAACATGACTGCACTCATCAAATTCCAGCAGTCGACTCACTAACTCCTCCTGTACTTTCTGTACAGCTCATATTACACTCTGAGGTAATTCCGGTGCTGCGCACTGTGAAATGACTGCCCCTCTGTTACCACAGCAGTCCCAACATTCCCATCATGTTTACACTTCAGGCTAGGACTTTGCAGCTGCATTGCTTCATTATTGTAACAATTCTGTCCCCAGACTTCTCCCTTACCTGCTGTGTTGCACACCTGGAATCCTGTTCACTGACAGGAGAAGAGACAATGCACAAAAGAATCACAAAAGGGAGCAGCATTTGCCTTTGTATCCTACTGCATCAGGGAATTTCAAGGAATGTATGCTAGGGGTGTGAATTGATCAGAAAATACAGCGTAGGTGCCAACTCCCCTGGGGCCCAAGCACCCACAAATTTTGGTGCCAGGGCCATGCACGCTGCATGGCACCCACAGCCCCAGGCACTCACTGTTGTGGGGCCAGGTTGGCACTCCTGTACGGACCCAAATTTGGCACTTTGCAAAGCAGCTTGCCAAGGTCAAAGGTGCTACAAAGGCTATCTGATTTGACTCACCCACCTCTTCATTTCCCCTCCACACATTCACTATTGGGAAATTTTAGCATTTAGGGTTACAGCTTTTCCCACTTTTGATAGAAGTATGCAGAGGGGAGGGATAGTGGCTGAAAAGAAGTGGCGAAAGAAAGAGATGGAGGAGAAGGGAGGAAAGAGGGGTAATTGAAGGGTAAGTGTGAGATGGAGGGAACAAGGAATTACCGTATTTTTCGCTCCATAGAACGCACCTGACCAAAAGACGCACCAAGTTTTTAGAGCAGGAAAACAAGGGGGGGGGGAATCTGACTCAAATGTTGTACAGTGGTGCCTCGCAAGACGAAATTAATTCGTTGGGAATGGGAAAAGGACAGACATTCCATTACAATGTAGCTGTTTTCATTATCACTGGGAAGTCAGTATTGGCAGCGGTCACATAAAATAAAATTTGAGCATTTTACTGTTATTAATCAAGAATGTTAATAATCAGGGAGAGAAACCAGGGCTGTGCAAATGAGAAGTGCTTGGAGTATGGAGGAACAGCAAAGAGATCAAATGATGGCACTCCAGTTCCTAAATCTGTGAAGTTTTCTCAAAACAGGCATGGTTGTTTTAAAAGGAAAATTCAAAATGGAGTGACTGAGCAAAGAACAGAGTAGGAAAAGAGGGCCGATAAATAGCTTCCATTCAATAACAAGAGAACACAATGTTTTTGTTTGGTATAGGTGGACTGTACTTGTAAGAATTTGTATAATGAATTATAGATTTGGAGTGGAATATCAGTGCCTCCTTTCAGCAATAAAGATTAGCTGCTAGGAACATGGCCCACACTCAAACACACAGGATGTCTGGTTATAGTTGTGCAGTTTAAACTGTTACCGAGCGAGATGCCTGCTCGCTTTTAGCTGAGCTCACTATTACTGGTTTGTGGAGGTGCTTTGCATGTAGGTATTTATGACTATTTCTGCAAAACTGCTACTTGAAGAAATCCCCAAACTTAATATTTTTAAACTTCAAATGGAGCTCAGAATCCAGTTAGGCAATCAAGCCTTTGCAGTTGAATTAGGAGGCACTGAGAGACGGCAATTTGCTGCTCCCCACCCCCACTGAGCATCCCAGGAGCGCGGGGCAAAGGTGCACAGCCTTCCCACTGCTTGCAAACCTTGTCAGGGGAAAGCAGAGGCTGTAGGTAGAGCAGTGTGGCTCCTCCCCCCACCCCCCGAAGAGCACCCCAGGAGCACACAGCCTTCCCACTGCTCGCAAACCTTGTCGGGGCTTCAGGGAAAAGTGGAGGCTGCCGGCAGAGCAGCGTGGCTCCTCCCCCCACCCTCAAAGAGCACCCCAGGAGCGTGGGGCAACAGTGATTTGGCTCCATAGACCACACATTCGCTCCATAAGACACACAGACATTTTCCCTTACTTTTTAGGAGGGAAAAAGTGCATCCTATGGAGCGAAAAATACGGTAAATGGAGCTAAGGGAAGCTGAGGAAGAGAAAAGAGAGGAGACAGGAAAGGTAACGAGGGGGAGGGCAGTAGAAGGATGCTGTGCCCCCTGGCAACCCTAGCAATAGCCCTCCTCCTACTTGGTCCACTGCTGCTGCAGGACCTGCAGAAGTTACACTAATAATGATCATTATTAGCATTAATATAGAGTTAATGAATACAAGCAAAAGATAAATGTCTACCTAGGGATAAACTGCCCCCCTTACTTTTTTGGTACACCCCCACACTTTTACTGAAGGTGGGCTTTATTTATACATTTTTAGAATGACAAAAAATGGAGATAATATCTCACCCAGTGCTTCCTATCCGTTGCTTTAAACTAAGCTGAAAACCCATTTCATTCAGCTGGTAAAGGTAAAGGACCCCTGGACAGTTAAGTCCAGTCAGAGGCGACTATGGGGTTGCGGTTTCAGGCTGAGGGACCTATTCAGCTGGACAAACATGCAAAACATATGAATTCAATTCTAGATGCTTTACTGAATTTGTAATATATTTACCATAAAATATATTTTAAAATAATATATATATATTTAAAAAACACCAGAAAATGTGTTCAAAACTTGGTTTCAGAATATTGATCCATCTGAAGACAATTTTGATCATTGGCTTGCTGAAATTAAGTAATCACCATCAGCCCTTGGTCTTGGAGAGCAGTGAAGAAGAGACTTTCCAGACTCTGCAGGGTGGGATAATGCTTTTCTTGCTTCTCCGTGTTAACATTAGCTACATGAAGCAATCTATTATTCCCCTTGGAAGAGGGGGCAAGTAGATGACTTGGTTGTTTTGTTGCTCGTCCAGTTGCGCCAGGTGTGTTTTCAAGCCCTCCTCCTCCAAATGAATCATTTGAAAAGACCTTAATGGAGCTTGCATTACAACTGCTAATATATGAAAACCATCTGATCGTGAGCTGGTCATTTGCAGGCCTTATAAATTAATCCAGCATTCTTCACATGTCAGAACTCAGAAACTGGCTGAGCGTGAACAAAAACCCTAAACACAACCTCAGCACAGAGTCTGCTCCTCGGCTTTATAACATTACCTTTTAAAATGCTTATTCAACAAACTGGTTCAAGGATTCTGACAGAACATTAATCATATTCAGAGCCTTTGTTCCCTGGGAGATGGAGCCAGAGACCTTTCGCTACACTCAGAATCGCTAGGGCCGTTGTTTGGACTGAGGGGATGGGGTAAGATTCAAGTGCCTAGGAAACACAAGCCTTGATAAAGCTCACTGACAATGTGCACAGTGTTCTGTTGACTTGAAGGGCAGCTGGATGAAACTAGAAAGCAGAAAGGAAATTCAAGAGGACTGGAAATCTTCAAAACTTCCCCACTCCATTTTAGATGAATCCTGCAGGCAGCATGAGAACCTTATCCTACATCGGGGGTCGTGTTAAAGCTACGCAGACCAAATGGGAGACCAGGAACTTTGTCTCTCAGTCTTGGGAGTGGGGAGGGTTCCCAGCCTCTGGCAGGACCCGAAACTTTGTGTGAAGACAACTATGTATTGTCTTATGCTTCGGCTTCGTTGGGAAGTTGCTGCTGTGATCATCTTTTCAGTTCTCTGGGCAGTGAGGAGGGAGGGGAGGTCTTGTCTTCTGTAGGAACTCAAACCAGCAATCTCGGGAGCATGTTTCTGGGTTGCATGTGTGCTTTTGCTGTCCACTGGGGTTGCCGCATTGCCTGGCATGTCTTCTTTGTGTTGGGGGGGGCGGTGAAATCAGGAATAACTTTCCGACAGTAAGAGCTGTTTGGCAGAACAGACTCCTTTGAGAGGTTGTTAACTCTCCTTCACTGGAGATTCTAAAGCAGGGGTTGGATGGCCATTAGTCTTGGGTGCTTTAGTTGAGATTCCTGCATAGCAGGGAGTGGTAGTAGATGACCCTGGAAGTCTCCTCCAACTCTATGATTCTATGAAATCACAGTCATGTCCCTGCACAGACCCTCTTGGAGCATGATGCTGGGGACCCCTCCATCGGAGGCTCAAGTTGTATATATGTGTAAACAAACCATTTATTATAAAGATACTGCAGTCTCTGCTGTGCCTCATTTCCAAAAGGAAACACAGACCCTGGGTGAACCACTTCTGGAGCTCTCAGGAATCGTGCACCACTCAGAGATTGGGAGTGGCATATAACAATAGAATTTGGTGACCATTGCACCAGCGAGTGCATCTCCTCAGTATAACTGATGTGTAGGATTGTTCAGTAAATATCACACTGTTCGGATTACAAGTTCATCAGAGATAGGTGATTCTCTCCCTACAACTTTGTAGCAGATATGGGGTGGGGGGTGGGAGAATATATGACAAGGAACAACCGTTGCTTATAATTGTAGCTGTCACATTTAAAACTGAGAGTATTGCCTTGTGGCATAAAATCAATCCATACTTCCTCCAGGGCAAAACACAAGGCTAAACTAGAGTTCTTTATTGTGGCTGTAACACTTGCCACTTGGGCTAAACAGACAAAGGCAAAAATCAATTCCTAATGTGAGCACGGGAAATTGCCTCATATTGAGTCAGATCACTAGTTCCATCTAGTTGTCTACACTGACCGGCAGAAGGATAGATTCTGGGACACTCTGCATACGAGGCTACAGACCTCCCCCTTAAAAAAGCTTAACAGGGACCCTTTCCGAGCCCAGTTTCATACAAACAGATATATATCCATTATCCACATAACTTTTACATGACTATATCGAACCTCCAAAGGTCTTCTGGCTGTTCCCTCACTGCGAGAAGTGAAGCTACAGGGAACCAGAAAGTGGTTCCCAGCCTGTGAAACAGCGTCCCATCAGATGTCAAGGAGATAAATAACTACACAACTTTTAGAAGACATCTGAAGGCAGCCCTGTATTGGGAAGTTTTTAATCTTTGATGTTTTATTATGTTTTTATAAGTGCTGGAAGCCACACAGAGTTGCTGGGGAAAGCCAGCCAGATGGAAGGGGTATAAATTATTATTATTATTATTATTATTATTATTATTATTATTATTATTATATAGGGGAAAGGTGCACAGCTAACCTGTACCGTTTCTGTACCAAAGCAAACAAGCCCATTTCATGTATGGTTTTTCTGCTTCTGTGTGACAGCAAAAATGGGGCTAACCAAGCACTTAGGCGGCCAATGTGGATGGCTTGGTGGGTCACACATGCACTTTCAAGAAAAGTTTACAGTTGAATATCAGCCGTTGCGCTGAGGTGCATAAGGAAACTCAACAACCTCTTAAAAGATGTTTTAAAAGTTGAGCCCGATATACGCTGTTGTTGCTGTTAATAATTTGGTGCCAAGCAAAAGTTATATGCTCCTCTCAGATGAGGCACAAGATGTTGATCTAAATCACAGGTCATTGCTTTAATGTCACCTCTGCAGTATCAGTGACACAAATCTAATTAATGTCTCTGGAAGTCATTGAAGAGTGAGCTAAAGAGGTCAGGTGGGAAGGAGACTAAGCAGCAAACTGGCTCAACACAATATTGGGAATTTATTTATAGAGTAAATGGAGAGTTGGCAAAGCAGGTTTCAATGTTACAAAATGTGCCAGCTCTAAAATATTCATAATTCACAGTCCTCTGTTCCCAATTTCACCTACCATTCACCAAAATAGCTGCCGGCATTTGTAGATGGGATATGTGCAGTGCCACCAGCTTTCCAACCATTCAGTTTCCATGTTTGTTCTCCCACCCTGCCATTTTGGCTGAATTGTTCGAAAACATCCCATGTACCATTCCTCACATCTGGAATGATGTGAAAGCAATGGAGCACTAAATGAATAAATCAGATCCAAAGCAGCATTTTGATTAACTAGGCTAGGGTTTCCCAAACTTGGGTCTCCAGCTGTTTTTGGACTACAACTCCCATCATCCCTAGCTAACAGGACCAGTGGTCAGGGATGATGGGAATTGTAGTCCAAAAACAGCTGGAGACCCAAGTTTGGGAAACACAGCTTTAGAGAGAGGCACAGTTCATCCAATGAACCCTCATGTTTTTTCCTTATTAGTTGGTGGTTTATAAGAACCATTATAAATAAAATTAAATGATGCAACGGTAATGCCATTTTACAGAGAGCATCGTCTCAAACTGGGGCAACTGTAAACAAAATCAGAGTTAGGTCCGAGGGAGGCCAACAACACTGGCACTCAAATCCCACCAAAGTCCCTAAACACAGCAGATGATCCTGGGTGAGTCACCAGCTTCTGCATTATAGCCAATAAGTAGTTAAGCAAGCCAGGATTATACGTAACACAGCACAGTCGTCAATTCTAAAATGAGAAGTTGCAAAGATCAAGCTGCACTGGAAGCCACAGCCTGCCCAGGACGCCTTTGCAATTAGATGAATTGGAACTAGCTGTAATAATAATGCAAATGAAAAGAAATGCACTCTGCACATACTCATGTGCAGCTCTGGATCCAGAGTCTTTCCCATGACTTCACACAACTCAATTAGGTTTACATATATTTGGAAGGTGATGCTCCAAAACAAATACAAGATTGGCTGCCTAATGCAACCTATGTGTGATGCAGGGCCGGGGAGAGGTGTTGTCTATAGATTAAACATGTAAAATGTATAAAAATTGGCCATATTTCTTGTAATGTGAGATATTCTGATTTCTAACTAAATAGACTAGAGAAAATATTTCTGGCTCTATAATCCTCTTTAAAACTGTTATACAACTATGAACAGATTTGGAATAGCAACCTTCTGGATACACATTGCTATTCAACCTGTGGTAAAAGAAACAGAAGCTCCTTAAAAGGTTTCTCTAAAGATTTGCCATTTAAAAATTTCTTTTCTTTTTTCCCTGTAAGTTTACCTAACATGTTTGGGGTATAGGTACTGCAGTTTCCAATGCACTTCATAATCCATTAAAGAAAAAAGAGTAATTAAAAAAGCAGAAACCAAACTGGGACTAATAATAATAATAATAATAATAATAATAATAATAATAATAAATAATTGGGCTGCTATGTTGACTCCAGACAAGAGTCGTGAAAAGAGGGGAAAGGATTCTCGTTTTAATTTAATCCAACTTCTCTGGATGAAAGAGGACAAGCTTTCAAAATCACACTCAGATTTGGCCAGCCTTAGTAGCATCCATTCTGCATTTTCTCTTGGAAATAGAAGCAAATGTAGGTGTCCTGTATCATGAGGGGAAATGCCCTAGCAATGTGTAAATCACAGAGAGAGAATGGGGGGGGGAGGGGGAGGGAGGGAGGGAGAGAGAGAGAGAGAGAGAGAGAGAGAGATCCTCTGGATCTTTGCTGATCCCAATCTGCATATATCTCCTTGCAGCGCTGATCATTAAAAAACCCCCAACATAAATACAACTAATAATTCAAAGGGAAACTGCTTTTCCAACTCTCCTCCTCCCACCCCACCTTGGCTTTACTATTCCTTTTATCAGACATATTCATTAAAATCACGTTCATGGTTTTCACTCTAAGAGGTTTACATGATGAAACAGCTGTCAATAAAACCCTAAAGAGGATTGGTGCTCACATGTCGGTGGCATGACTGAAGCGGGTGAAGTTGCTCCTATTGCTCCTATAAAGATTAATGTCTGGATCTATCTGAGGCTGCTGGTATTATTATTATTATTATTATTATTATTATTATTATTATTATTTCTTTAGAACCTTGGGAAATGCACATTACGTAAATCAACAATAGCGGCTGAAGTACTCATCCTAAGAATATAGAAAAGATGAATTAATTCAGGCTTGCAGATCCTTTGCTGGAGTTTTCTACTACATAGAACATTCTTCACAAGGGACAAGAGTAATGGCTCATCTCACATGCAAGCAAAAAACAAAAAAACCCATTGGGGAAATGTCTCTTTGGTGATGCTACTGGCATCTGTTGCATAAGAACTGCCTTGCAGGACCATCTAGTCATGCAGTCAGTCTCCCAATATGAGCAGCCAGATATCTTTAGGGAGGCTGGGGGGGGGGCACACAGCCGCAGTGAAATGCTGGAGAATACAGCTTTGCATTTCTGTTGTCGCCACAGGGAGAGAAACATAAATAGTCAGATTTTCTTCACAGAAATGAATCAAGGTTAGCAAACCTATTTGTTAGATACGTATTTATTTGAGCGCAAAGAAGAAAAGTTGCACGCAGGAAACATATTAGGTTTGGCAAACCGATGAATTAAAGCAACTGGCGTTTTATTCTCTCATATATCCTCCTGAATGCCTCTCAAATGCTCACAAAGCAAATAAATCGTCTCTGCAGAAGGCATGGAGATTTTGCTCCATTTCTCCACTTGCCAGCCCAGGTGCTACTGCCCCCAAATTCCATTGTCCCAGATTGGCTAGCATTGTCACTGGTCACCTTCCTCCTCCCTGGCCAGTGTGGTGATCCACTGCTGTTTGTGTCACCTCGTCCCAAGAAGTCAATTAGGAAGGTGACCAGAAACAGTGGGCACTGCTACTACATCCCAAACAGCACAAATAAGTCAGTGGTATGCATGGAAAGGGAGTGTGTCTCAGGAGTGGCACCTCTGCCTGAAGGGACACCCCCAAAGTCCCTAGGCCACACTTCAGCCCCTCCACAGCCAGTTGCTGACTGACTGCTGAGACCCAAAGTGGGCACAGGAAAATCATGCCTCTTCCTCACCACCATTGCATGTTGGCCAACTTCTCATCCAACCCTTCTGCTGTCAATTCTAAGGGGAGTAGTTCTTAAGGAAGCTGGTGAGGTCAGTAAGGGGGTGGGGGCTTTGATGAGATCTAAGGGAAGCTGGAAAAGGTCTACGGGGAATGGGATGGTTGTTGAGCCGGTGTGAGTAGCAGGGGGTGGCAAGGGAAGAAATCAGGGGCACAGTCCTTGGTATATGGCATGTTTGAGAGAGAGTTAGTTCTGAGCACTGCTAGGAGAATGTGTCTCTCCAGACACTTGACTGTTACATCTCCTTAGCAATGTCACTTTCCCACTCCTTACATTGCAGGAAAATACGAAACAAAACATTCATTTATTACTGAACCCAACAAAACACTTTTTGCTCTTGGTTTTGCCTCCCTTGAATGGCAAGGCAATGGCTCAAAATCTACTTGTAATCCCCTTTTAAGTCCATGTAAATCTTTTGTCAATACCACATCTTGTGGCAGTAAATTCTGTAAGTTCATTATGTGTTGTGGATCCTTCTTGCTAACGCAAGAAGTTGCCGTATATCAAACCAAAATGTTTGTCCATCCAGTCCAGTGTTGCCTATTCTGGCTTTCCAGGCTCTGTGCCAGAGAGAGGCCTTTTCAGTCTCTTGCTCCCAATCCTTTAATCTGGTGCTGCCAGGGATCAAACATGGACAGAGGCAGTCAGTAGAGAGGGGCAGCGTTGGACACCAAAATGGTGTCAGAAGTTCAAGAGGCTGATAATGATGATGATAGCAGCGCCATTTGGTTGCCTTGTCTAAAACTGAAAAAGGCTCAAGGGACTTAATTTTTTCTCATAAGGAAGGTGAACATTTTGTGTTCCCCCTTTTTCATATCTTTCACCTTAGGCAACAAAATGTTTGAACTCCACAGTATCATCCTTTGTGAGATGGAAGGCACTCTACATGGTTTCAGATACAGGCACATCAATGTTTACTAACCCAAGTTTTCGATCCAAGTTCAAAATGCCAGCCTTCAGCAACCTGGTGTCTTCCAGCTGTTTTAGACTACAACTCCCAGCAGTCTGGTGGAAGTTCACAACTCCAAAATATCTGGAGGGTACCAGGTTTGTAAAGGCTGTAGTAAATAATAAAATAGGCAAGACTTACTAGGGAGTGGGGAAAGATGTGTGCAATTTCCCACACACGTACACAGATCCTCAGATTTTCAGATGTACTTGGGCAATTTATGAATTTCTGAGCTATGGCTTCAAGAGAGTAGCTGATCTCAAAGAAGATGGTTGCTAGATCAGACAGATACTAGTACTACACATAGCAAGGCTTTCTCACTTTAAGACTGCATCCCACCATACATTTAAAGCACATTTCTAGCACATGGCTTCTCCCCCAGAGAATCCTGGGAATTCTAGTTTGTTAAGGGTGCTGGGATTTTTAGGACTGAGTGGGTGCACCCTTAGACTGCCACTATCCATGCGGTTTCTGTCCCTTGGGGGAAGACCCAAGAGAAGATAGGAGAGCAAAAGTGTTTAGCATCCTCTCCAAGTCCTCCAAGGTGTTCAAACTGCCATCCTCCTCCTGAATTGCAGGGCTACACAAAGGAAAGAGCCCCATCCTGGAAATGCCTGTGAGACTAGCCAGGGGACTAGTCCCTCAGAAAGTGGGACACCCTTGCCAGGGCTGCTGCTGCTCTTCCTGGTAACAGAGGCAAGAGAGCCTGGGGGAGCAGAGGCATTTACAAGCCTGCCTCCTATCTTCAGATGCTCTGATTGTGACTCTGTACCTCAGATTTCTTTCAAGGTACTACGTATTTAATAATAATATAATAATAATAAATTTATTATTTATACCCCACCCACCTGGCTGGGTTTCCCCAGCCGCTCTGGGCGGCTTCCAACAAAATATTAAAATTCAGTGGTCTGTTAAACATTAAAAGCTTCCCCAAACAGGGCTGCCTTCAGATGTCTTCTAAAAGTCTGATAGTTGTTCTTCTCTTTGACATCTGGTGGGAGGGTGTTCCACAGGGTGGATGCCACTACCGAGAAGGCCATCTGTCTGGTTCCCTGTAACTTGGTTTCTCGCAGTGAGGGAACTGCCAGAAGGCCCTTGGTGCTGGACCTCAGTGTCTGGGCAGAACGATGGGGGTGGAGATGCTCCTTCAGGTATTCTTTACCGAGGCCATTTAGGGCTTTAAAGGTCAACACCAACACTTTGAATTGTGCTCGGAAACATACTGGAGCCAATGCAGATCTTTCAAAACCGGTGTTATGTGGTGTCGGCAGCCGCTCCCAGACATCAGTCTAGCTGCCGCATTCTGGATTAGTTGTAGTTTCCGGGTCACCTTCAAAGGTAGCCCCCACATAGAGCGCATTGCAGTAATCCAAGCGAGAGATAACTAGAGGATGCACCACTCTGGCGAGACAGTCCACGGGCATATAGGGTCTCAGCCTGCGAACCAGATGGAGCCGATAAACAGCTGCCCTGGACACAGAATTGACCTGCGCCTCCATAGACAGCTGTTATTTCAAAATGACTCCCAGGCTGTGCACCTGGTCCTTCAGGGGCACAGTTGCCCCATACAGGACCAGGAAGTCCTCCACACCTGCCCGCCTCCTGTCCCCCAAAAACAGTACTTCTGTCTTGTCAGGATTCAACCTCAATCTGTTAGCCGCCATCCATCCTCCAACCGCCTCCAGACACTCACACAGGACCTTCACTGGTTTAGCATTCCACTCCCTTTTCTAATAGCGAATTGCCTTCTTTCTGTTCACTGGTAGACGTGGAGTTGCTGCTTATATTAAGTTATCCCGCATGACACCAGTATCTTTTTCCTTTTAGTATATCTCTTTTCCTTTTCATATCCCACTCATCTATTTGTGAAGTTACGGTTTCCTTATTTGTTTGCCCCACTATGTATTGCTTGGCATTGACTGGGCATCACTTGCCAGGGGGAACGAGATCCACCTGCTCTCTCACCTTCCACTGGTTGACTTTACCTGGAGGCTCTTCCACTTCTGCGTCAGAGACCAGTTAAGTGGCAAGAGCCAGGTGGCAACAGAATGTATTTGGTGCTGATGTGTATTATGCAGCAACTCTATAACCAGGCTTTTTAGTATGATATGCATTTTGCATTTTCAGTTTGAATTTTTTTTAATGCTGTAAGCCACCCTGTGACCTTTGGTTGAAGGGTGGTATATAAATTTAATTAATTAATTAGTAAGTAAGTAAGTAAGTAAGTAAGTAAATAAATAAATAAATAATAAAAATATTTATTCATCCAGTTGGGAGAGATCCTTTGGAGTACCTCACAGTCTCATTGGATTTTCATCAATCTCACTAATTTGGTGCCATTGACGAACTTGGCTACCACACCTATCAGCCCTATGGGGAGGCACCATAGATACACTTTGCCCCATGTAATCAAACTCTGAAAGAAGTTTCGTAACAGGAATACAATGCATCATTTTTAAATCTAGAGCAGTCAACCATAATTAGAGAGTTAATTCCTTTACTTTGGCCATTTATGTTTCAACTTTAAGCAGTACAAAGGCATCCTTTTTGTGAGCATTTGGTTTAAATAAAACATCAGTATGGAAAACAAGATATCGGAAAAAATTGTTCCCCCCCCAAAAAAAAAATGCATGCAACACACAGCTGCTATAAAAGCAGGTATTAGTTCTGAAACCTGCTGAGAGAATATCCTTTCCCAGCAATTGGCCACTCCAGCCTCCTAACTAAGCCTCTTTCCCATTAATTATATTGCAGGAAGACATTAAATAAAACATTTATCGACTGAGTCAGAGAATAAAAACAACCACACCAATATGCCATCAGATGAAGCAGAATCTGTTGACTCTGGTTTTCCTTACCTTCCCTGCATGGAGAGTGGGCTGAAATCTTTCCCCAGGGTAATGCAACATTCCTGTTCCGGAGCGCTGCTTGGGTAGGGCTTGTGTGGTTCTCCCTGAACAGCCATCATCTCCTTCAACAGCTCCAGCTCACTGAAATTGTTGGGAATCGGTTCTGCTGCTACACCTCCGAGCAAGTCCACGTGGTGTGGGATAGGGGCCTGGGTCAGCTCCATATCTACTTTTCTAGACATGGCACTTTCATCTTTGTTGTCCAAGTACATAGCTCTGTTGCCTGATGAATTCTGTGTTCTTGCCTGAAAAGCAACAAAAATAAAACAATCAGGAGTCCATAAATACAGAAGTCTGTTGCAAGTACAGAAATCTAAAGTGTTGTGCCTGCATGAGACTGTGCAGTTCTTAAAAATGATCCATCACCTTCCCAAAGCCAAGTGCAGAGTACCTTTGCATACACCCTAGTCAAGAGAAAGTCATGGTATCATCAGTTTGCTACCTGCTTGTCAGCTTTGATCCATTTTCACTAAAATCAGTGGCTGCGTAGAATTCCTACAGGCTTCAAAAACTCCAAGGCTTCCCTGAGATCTGAAGTCTAAAACAGAACAAGCATTTGCACATAGATGAGCCATTTACCTACTGTCAGGGAACTGCCATCGGAAGGACAGGAGGTGCAAAGGCTCACTGAGGTTGAGAGAGACGTAGCAGCTGAAGAGGGAACCAGTAGGGGGAGAGCAGGAACTCCAAGGGAAAGTGAGTCGGAGGGATGGCTCAGAGACGCTTCCAGCGAAAACAGTGGGGAGGTCTCAGGACCTCCTATAGGGACACCCACTCCTCGCCGGAAACTGTCACGCCGAGAGTCCAGAAGACGTGTTTCCGTTAAGGAGCTTTTATGTTGGAAACGATTCCGAAAGCAACCACTTTCGGATTCTGCTAGCGATTGACGCAGCCATGCCGGAGGGGCTCCGTCACAGGCAGAGGTTTGAAAACCTGATCAAACTCTGAGGGACTTGCATTTTACGCACAAGCAGCTCATCATCCCATCACACCTACATTTAACCTAATAATGCGGGTGACGCGGGTGGCGCTGTGGGTAAAAGCCTCAGCGCCTAGGGCTTGCCGATCGAAAGGTCGGCGGTTCGAATCCCCGCGGCAGGGTGCGCTCCCGTTGTTCGGTCCCAGCGCCTGCCAACCTAGCAGTTCGAAAGCACCCTCGGGTGCAAGTAGATAAATAGGGACCGCTTACTAGCGGGAAGGTAAACGGCGTTTCCGTGTGCTGCGCTGGCTCGCCAGATGCAGCTTTGTCACGCTGGCCACGTGACCCGGAAGTGTCTCCGGACAGCGCTGGCCCCCGGCCTCTTGAGTGAGATGGGCGCACAACCCTAGAGTCTGTCAAGACTGGCCCGTACGGGCAGGGGTACCAACCTAATAATATTCCTTTGGATATCCATTCCTTTGCATATCCATTTGCACCAAAATGTACAAGTGGTGCGTGTGAATTAAGGTTGCATTGCCTTTGTAGACATATATTGTGATGTGCATTGGTAAACCATAAATAAAGTGTTGCACTGCAATTATAGAACATCAAAAAAGATATTTGGGCCATCATCAGGTGGGGAGTTGACCAGTTCCAGGATGTCTAATATTTCTTTGAGAACTGGAATCTCACATTGGACTTGAATGTGCTTCTTGCCAGTCAGTATGTGTCATGCAATCACCTCCTTCCTCAGGTAAACCTGTTCAACTGGATAATGCAAGCTGCAGGTCACACATCTTGCATGTACAACCATTCTCGTGGAATGCAACAGATATTTACTACATGCTATAAGTGCAGAACTGGAGTTAAGTGCTTGGACTACGACCATCACTTAGAGGTAGATCATCTGCTTGCATACAGAAGTTCCCAAGTTCATCCTGTGGCATCTCCAGTAGACAGAACTTAGAGAAATCCCTGAAATCCTGGAGATGCACCACCAACCCATGTAGACAATACTGAACTAGACCAATGGCCTGACTCAATATAAGGCAGTCCTATGTTCCTATGCTTTGCTTCTGGCCAAGTCTGGATTCCTTGGTACAGAAGCAATGCACACTGCATGCTTTGGCAGGTACATCTTGAGGATGATGATGTCGGCACATTTGCAAGTAATCCGATTTTAGCATAGGCTATAGAAATGTAAGGGTTTCCTTCCACTATCATCTCCAACCAAATAGATTTTGCAAGATTTGACCATGCATGGAAACCTTCAAAGCCTGTTTGGTCTGAGATGATAGCTGAACAAAACAAATGGATGTGCAAGTCCTGGACAACGATGGCTTTTTCATACCACCTACAACTTTGAGGGGAAAAGCACAAGATAACTGCCTGGCACGATTTCATAGCCTAACCCTTATGTATCAGGAATAGGCCAGGGCCCTCTAGAACTGTAAGTCCCGTCAGCACCAGCCAGCATGGCCAACAACATCAAGGAGGCGCCATGTTGGTTCCCCCTTCTATTTATGTCCCCTTGGGGTCAAAGGAAACTTTATGGGGAATGTGTCGCTTCTGTCAGTCCCTCTCACCCCCATGGTAGCATGTAGTAGCAAGAAAGACAGAATCACATACAGCATTTCCTTGATCCAACTCCAGTTTCTTGGCTGTTGTAAACGCTACCCATTCCTTGTAATAGAGGCCACAAGCTCAATGGGACTTTTTCCCTCCTAGAAAAGCACAGGCAGTTGCAAAGTGTTAAGATCACGTCTGAAAATGACTTAAGGAAGCTCCCAGTTCACACATAATCTGGCAATATTCCTGTATTCATTATTCACAGGGGAAA
Organism: Podarcis muralis; assembly: GCF_964188315.1. Lineage (NCBI taxonomy): Eukaryota > Metazoa > Chordata > Lepidosauria > Squamata > Lacertidae > Podarcis > Podarcis muralis. The sequence goes on along the minus strand of NC_135658.1, from coordinate 73,243,254 downwards.
TGAAAAGGAATGAAGTTGCCCAGGAGGTGAACAGGACCCCAGAGTGAGGGAAGCTGGCCTTATGGATCGTATAGTCAATGCTGGCCCTGTGTGCCATGCCTCGATAGCTATCAGGAATGACTCGTTCTTGTAGATCTTAGCTGAATCAATGTCTCTGCTCCCTGAAACCAGAAGCGGTTGGATCTATGTATGCATATGCTCACTTTCTTTTCCTCTCTTTCACACATGCGCACGCACAATGTTGGGAATGGATTGCTTAAGAAGGAGTTGTGTTGTATGAGAAGTGTATGTGTGTGTGCGCGCCTGTCAGTATATCTGAGGGCACATACAATGCTTAACAGATGTGCCTGTGTGGGCGAGTAAACTGATTGCCACAGCTAAGTAGTATTTTATTAAGCCTGTCCATTTTACAAGGCAGCATTAAATACATATTTAAGCAATGATTCACAGAAAGGGCTTCCAGGCACAGTGGCATTCTGAAAGGCATGAAATGCTATAAATTTGGAACTGTGATGTTTTTCACCCACCTCGCAGTGTGTGTCGTTCATTAATGTCATCATACACTGTAGCAATGTGGTTTTTAAATAAACACACACACAAGCACACACTGACCTCTTGTGGCAAATAAGCAGAGGTTTCTTTAACTCCCCACTAAGGGGCATGTGTAAAAGGTTTCTCTGCGAAATGGGTTCAATAATAACATTTACATACACAGGTTTAATCAAAGCAAAACTCCACAGTGTTCAATGGGGTGTACTCCAAGGTAAGCATGCATTAAAATTGTAGCTTTATGTTTGTAGTGCTTTTCCACAATAACAACAGCAAAGGGCAGATGCCTGCCCTGACAAGCTGGCAATTTAAATTTTAGATGGGGTGGGGGAAGGTGAAAAGATGTCCCTGTGTTTGGCTTAATAGAAGACTTTTGCCCAGCCCCTCTACTGATCCAGATCTGCAGGGCACTTTTTGAATTCATTTTGGACTTTAAATTACTGGGTTGAGAGATCTTACATTGTGCAGAGGTATAAATCTTAGAAAGAAACTCATGGAAGAGATCATATTTTGGTGGAGGGAACCATACTTTGCATGCAGAGAAATAATTACAGTGGTACCTCAGGTTAAGAACTTAATTCGTTCTAGAGGTCCGTTCTTAACCTGAAACCATTCTTAACCTGAGGTACCACTTTAGCTAATGGGGCCTCCCGCTGCCTCCACACAATTTCTGTTCTCATCCTGAGGTAAAGTTCTTAACCCAAGGTACTATTTCTGGGTTAGCGGAGTCTGTACCTGAAGTGTCTGTAACCTGAAGTGTCTGTAACCCGAGGTACCACCGTACTTGGGAGAACATGAACACAGTATATACCGTACTTTGGGCTTTTAAAAATAATAATATAGATATATAACATAAGACAGGATTTAAAAACAAAAAAGCAAATGGGAATAGATATTGCACCCGCCTCTGGTTTGCCCATAGTAAAACATGGTAACTGTTCAGATAAGGCTGGCGGTATTTACTTTTGGAAATTTCTCCTCCAAATGGGGCATGCAGCAATCAGTGGAAACAAGTGCCTTGTGTTTGGTATTGGGGACTTCTGGAAGAAGAAGAAGAAGAAGAAGAAGAAGAAGAAGAAGAAGAAGAAGAAGAAGAAGAAGAAGAAGAAGAAGAAGAAGAAGAAGAAGAGGAGGAGGAGGAGGAGGAGGAGGAGGAGGAGGAGGAGGAGGAGGAGTTTGGATTTGATGTCCCGCTTTATCACTACCCGAAGGAGTCTCAAAGCGGCTAACATTCTCCTTTCCCTTCCCCCCCCCCCACAACAAACACTCTGTGAGGTGAGTGGGGCTGAGAGACTTCAGAGAAGTGTGACTGGCCCAAGGTCACCCAGCAGCTGCATGTGGAGGAGCGGAGACGCGAACCCGGTTCCCCAGATTACGAGACTTCCACTCTTAACCACTACACCACACTGGCTCTCTGGAAAGAAAGCAGCTATGTTGTGCTCAGGTGAGGAGCAAATAGAAGTAGGGCTGTGGCATTAGAGATCAGCCACATGACAAATGACCATCCAAACAGCATTGCACTATGTAGCTTCCTCACCAGACTGACGGCAGACATTTCACAGTTACTTTGACTTTTCAGATTTTCTACTGCAAAGTGAAATCTGGATTAAACTTCTTTTTTAAAAAAAGTGTCGGCTGTGGAGGGTTTTGGCATCATGGGCATGAGCAGCACTGTTTCCTGGAATCATCCCCAGGCCCAAGAACAAATAAAAATAAGTCCTAAAAAGTAGCACCATAAAAACACAAGATTGAAACAAGATGAAGTTTGCCTTGTTTATTGGGCGGACAGGACTCTGGCCTTGCCCATGTCAGCTATGAAATTTCAAATAAATAGCTATGAAATACCGTCTCTAGTATCTGTAAATCTTACTGTAGCCCAGACATTGCTAGAACTGGGAAAATGCATTTCCCTGCTCCCTGTTCCTGTGGGAAATTGCAGTCAAGCATAACTGTGTAAATGCTAGATAGCGCATGAAGGGGTTAAGACCAGAGAGGTCTGTTCCTAGACTCAGCTAGGTCACACACTGCTTCTCTTACTGATCCTCACTCTTTTCCAGCCATGTAATCCACCAGGATGGACATGTCTGAACTTGATACAGTCTCATGTTTGAATCTACATGCTGTATTTTGCACCCAAACAGTAATCTGCCTGTGTTCTCCTTGCTGTACATGGAATAACACATGAACCAGACCTCTGGATTTAGTAAGTCACTTACTTAACAGTACTTACTTAACAGTTACTTAACACTTACTTAAGATTTAACAGTTACTTAACACTTACTTAACAGTTACTTAATGATCTGTTCATTGCAAGAGGGGTAAAGAGACAGGGCAAGAGCTTTAAAGCAAACTAAATGGGATATATGAAAGGGTTTAACAACCTATGTTCCATGCTATAATAAGGTAAAGGGACCCCTGACCATTAGGTCTAGTCGCTGACAACTCTGGGGTTGCGGTGCTCATCTCACTTTACTGGCCAAGGGAGCTGGCATACAGCATCCATGTCATGTGGCCAGCATGACTAAGCCGCTTCTGGCGAAACCAGAGCAGCGCACGGAAACACTGTTTACCTTCCCACCTATTTATCTACTTTGACGTCCTTGCAAACTGCTAAGTGGGAAGGAGCTGGGACCAAGCAACGGGAGTTCACTCCATCGTGGGGATTAAAACCGCTGACCTTCTGATCGGCAAGCCCTAGGCTCTGTGATTTAGACCACAGCACCACCCGCGTCTTGTACCACGCTATACTGCTACATAATTCTGAGAGTGTTTTTAACTGCGGGCGGCACAAAGCCCTGCATTTTTAGTCTAGGCACCCAGCTGACTCTTTGTTAATTACCAACATGTGGGTCAGATCTATTTCCACCACTACATACTATATTTTTCCATGTATAACATGCCCCCGTGTATAAGACAACCCCTATTTTTGGGGGGGGGGGACTCCAAATTGAGGAAATGGGCAGAGATTGCCCAGACTTCTTGAGCTTTCATTCGGGGGAAATTGATGACAATTGCTCACCTGCCTGACCGCCACTGCCAATCACACGCATCGACAAACCCACCAATCATCTGCCCGCTAGCTGCCAGCAGCCACCAATCAACTGCCCAATTGCCACAGCAGCAATGCAGCCGGCTGCTACTGCTGCTCCCATGGTTTGTTGCGAAGTTGTACAAAATTCCAAAATGGCATGATCTCTCTACTTTGTGGGTATATTAATGTGAACAGCCACTTTGCCAACTAAGTTCAGTTTTACACAACCATCACAAAGTACTGGTCTTCAACTGGTGGGTCACCCACACAACCTACAACTAAGTGGCAATCTTAGAGGAGATGGGTCACATTGTCTGTCCCATAATCATCTTTTTGGAGAGAAAAAACCCTTGAGCGAGCAGGTGGGCTAAACAGATAGACACAGCAAAGGTAAAAATAATATATAAAATTAACAAATAAAAGTGGTTCATATCTTGTCAGTTGATATTAAAATTGGATCTCGAATCTAGAAATCAGTAAGGTTAGCTTCTTCTCTTCCCCACACCCCACCCTCTCCTTGTAACTTTGTGTTAGAGATGTTTGCTTGTTATGTTTCTCTGATTTCTGTTCCACCATGTAGTCTGCATGGACTCCCTGGACTGCCTGCATAGTTAAAGAGCTAAAACTGGTTGAGAAAAGTATGGATTTCAATAAGATCTCAATCCGTGGTTTAAATTACACCTCATAAAACAAGATAACGCAACACAGCAGAAGAAGCAGTAAGACTTATGAAGAGAACATCCACCTCGCCTTGTGAACACTAGCTAAAATAAAGTACATTCAACACCCTGACCCAATGTATTTTTACAATGCTATGTAATTTGTATTTTGTGAACTGCTTAGAGCCTTCTTGCTATTAAGATAGATACATGCAAAGCAGCAGTCTGGGCTACAGATGAAGGGAGCTTAATAATAATAAACTAAAGCCCTAAGAAGTATCTCTCAGCATGGAAAGAGGAAGCAGCAGGGGCTGATGCCAACCCTTCATTCTCCTCCTGTGCATCCAACAGTTAAGTCTTTATCACTTTTATAAGCAGCCCTGGCAGAGAGAACTGTGTTTGCAATTTCTATGTGCACACAGACTTCTACATCCTGCCAAAGATACTCGCGTTAGGAACCCAGCGTGCCAGAACAGCTAGAGCATAGATGGAGAAGTTGTGGCCTTCTGGATACTGCTGGACCACAACTCTCCATCAACCCTGACCATTGGCCAGGCTGGCTGGTAACAATGGAAGTTGAAGTCCAACATCATCTGGACAGGTTCCCCATCCGAGGACTAGAACACCAGACTTAGTCTAGGGAGATCTTAGTGTGAACCGCTCATCAGCTACAAAACTCACTGGGTGGCTTAAAACCACTCCTGTATGTGGTAATGTGTATTAATTCACACACAAATCTAGTGAACCCACAGACCCCAACTGCTCGTTCTGCTGAATGAGGCCCTGAACCTCTTCCCAAAAGTCCTACCCAGAGTGCACCATTGAGGTCCCTCAACATCAGGGAGTAGAGAAAACGACTTCCGGGTCAGGGGGGCGGGTTTAACTTATTGCCAGGCAGGCTTGAGCCCTGCCATTCTCTTCTTCTAGAAGTTAAGCTCTGCCGAAATATAAAATCAGTGTCAGTTCCCTCCCACCCGTTTTGTTTTTAATGCTTTAGGCTTCCAAGAGAACAATGGCTTTAAAACCTGTCTAGAAGCTACCCAGCAGCCTTTCAAGCTGAGAACCAAGCTTTCTAAAACACATCTCAGAAAAATGTGTTATTGTACCCAGAGTGACATCTCCAGATTATTGTTATTCAGTGATGTCAATCTTTCTTATGTCTAAGTTGATAAACGGCAGGTGCTTCAAGTTTGCAGCTCCACAGCAGCATACTAATGAATAGCAATGGTTCACATTGCACATCCCCTGCCCGATAGAGACTATGCTTCCTTTTCAGGAGTGTAGGAACACAGGATCTGTCTTTGGCTGCACATGCACTATACCTTTAAAGCACACTCAAAACACATTCCCCACCTCAAAGAACTCTGGGTACTGTAGTTTGCTAAGGGTTGCTTGGAACTGTAACTCTGTGAGAAGCAAACGACAGTGCCCAGAATTCTTTGAGGAGGGGAAATGTGCTTCAGATATGTTTTAAAGGTGTAGTGTGTTTGCAGTTTTGTACAGAGTCAGACCATTGGTCCACCTAGCTTCGTATACTGACTGGCAACAGCTCTCAGGGTTTCAGGCAGGTGTCACTCCTAGTAATAGCTGGAGATACCAAGAACTATACTTGGGATTTTCTGACCACAGCTAGAGCTCTTCCCTTTTCACAGAAGTGATGTTGGGAGACAAACTCTTTACCCCCAAAAGATTCAATTCACAGTGTGATTTTTCATGGGCCATCTCATCATATGCTGATGGAACCAGTTATGTTGTTCTGCTGTTAATACCGTGTTTCCATAGTCAATCTTTAAGGGGCTATTATAATTTATGGGGCACATTGTTTTTCTTGTTGTTCAGGAGGCAGCCCAAGATTGCTGTTTGCAAAAGGGCTTTCCTTGAACCTCTGGTTTTCTTTGAACTACTGTTCTTCGAACCTCCAGACTGAGGGTTCAATCCCACTGGCAAAGCAGCCCCCAGCAGCATTGAAGCTTCTGCTCATCAGCTGGTGAGCGAAGAGTGCAAATCTGCTGGCTGCGGGGTCTGCTATGCCAGTACACTCCTCACAGGGAATGTTCTGGTGAAGCAGATCCCAGCAGGATTGAAACTTCTGCTTTCCAGCTGATGACCAGAGGGTTCAATCCTGAGGGCTACAGGGGTCGTCGCAAGTGTATTCGTCGGTTTTGTCTTCTATCTTTGTTACAGATGCTATAGACAAATTCGGCCCTCCAGATGTTTTGGGACTACAACTCCCATCATCCCTGACCACCGGTCCTGTTAGCTAGGCATGATGGGAGTTGTAGTCCCAAAACATCTGGAGGGCCAAGTTTGCCTATGCCTGCTATAAGCAATGTACTGGTATAGCAAAGCTATAAATGTGCTTTGATTATCCCATACTGTTAATCCAACATTAACTATTTAACTTTGTCCACTGTACCAATTCTTCCTTTTCTTTCTTGGACACCTATACAAGGTTTGAGATGCTTGTCCATAATAGCCTTCTAAGTTGAGGATATCCAGTCCATAGCTCCCACAATTCTCTCTCCCTACAGATGTAGCCAGCCTTGCTTTCTTCCCTTGACAATATATCTGTTTATTATTCTTGTAAAGCAGAGCTTTTCAAACTTTTCAAGTTGTTGACACACTTTTTAGACATGCGTCATTTCGCAACAGGGTAATTCAGTTTTACTGGCAAACCAGAGGTTTAACTAACCCCTTTCCAGCCCCAGAAAGAGTACAGGGAGCGTTCGCACAACACACCTACACACTGCAGCTGGCACACTAATGCGTTTTGACACACAGTTTGGAAAGGTCTGTTGTAAAGTCTTGGTTGTCAAGTCTTACTTGGTTCGCTCTTTGCAATGGAAGGCAATTATATAATTCTGGTACTCTCACTTTTTTTCCTTCTTCATCCAGATGTCATTATCATGCCTCACCTACTAGAACAAGATTTCACTTTCTGTTAGCTTAAATTTAAGTCATGCCACTTGTCTACAGTTCCTTTAGACTTTTCTCAAGTTTCATGGCTGACTCCTTGCTATCTTATAGGAAAATCTGCTTTCATGACATACACTTCACCATATACATATGTATACACATTATGCCTTACATGCAAATAGTTAGTGATGTGGGTGGAGCAGGAGGAATCAGATCACTTTGTTCTGCACACCTGGACTAATGGAGGGGGTCAGCCACGGAGAGTAAAAACCTCTCTTCTGGAAGAGCCAGTCCATGCTTAGGTTCATTTCAGTTTACCATGGGGTAAGCAGAAGAACACAAGAACATTGCATTATGCTGGTGTAAGAGCTGCTGGTACAGCAGAACTATGGAAATGGTCAGCCTGATGGGACCAAGTAAAAACACCAGGTGGTTGGGTTTTATATTCCTGAGTTTTCCGTCTTCATTTTTAGGTGTGTTTCTTTTTTAAATTCATGAAGTGGGGTGGGACATAGCCTTAACTTCTCTTGAGGAGGAATTGCATTCTGGCATTGTTTATTAAACTCACTCCCCACCACCACTTTGAAATAGTCATTTTTAATGTAAGTAAGGAATCCTTTCTGCACCGATTCTCTATCAGAGGAAATGAATAATAAGCTGGAAGAGGTTCTGGGGCAAAGTTGCTCGGTTGAGCAGAACCGCACGACTGCTGAACTTCCTTTCCAAACAGCAGGAATGAGTAGTGATGGGCAGGAAAACGATCTTGCTACAGAATTGGAATGCAAGACTAATCACCTCCATCAGCATGTGATCCTAAATTGCAGGGATGCTCCGCATTAAAGAGAACTCAGGAATATTCCATGACTGTGTTGCAGTTCAGCTCAGTTCAGTTCAGTTCAGATTGCACTTTGAAAACTGGAGCAAATATTGCCCATTTGATACAAATATAATCATAAGAAATGCCTTGCTGTTTCATATCAAGATCCATTTAGTCCAGCATTATATTATATTATTTGAATTGCCACCTTTCCTCTAAGGAGCTCAAAGAGCTCAAAACGTACATGCTGAGAGGAAGTAACTGGCCCAAGGTCACACAATGAGCTTCACAACTCAGTGAGAATTTGAATGCTGGTCTCCCAATTCCCAGTCCAACACTCTACTGCACTACAATGGCTCCCATCAACAGCCAAGCAAATGCTTCTAGAAGCTCACTAGTGAGGCTTGGTGAGGGCAGGGCCCAGTCCCCCCCCCCCCCGTTAGGATTTTTATCTATCCGAGCTGCTCCAGCAAGTGGTACCATGATTTGTATACATCATGTAAGTGTCTGAGTGAGCGTGAGAAAGGAAGTCTGTGTTATCTCTTCCTTCTGAGTACTATTGGAAGTTGGTTTCACTTCTGTGTGTGTCGCAGTTCTGTACTGGTGTTCAGAGAGCACAGATATACTGATCGAGTCTCTGTATATAAGACTGTAAATAAAGTAGTTTTAGAACTACGATTGAGTCTTTCTTCTGCTATGATATGCCAGAAGACTGGCATGCTCTTTTCAGAAGAGAAGAGTCGCTTATTACTGGCCACTCTGGACCGAAGATTTACAGCCAGAGAAAACCACCAGGGGATGCTCCGGAGACTTGGGGAAGTTTCAGCCTTCCCAGGGCGTTTTTCCAACACCCTCCCCACACCCACCCACACCAATCTTTTGTCATGGCTAATTGTACACACGTACTTCATGAATTTGCTTTTTCCCTCTTCTTCCTTCTGTTTCTCTTTTAAATAAGAAAACAACACTACAAGTGGGCCCTGCAACAAAATGTGCCATTTGGAGTGTTTTTGTTCAGCTTACCAACCAGCCAGCTACCTGCTTCCAGGATAGAAACCAAGGAAGCTGCCTCGTGCAGGGTTCTATCCAGCTCAGTAATGCTTACACAGACTGGCAGCATCTCTCAAAGGTTTCAGACAGGTCACATTCCCAGCCCTACCTTAAGATTCCTGGGGTTGGACCTGGGACATTCTGTGTGTAATGCAGAGGCTCTACTACCAAGCCACAGCTCTTTCTGCTCCACCCAGGTTCCCATTCCACCACCGACCCAAACCAGTCACCATCCCAAGCCCTGTCCTGTTTTGGTAGGGTCTGTAGGGTCTCCCCTCCTGCACACCTCAAGTTCCAAACAAGCCTGCTGACATCTCCCCTCTTGCACACGGCTGGTGACATTTTAGCTCTGGCCTGGAGAACGAGAAGACCGATTAATTATGTGTTCATCCTGATTTTGCAGGGAGATCCCATGATGTGGGCTGTTTAATGAGCACCCTGTCTGATTTGTTTGTGGGGAGTCTCGGCAACGTTGCATCAAAGCAAGTCTTTCCCCAAACTTTTGGCTACATTTTCCTTATCATGAATAATACTAAAAAACAATCTTTGCGAGGAAATGGCTTTGTTGTGCAAGACCTGCTAGTAAGCTGCAATTTGCAGGTGTGTGATTGAAATCCCACCCCAAAATAGCAGCAACCTGAAAGTGCCCTGAGTTTGCTGTTAGTGTTATAGGATAATATGACATAAACCAGTCTGTGGCCCTTCAAGGTGCTCCTGAATTACAGTGAGTGATGGGCAAATCTATCCATTTTGGTTTCTCCAGTATCACATTCTGGTGATTCCCACATTTCTTCTTGATTTGTTTCTTAAAAGTCCTCCTGAAAATTCATTAGCATTTTAGTGCTAATTTTTCATAATATACACATTTGTATTCAATTTTGCTTAATAAGCTTGCTTTTTTTTTTTAGTAAAGCAATTCCCCCTGGTAGAATGCTTCTTACATGTTATTTTCACCAATATATGTATTTCTACGCACACTTTCCCACAGTCTATGAATTTGTGTGCACTTTACTTGGCTGGCGAACTTCATTGCAAAATTCAGAGTTGTGCAAATTTTGGAAGATCTCTGTGTTTCAGTTTTCCCAAAAAAAGAGCGAATTAAGTAGATTTCCCATTAAATGTAAACTGGATTTAATTTCTACCCCATCTCCAGCTCCCATCATCCCTGTCATCTGGAGAGATACAGTTTCCACATCCTTCTAATAGAGGGTTAAAAAAAAAGAAAGAAATCATGGGTTGGGAGGTAATCTGTTGGGGCCCTATTTAGAGTACAAAATGTGTCTAGAAGACTGATATCAAAGCACACTAAAAGAGAAAGATTTATCCAGAGCTTTGATAGTAGTGTAGATACCACATTTTTTGGCTTCCCGTGTCTCTCAGCTGACTGACTTGGGGCTTAAATAAAGTTGCCAGAGATTTTAATTAGAATTCCCAGACAGACAAGGGAGTGCTCTGAATAACAGCTGGCTATTCATACTGCTTCATGAGAGGGTTAGCTAGCCTGCCTTGCATCTACGTTTCCCCAAAACTGAAAACCAGTTGCTGTCTTCCACTAGCATAGTTGTAAAAATTTGTCACATGAAGAGTCATCCAAAAAACAGGAAGACCTGCCAGCTATCAGTTCAGAGAAGGCAGATTGTTCATCTCCACATTCAATTCAGATGTAATTGTGTGTGTGTGTTTTGTACCACTTCACTTCTTAGTTTTAATTTGCCGTGGAAAAATAATTTGCAGCAGAAAATTGTATTTGCCGTGTTAAACATACATTAGCTGACTGAGCGTGGCATTGTAAAACAAACTAACTGGGATAAAACAAAAATCCAAAAGAATGGGATTGTTCTTTAATTATCCCAGTGAGTTGTTTAAGCCCCTTGAAACCAGCTTTCCAAGTATTCACTTAAATACGCCAGTTAAAAATAGTGAATGTCAAATTTATTAATTTAACCGAGGCTGATAATCTAAAAGTACAAATATAGTGAAACCCATTTTGGGTGATCACTCTTTAGAACGTGATTGTTTGCATATGGATTAAGGGAAGGGCTATAGCTCAGTAGGGCATGCTCTGTCTGGTTTGCATGCAAAAGACTCTGGATTGCATCCCAAGTAGAGTTGTGAAAGTCTCTTGCCTGAAATCCTGGAGAGGTGTTGCCAGTCAGTGTAGATCAGGGTTTCCCAATCTTGGATCTCTAGCTGTTGTTGGACTACAACTCCCATCATCCCTCACCACTGGTCCTGCTAGCTAGGGATAATGGGAGTTGTAGTCCAAAAAACCAATGGCGACCCAAGTTTGGGAAACCCTGGAGAAGGCAATTCTGAGCCAGTATTGCCAGCGTTCCTAAACAATTCTATTTCCAATGTTTCCAGCGTTCCTAAACTAAACTGAAGTTTCCATTAAAATTTTCCAATAAAATTAATTGTGATCATTCTTATCTGGCAAGTGTGTTCTATTAACACTACTAAAACATTATTCCCTGTGGTTTAAGCTTGGTGTGTAAGGGCCACTTTTCAAGTAGGACGCTCAGTGTGAATGTAGCAAGCTAAAATGCAAAGTGTGATGTGAGTTTACAAGCATGTGCATAGGAACATGTGGAGCTGACTACTACTAGATTGGGCAGGTTGTCTTATCTATCCTAATATTCCCACACTTTGATTGTCTCACAGCAAAAGGTCTCTCACATCAGCCATTCCTTTTAACTGGAGATGTCAAGGGTTGGACCAGAGACCTTTTGCCCTCTTTTTGCTAACAAGGAACATTGATCAAGATGCAACCAGTCTTTGATGACCTTGTTGTCATGGGTGGAAGCTGAGTTGCTGCTGTCTCCAATTATATTGAGTTTATTTCATTCCATGTAAAAAAAGATAAAGTTAAAGGACCCCTGGACTGTTAAGTCCAGTCAAAGGCGACTATGAGATTGTGGCGCTCATCTCGCTTTCAGGCCGAGGGAGCTGGCGTTTGTCCACAGACGGCTTTCTGGGTCATGTGGCCAGCATGACTAAACTGCTTCTGGTGCAACAGAACACCATGACATAAACCAGAGCACACAGAAACACCGTTTACCTTCCTGCCACAGTGGTACCTACAGTGGTACCTCGGGTTACATACACTTCAGGTTACATATTCTTCAGGTTACAGTCTCCGCTAACCCAGAAATAGTGCTTCAGGTTAAGAACTTTGCTTCAGGATGAGAACAGAAATCGTGCTCCGGCAGCGTGGCAGCAGCAGGAGGCCCCATTAGCTAAAGTGGTGCTTCAGGCTAAGAACAGTTTCAGGTTAAGTACGGACCTCCGGACCGAATTAAGTACTTAACCCGAGGTACCACTGTATTTATCTACTTGCACTAGCATGCTTTTGAAATGCTAGGTTGGCAGGAGCTGGGACAGAGCAACAGGAGCTCAACCCATTGCGGGGATTCGAACCGCCGACCTTCCGATTGGCAAACCCAAGAGGCTCAGTGGTTTAGACCACAGCGCCACCCGCATCCCTATAACTCCTACATTCCATGTAGCCCATAGAGACACAGCTGAGCAAGGAGGGCAAAATCTATACTGAAACCCTTGTGCTGGTGACCCCACAGGACACAAAGGCATATTGAACTCCTCAAATGCATTCTCATTGCTCTCTGTCCTGTTATTAAGAGTTATACAACTATTTTCTATAGGTTATAACCCAAACTTAATTTCTAGCCAAGAATGAACGGAATGTTAAAAAAGAAATCACACAAGAGAAATTTCATAGATATCAATAGAAGTTTTGTACACAAAACAAAGAAAAACATATCCCCTTGAATGTATTAAGACCATGCTTTGATCACAAGATTCCCGTTTCAAGTGAGTTAGCTCTAACTCTCCATAAAGTATCTGTCCACATTAATAAAGCTAAATAAGCATAATCTAAATAAAAGGAGGGAAAGTAATCAGAGCAGAAAAACTAAGGAGGCCTGATGTCATGGATTGGTTGGACGCAGAGGAATGGTGGGAGGAAACAGTTGGGTAACCTCCAAAAGAAGAAGGCTCAGAGCCCCCAGAGTGCTGGTGGGACAACAATGAGTGGTCAGAGTGAAAAGAGGGAGACGACTGAGGAGATGAGGTGTCAGAAACTAAAGTGGCAAAGTGAGCTTGGAGAGTATGTGGCAAAGAGCAGACCAGAATCAGAGGCAGAAGCTGGCAAGTGGGATGAGAGAGGCCAAGAGGCAGAGATGGATCATGTTGGTAAAGAGTTACTGATGTTTCCTCCTGCTGCTGTGACAATCTTCTCTCCCCCACTTGTCTCCCAAAACCAGAAGAGGCATGAAAAGAGCAAAGGAGAGGTTGGTTGGTTGGTTGGTTGGTTGGTTGGTTGGTTGGCTGCATGCAGGCATAGTCTCCACTTGCTCGGGGAAAGCCCTAAGGAGACAGGAGTCTCAGCAACTGATTTTTATGGAGGAAGACCACCAGCTCTGCTCATTAGGCATGACACTCAGTCATGGAGTATAGAGATTGTGCTTTTGCTAATAAGAGTTAACTCCATCTTTGAACTGTGTGATTACTGACCAGCTCCTGTGACACCTATATATGCAAATATTATATTGGCTTTATACTATTGTTTCCTTGAAAGACTAGTGGAAAGCTCCTGGCACGGCCCAAGAATTTCAATAAACCAAAAATATAATTAAAAAAAACCCACAGCATTAAATCCCACGTTAATAATGCAAGTGTGAACAGAAGCTAAATATCACAATCACACATAAACAGGGCAGGGAGTGATACTGACATGAATAGATGCAATTGGAAGCACTGGTTTATAGTTCATTATCTAGTGGTTGGGACAGCAAAATGTGTCTTAAGGAGTGCTAAGGAGAAGACAAAAATAAGCTGGTAAGGCCATTGTTTCAGCTTTGACTGTGCAAATGTTGCTGCTTGAAAATTTTCTCAAGGCATGTTAGGGTTGCATGGATTTGAAATAATTCTGAGAAAGAAGCAAAGTGATTAGCAAATGGGCTGTACAGTGCATATTTTGGTTTTTTAGCTACACTTTTTTACTTCTTTCGGTTTGAAGCAGCAGCTAGGTGCCTGCAAGCACTCTGCTCTCATTTCACCGTCCACTCCAATTTGAAGTGCAGAAGCTATGCATCAACTTTGGGTCAAAATACTACAGAATAATAATAAAAAAACCCCTCTGCTATGTGAAACAGATGTTTTTTAAATCTTCAGGATTAATCCCTAACCACTTTCTGCCATTAATGGGATTTAGCACTAACTTTTAATTGGTGGTTCAGAGTTAATCACCTGAGTTAAAAGGAAAGGGGGAAGAATATCCTTGCCACTCCTGCTTGCTCTTCTTTCTGTACACTTGATGCATGCGCTTAAAAAGTGCTGAAATATTTGCTGTACTGTCCTGAAATACCACAACTTTTCAGAAGCAGTAGCTCATAAACTTCTTCCTAAGGGGTCTGCCCAGTGGACTTTTCTCCCTGCCTCTTCAGGATCCATGTAATGATCCCATCTAACAGGCCTGGTCTCCACCTACAGCAAGTAACAAAGTGATAGAATGCTTCAGAGTGTAGGTGGATGATCACAGGGGTTAGAAGAATCTCACATACAGCGAACTTCCTCCCCCACCCCCAAACTCATAACACTATACAGTTGTATGTTGGATCCCAAACGCCTTGCGAGTCGAATGTTTTGTCGAATGCCGCAAATCTGGAAGTGAGTGTTCCAGTTTGTGGATGTTCTTTGGAACCTGAACATCCGACGCAACTTCTGTGGCTTCCAATTGGCTGCAGGAGCTTCCTGCAGTCAATCGGAAGCCGCGCCTTGGTTTCCAAGCCCTTGGGGTGAGGGAAATCTGAGCCATTTCAATAGACCCAATTTGGGCACTTGATCTGGGCTCCAAAACTGATGCAACAACAAGAAGAATTACACATCCAAATCTGGTGGCTAGATCTCAATCCAAACCAGCAATCATGTTTTCCACCACTAGTGCTTCAGCCTGTCATGGCTATACATCATACACAGGTGTTTTATAAGCTTACTAGTGTATTCGGTCACTTCCCTGATCTTCTGCTCAGGAAAGCAGGCATCGCTGTCATGGAAACCAGGTATCCTAGCAAAGTAATTACTCAACTCCTGTTCAAGCACACCAGGGATGTTTCTTTAAAAACCAGATTAGAAAGGCAACTGACACAAAACCCAGAGTAATACGCTAACACTAGCTTCCCGTTTTGCGCTCAGGCTAATAGCTACCTGGAAACAATCAAATAGGGGTAATTTGGGACTGACACAAGTTCTAAGCACTGCTTCCCATTTAAACAGCGGGGTGCTGTTGTTTTTTCCTTATCTCACCAACTGCAGTCCTTTAGAGTGTAAAATTAATGCTCTGTGGCCTTTACCCACCTAAATGGTAAAGGAAAATATAGGAGGTGACAAATTTGTTCCACAATACGCCTGGAGCACAAAAGTTTGACCAAAAAAAAAGGAAAAGGTGTAATTTTTAGAAACACAAGCACCATGGAGTGAAACATTTGTGTGAAAAGAAACTCTTTCCATTCATATACATTGGACCCACCCATTATTGTTAATATTGTTTCACACCACTCCAATCTCTGAGTGGTATGAGGATTCCTGGGGTTCAAAGTGATTACCTAGGGTTCGTGTTTCCTTTTGGAAAAGAGGCAGAGCAGAGACTGTGGTGTCTTTCTGATATATGGTTTATTTACACATATCTGCAACCTGAGCCTGAGATGTTCAAGGCATCAATGCACCAAAAGGATCTTGTTTCTCCCATAGCCACAGCCTTGGATTCAAACAGAAATCTCAAATACTGTTCCGACTCTTTCTCCTCTAGTTCACATCACTGCAAACTCCCAACTCTAAACTCATGCTTTGTCCTTCTCACTATCTCTGAGTTGAGAGAGGGGCTCCACCCATTTGCCGCCTCACACAGAGCCGCCATTCCTCTGCTTTCCTTAATGGCCCATTGCCCAAGCACTCAGCTCAACTCAGGAAGCTAGCCTGGCTTATATTTTAAAGCTTGTCATAACACTATATTTTTAACTGCTGTGGAAATTTTTAATCAAAAGACCAGTTCTAAATATTTTAAACTGACAAGCACAGGACATGGCATGCAGGCTTGGGCTGCAATCCTTGCCCCATTTACCTGTGTGTAAGCCCCACTGAACTGAAAGGCAGGGTGGTGTAGTGGTTAGAGTGTCAGACTAGGATCTGGGAGACCAGGGTTCAAATCCCCACTCAGCCATGCAGCTCCCTGTGTGACCTTGGGACACTCCCAGTTTCTCAGCCTAACCTACCTCACAGGGTTGTTTCAAGGACAAAACAGAGAGGGAAGATAATTATGTATGCCAACTTTGAGCTCCTTGGAGAAAAAGTTGGGATATAAATGCAGCAAAAGAAATAAATAACTCCAAGTCAATAGGACTTCCTTCTGAGTGGAAACAAGTTAGGACTTTGCTGTTAGCTAGGTGGCATTTTTCAAACCCAATTGTGATAGAAGGGATGCTTTCTATGCCAAAAAATATCTCCTACACAATCATTTATCTGCAGCTCAGTGGTAGAGTGTCTGCAGTACAAACACAAACCTATACAAGTCTACTCTGAAGTATGTCATATTGATTTCAATGAGCCACACACAGCGTCAGATTTGAGTCATTGACTTTGAAAACCTAAAAAGAAAGAGCTAACGTTCCCAACACTCTACTATACAGCATTTCAATAAAAAAGTCTAAAGCCGATTGTTTCAATCCAGCTATTTCAGAGTAATTCCAAATAGTTATCATAACCATGCTTTTCAAGGAAGGAACATTGCTGCCTAATTTTTCCTCAAATTGTTTGAGTAGCCTTGGGGATGAAAAAATTAATTCCTTTCATTTCAGTCAAAGAAGTGGAACACATTTATAAGTACATTCCAACTATCAAACAGTAAATATAACATGCACTTTCAAGTGTTTGTATCAGGGCAACCTTTACCAGTGAGTAGTTGTCTCAGAATATTTAACAGTACATTTTAAAGAATATGCTATCAGTGACATTAACAAAACAAAAAAAGGTGTTTTACCTGTAACCTGTAGATTTCTTGCCGTCTTCTCAAAAAATGCCACAAAAAAATGGAGGTCGTAAGTTCATTATCAGATTTTGTCAGTTAAAAGAGCAATAAGCACCTCAAAACTTTGCATTCGTGCAAAGGCTGTGTCTAAATGAAATGGCTCGCAGAAGAACTGGGTTCAGCATCTGTGATTCTACAAGTGTCCATTCCATGCACTGCACACAGGAATGAAACAAAAATTCCTAGGTTCACCATCATGTGACACCAAGCATAGAAGCTGGCGCTTGCTTTGACTGCTATTAGCAATTTTCACTGCATTAACAAGGCTCTTTTTAATCCTCCCTCAGTTGCTACAAAGGGCAAGGGAGGAAAAGAGAAACTGGATCAACGCTAGTTCTGTCAGGAGGTGGAGAAACCCCACACCCAACTTAGGCTCATGTTATGGTTGTACTTTAGGAGAAAGTACTGAATAGCACACAAGAGTACCTTCAGAGTATCCATCTTAACTGAAATTCTGAGCAAATATTCTTTTGACAGCAGCTGTTTGAGTAAGCACAAAAAACTGAGGTAAATTAGGGGAGCCAGTATGAGTGTGCTTAATTCTCCTGTAATTTTTTTCACCTGGGACAGTTCTAAGGTCTGTGCTCGGTTCTTAAATCAGGACAAGCTGTGAGGATAATTTCTCAAAGAAGAATGTATTATTTGGTCTTGAGGGATGGTTGATAAAACTTCCTGGGCTAGATCACCAGAGAATGGCTGAGCCCTGTCAGAAATGGTGAAACGTAAGAGGAGGGAACAGGGAGCGAGGCTCACTGTGAACTGGTCCCAATTGTACCTTATGGCAAACATGCCAGGGGGTGGAGTGAAAACACTTTGTCTGCATTCCTGAGAGACTTTTGAGTTCTGTGCCTTGAAGCAGAAAGGATAAGAAAGGAGGAGAGAAGCAGAGAAACCTACAGCCCCATCATGTTTACATCCTTCCACAAAAGTAATAATTATTATTACTGAATATGCATCTGTACGAGAACAACTTCATAGGACAGTCTCATCAAAGCACACATCAATGGCTGGCAGTCAGATTAAAGTATTTTCATGGCTGGAGGTGTGAGTTTGTCATTTTTCTGATGAGTGGCAGGCATGGCTCTGTGCTTGTCTTAGGAAATTAAACGGTCTAGGCTAGTTAGAGGCCAGGGATGCCCACCTGAATAAAATATTGTGGGGGCCCAGGTAAGCCCTGCCCCACATAATCAATCACATGATGCAGTGAACACATGCCATTTGAATGGGAATACCCTTTAACTATGGGGGGGGACAGCTGCCTCAAATATTTTCTTGTGGGGGCCGAAGCCCCCATGTCCCCTAGGCAGTTATGTTAGAGGCACTAGCTGGTCCCTATAACTACCAGGAAAAATTTCTGTGCATAAGGCTTCTTTATATGCAGGAAGTTGTCAATTTATTACAGTCAACGGACTAGAAATAAGACCAAAGTGGCAGAAAGTGAATAATGCAGCTGCTAAGCCCTGAAAGTTTCCCATGGGAGTGACCTTGGGGAAACCATGGGCCCACATTGCGTCTGCCAACCTTAAAGAAAATCTCATACAAAATGGAATTATTTGGACATGTAACAAAATTTGGATAGAAAGGTGATACATCTTCCTACACATCAGTATTTTCAAATATAGAAGGAATAGGGCTTAGCTTATAACTTACTCCAGTTAGTTATGGATAGAATTTATGAGAGCTGCCTATGAATGTGTGTGCTTAGGTATCTTCAGGAACAGAATAGTGGCATGCCATTTGAGGTGTAGCCAGATCAGGTATAAAAAATATCCAGAGCCTGGTCTCTCACTACCCTTACTAGTATTTTCTGCCTGCAACATTTCACACTTAAGCTATAGCCTGCAACTAAAGCCCAGGCCTGTCTCTTCCAACTTGCAAACTCCCTCCTCTACTCCACTAGTAGGTCACCAGAAACTCTGAGGTGAAAAAACACCTACCTGAACTCTGCATGCAGATAGGATGCATTCACCTTGTTCAAACATTACAACAAGATGGCTACATGGTCCTGTTTCAGTTCTCTGTCTAACTGAACTCCATTAACCACCAGTGTTGTGTAGTGGTTAAAAGTGTCAGACTAGGACCTGGAAGACTAGGGCTCAAATCCCCACTCAACCTTGAAGCTCACCGGGTGACTTTGGGCCAGTAACCTACTTCACAGCATTATTTTGGGAATTAAATGAGGAGGCAAAGAACCATGTATGCCACCTTGAGCTCTTTGGAGAAAAAGCTGGCATATAAATGCAATAAATAAGTAAATAGCAATATTAAAAGGTACCCCCCTTTCATGGCTCAATGTGCCATATACAAAAACAGTAATAATCACAATAATAATACAGCATCAGAGGCGATATAAAGAATTCAGAAGAAGGAAGGAGGGAAGTCAGCTCCTAGGAGCAAGTATAAATGTAAAATGAAATATAATATGTATGTGTAGTATGAAATTTGCAAAACTAATAAAGATTATCTTGCAATAATAATACGGTGGTACCTCGGGTTAAGAACTTAATTCGTTCTGGAGGTCCGTTCTTAACCTGAAACTGTTCTTAACCTGAGGTACCACTTTAGCTAATGGGGCCTCCCACTGCAGCCGCGCAATTTCTGTTCTCATCCTGAGGTAAAGTTCTTAACCCGAGGTACTATTTCTGGGTTAGCGGAGTCTGTAACCTGAAGCGTCTGTAACCCAAGGTACCACTGTAATAATAATAATAATAATAATAATAATAATAATAATAATAATACAGCATTCAAAGGTCTCCTCATGAAATTGTAGCCTTATTGGAGTTCACCGATTGGGTCTGCGTTGCTCCGTGACAGGAGGAAGGAAGTCAAAATGACACCGAGTTGGTTCAAAGAAAGAGTTTATTCTGCTCTCCGGATAGCAGAAGGCACTTGCGTGGTGAGTCCACAGCAAGTCCAAAGAAATGACAAGTTTCATGCAGTATTTATATCCTCCAGGCACCCTCTCCCTCCTCCCCTCAGAGCCCAACCACGTCAGCCTATGTACGCGGGTTGACATCACATATGTTCCTGCTCTGGCACTTTTAACTTTAAAAGGGATTTCCTTCCTGCACTCCTGACCATAAAAGGATATTCCTGTTCCTACTCCTATCTTGGAGCAAGAGGTCACTACTTCCGAGAACATGCTCTGGCGTTAGTCCCAGACTTGGGTCTCTGCATCATTTGTGGTCAGAACATAAGATATGTCTGTGTCTGTTCTACTGGTAGAGTCAAGGCCAGTCTTGCCGTCAAACTGATAAGGGAGAGAGCTGTGTTCTTGTTTTGCATTTGCTCAACGGCTGAAGTTTATGCATTTTAGCTAAGGAGAAATGGGGATTTTGGTGCAGTTTAAAAACTGCCTGCACAGTCAGTTTTTGGGTTTTGGAAACCCATTCCTTCATTCCCTACTCTTCTTTTGGACAGCCTTTTGGCTCGTCCCAAGGTACTGGCCGGTATTCTCATGTCAGTGCTGTAATCTGGGGCCGAATCATTCGTAACATCATTTTATACATCATATTTTGCAGGCATTGCGTTAAGCAGGGTATACAGGAGCAGAAAAGAAGCAAGATTAGTCTATTAACATCATTACAAGTCCTCTAAGCCACCCAAGGTTTTGGAAGCCACTCAGTCAACCAAGACATGTCCCATCCCTTCCTGGTTGGGACAGGAACATGGGCTACTTTCTCTATTTCTGTTGCCAGGTGTCGAATAGCTACACCATGGTCAGAGATGTTAAAGCCACAGGCTCCTTCTGTCAAATTTAACGCAGCCCAAAATCCGCCGGAAGCCAAAATTGGGGCCGTAACTGAGGACTCATTCCAAGGCACAGGGAGGAGGGGTACTCCTCCCAAAGCATCTGTAGGTCACAGATTGCGAGAGGTTCCGGGTGCAGACCGTGCAACTGGTTCGGTTTTGCAGAATAGGCTTCCATTTCTGCATGTTGCGGGCACCCCATTCTCTCATTAGCCGCTGGGTTACCTTAAGTGGTGGAGATATATCTATTTCCTAATACCTTCTTCTTCTAAAACCTGGGGTACCTCCCACAAAGCTATATACAAAGCTATATATTCAAAGGGAAAGAAAAGAAAATGTCCTCTTTTAGTCCACACTGGATTCTTCTTTTGCCGTGTGTAGAGATGCCAGCTTCCAGCAGGGTGGTTGTCTGGTGGGTGGGGCCGAGCCGATGCAGTGAGAAGTGTGAGGCGGTGCCCGTAGGGCACTAAGAGATGGCGAGTCGAAGGGGTTGGTGTAGATCAATCGTAGCAGTCCAATCTGATACTGTCTGGGGTTTGCTTCATTCTTCAAAACAGGCCTGCTGGAATATATGCAGGCAGGTGTTGGAGGCCCATCCTCTCCCATAGATGGTGGTGTAACCGGGTTAAGAACCTCAGTAACTTGAAGCTGCAACTGTGGGTGCATGAGCAGTGCTTGGCAAAGGGAGATAGAAAAATAAGTTCCTTTCATGTCCAACAATGCTGGCCCAGCGTGAGGAGTGACGCATGTGGTTTCCTGTCCAAAGGTGAACTTGTCAGCTTTTGTAATCAGAGTGGCAGCGGTCACTGCTGTTGCTTGCAGGGAGGCAAACCTTGTTTCGTAGTGGTTAATTTTTCAGACAAATAGGCTATGGGTTGGTCATCATCAGGGTCTAACAATTACCTTGATAAAATTACCTTGATAAAAAACATATTTCGCCATGTGCAAATGGCTTTGGATACCTACTAAGTCCACAAATCACCATATAGCATATATTCAATACACACACAAAAACGACAATTTGAGCCCAACAAAGGACTGCTGGACATCCAAAGGGCCCCATTACCTCATTAATGCCTTCTGTTTCTTCAGCCAATTCCCATCCCTGTACTCTGCTGCCCTCAAGACCAAAGGCGCTACGCCCACTTTATCGCTATATGATCTTATATACTGAAACACCCTTTTGTACTGTCCTTTTGTCTGCTTCACCTCCTTTTCTTAAGTCCTTTCTAAATTATTCAATCCCAACATCATCATCATCATCATTATTATTATTATTATCCCTTTTCATCCCCCCCTCTCTCTTTTTACACTGACACAAAGATGAAGTACGTTAACAAGGTAACACAGGTGATGATCTGGCATCTGAAATCATTCACACAAACAGAAAGCTTAAAAACACATAAAAAAAACATGTACCAGATGCTGGCTCTCTTCCAGAGCTAAATATGATTGTAGCATATACACACAAATTGCAAGAAGAAATTAAATCACAAAAGAATGAGATCCTCTCGGAAGGTAGCCTATTACCATGATTATCCTACCTTTTCCTTTTAAGATATGCTTCTGTTTTAAATTCTTTCTGCAGAATATTCACTGTGAAAGCGGGTTCTGTTGGGCTGCATTTGGAAGTTGATTGACCTTTTAAATAAACTGTAGGACAGTCCTTCCTAGTTTCCCCCTCTTATTATTTATTATTTATCTGCAAATAATTTAATCCTTGATATACATATTCACGTACTGAATTGGCTTGGGACAGTGGTTCAGTTAGAATTATGGTTCAGTTAGAATAAGTTAAGTGCTACCTGCTGTATGGCTGAATTTTCTTATAAGAAAACATCTGATGACAGTCAGAAAGGGTACTCCTATTAAACAGGAGGAATAAGCAACTCATGCTGACTAAATATAAACTCATTTCTGCATCTGTATATATCACACACAGAAGGAGACAGAGTGCAACTCAACTTTTTGCATATCTATTTAATTCAATCCTATGCAGAGCAGATGGGGGGGGGGGTTTGAGAGAGCAGGTACCAAGACACTGTTTAGGGGAAAGGTTCCTGCTTGTTCCTTTTCATAACGTGAAACTAAATATCTGACCTAGAGCACTAGGAACGTTTTAGGGAACACCACCATGTCGGAGAAGGCTACGAAAGCATATGACATCAGCAGCCCTGATAAGAAGAAGTGCCTGATAACTTTCATATTTGAAACCACAAAGAAAGGCACACACCACAAACGAACGAATACAGGCAGTGGGGCCTTCACCTACTTCAAAATGTTGCATCTGATTCCTCCTGCATTTTTGGTCCTGCTTGCGTATGCTACAGAGGATGTAAACAAATCTTACACTAGAGAAAAGCTCTGTAGCTTTTGTGTATCACTGTAGCTTTGTGTACACTGTATCTTAAGTGTATTCTGCTGAAGGACAAAGCTTGCTTGGTGTTATTTGCTTTATGAATTAAGGTCCCAGTTTCCCAATACACACATTTGCTATTTCACCCCAACACTCTTCCTAAATGGATTCACACATTCATGCATTCAGTTGGGCCAGTGTTCACATCATCCTGTTTTACTTAGCGTTTTGGTTTGAAAACCCAATTCCACTTTCTCTGCACTTCCTGCAAGATTGTATATTATTAAACAATAAAAGGCACAATTTGCCAAGAGAACATATGTCTTGGAGTTGCATATAATCCCCACCAGGCATCAGAAACTGGCAGATATTACTCGGAAATTTCAAAATTAATGCCCAGATAATTCATATCTTTTCCCCCTGGGTGGTCGCAAATATAAACTTGAAAGTCTTTTGATACATTCATATAAAAGTTCATTTACACCTTACATACTTCAGATAGAAATGGTTCTGGAAAAATGCAGTTACAATCAGAACACAAAATCCTTCCTCTTCCAATTATTCACCATGGTTCAGTAGCATACCAGTGATTAGTTCATTGTACATACTTTCTCCATTTACCTTAATACATCAATTTGCATGCAAACATTAAAAATCACTTTTCCTTCAAAGGAACCACACATAAGGTAAATTTGTTCAATATTGCCTTTCACCCAAGAGAAACCTAGGAGGAATCACCTTACTGGGTAACTGTATCAATAAGCATTGAGGTATTTGTCTTTCAACATCTTAATTCTGCTGTCACTAATGCATTTGACACCTTTTGATTCTGGCAACTACCCTGAGTATATGTGAGTCTCAGAACAGGAAAATTTCAAAGCACTGGACACTTTCCACAGCCTAATGTGAACAGGGAAATAAAAGTTATTTTGCCTAAGACCTCTCCTGGCATGTACACTTAGAAATCCAAAAAAAAAAAAAAGGGCCATCTCAATTTTCAATTAATAGATATCCAAGGAGTATCTTTCATGGGAGGGACATACTAAAAAGAGCACAAACAACATTCTAGGTCCCTGCTCTTGCTGTTAAATTATGGATGGTTAGCTGTCCAGCCAGCCAAAAAAAAAAAAAAAAAGGTCTGCTCCATAATATATTATATTCTTAATTCTTAATTCAGAATTCTTTAAAAGCTAGTTTTTTACTCATGAAAACCTCAACCAATAATATTAGTGTGGATCACTCCACACCTCCATGTAGGACTGTGACTAAAGTGTGTTGCTGGTCACACAGCCTCTATCTATTCGGCTTTTACTATATTTAGTAAATTCTCTCTGAATAAAAAGAATTTACTCTCTCAATAATAGCATATTATTGCTCATATAATTAGCTGTATTAATTACTCTCAATAATAGCATATGAATATGTTAATTTCAGTGATACTAATCAGCATAAAACACTCAATTGTCTTTACAACCCATTACCCAACCTTTCTCCTGTTCCAACATTCTCACTTCTCTACCCTCTACCTCTCACCTTTTCTACTTCCCTCTACCTTCTCCAGCCCAGACCACTACTTCTGCATACACCTCTCTTCAAAAGAAGAGCCTTCTCCGACAGACCACTACTTCACCTTCATACAATTGTTCATCCCTTTTACAAATAAAAATATTATACGCATTTCAAAAATATAAAGGTAGTGCAAAAATCAATTTTGGTTGAATTTAAATATTGCTATGCAATATTTGGTAATTTGCAATTTTCCTTAGTGTTCTCTGGCCCCATTTTAACCTGGTTTCCAGACTCCACCAAGGGCTGCATAGCGTCTTTGTTTCTGTGTTAAACACAGACACTGCAAGGGGGATGATTTACTGCTTTGTCCCCGTAACCCTCTTACTTCTCTTCTCATCTGTCTGAACATGGGATGGGGGGGTTAAAACCCCATCCCTTTTGACAACACTACCTTTTCCCATACATTTGTACATTTTTACTTTTGATCAACATTTAACAAGTGGTTTCTAAATCACCCAGGGTACCTTATGCAACAGAGTCAATAAGAAACAAACCTATTAACAAAAACATTAAGATACCAGGTAGCTCAAAGAACAGTGAATTGATGACATTCAAATTCTGAAACCAGTACATGATTACATGATTGTATTAGTAATTGAAACCTTCCCACCTTTAACATGAAAACACAAAATTTGACCTCATGAGCAACTCATGTCACTTTTAATGTTAAAGACCAAATAATCCTTTTTTTATATACTTGTACTCTGCAAGATTCTAGGTGTTTTAAGGTCTGTTTCCCAATCCCCTAACATGCAGCGCAGTGAATGTGGCAGAATTGAGAACCCCTTCATGCAGGGTTCTATTCCTGGCGCCTCTGCAGAGCACATATCTTTTTCCCTTTTTTTTTTTTTCCCCCCGGACCCCACGTGTTGGCAATACAATACAAGCCAACTGGACGCACCTATGCTGGTTACTGCCAGAATACAGAAAGGAGCTTAAAGGGGTTTTTTTCAATTGTAGCTTGACATTTCCAATTGTCCAAAAAGAACAAACACTGCAAGGGGGTTGGTTTACTTTTTCTTTTCTTTCTTTTCTTTTTTCGTTCCCTTAACCTCTGGGACACTCCGTCCACCTAACGTTATTTCCCACTCAGTCACCTTTCTCCGCGTCCTGTCAGTGGCCTAGATGGACTCGTGTCGCTAGGAACCGCACCTTACAAGGACCACACTTCGCTTCGAAGGAACCGCACCTTACAAGGACCACACTTCGCTTCGAAGGAAATTCAAGACAAGATAAAGGAAGCACATTACAACACACATTGAGTTCACGGAATTCATACAATTCTATGATCACTCTGAAAGGAGGTTTGGGAAGAGGTGGTTGCTAGATTACAACTCCCATCATCCCCAACCATTGATCATGCTATCTGGGCCTGATGGGAGTTATGAGTCCAGCATCTAGAACCACAGGCTTAAGTGATGTTTACTCACTTAAATAGTTTTAAAGAAGAAATAAGACAAATAATGAAAAATAGGCCTACAAATAAGTTATTGGTCATGCTATCTAAAAGTTGTCTCCTGCTTTCATTGGGATTACATTTCCATTACCAGACGTTGCAGACACACAGGGTAGCTTTGCCCACAATGCCCAGTTTACGAGCTTCCCAGCCAGACACTCTTCAAAGCACACCGCCTTTGGACTAATCCGCCAGGAAGTGGTATTATGACTGATATTAGCAACACTTCTTCCAATAGCAATGTCTGCAGCAGATCCAGATGCTACCAAAATGGTCATCTCTTTCCCTTCTGTGCCACTTTGAATTTTCAACTAAGTCTTCCACAATTTAAAACCCGGAAGTTTCCTTTGCAAGGCTGAAACTGAACAGGCATTGTTTTGCTTTTTGTTTTAAGTTAATGCATTTGACAAGTCAGAGGAATTTGCCCTTATAGTGAACGCAGGGGCCTCAAATTGCTTGGCCCAATATCAAAATGTGTGTGTGTGTGTGTGTGTGTGTGTGTGTGTGTGTGTGTGTGTGAGAGAGAGAGAGAGAGAGAGAGAGAGAGAGAGAGAGAGAATGTGATAATCTAAGATGGTTAAGGAAAATCTTACTGCATGGCTTCCAGTTTTGCCTCAAAATAACGGCACCCCTTCTTGCAAAATAATCCAACACAGTGGCAAGTCAAATGATAGGCACTGATTAGCAAGCTTTAAAGGAGCTCTTAGGAAGCTCATTGCAATGTACCAGAAGTGAACAAGGCAAGAATTATTAAAGCAGAACTTTGTCAATGAGCCCTAATTAAGGATTAGCCTTCTGGGATACGATAAGGCTGTTTGTTTTCAGATAAGGCAAATTTTAACAATAAAGAAGAAGAACTCTCACCAAGATTAAAACACTGCTCCACTTTTCAAATAATCAAGGGATCCTTTTTATTTTCCAACAATGCTGAGTTCTAACTGACCTGACAGCATATTTCTTTGAGGTTGTCTTTGATATAAAAAAAAATTACAAATCACGACTTTGACAGATGGCAGATGCACTGCTTTGTGTATATATAATTTTTTGAAGCCGTGGGAGCCAGTTTTTTAAAAAATTCTTTTATCTTTAGCACATGCTACAATTGCAACACATTTTAGGGTGCATTCACAAGAATTCGCTTTGACTAAATGCCTTACTGCATTTCATTGTTTTCAGGTGGTTTTAAATGTTTTAAAAGTTTTGATTATGTTTTTATTACATGTGTGTTTGCCACCCGGGCTTCCTCTGGAAGGACAAGATATGATAAATTTTATAAATAATACCCTTTTGTCAACACTTTCAGAGTTAATTGGAAAAAAATATGCAAGACTACCATGGGTTGTATCCAACTAAGTTATACTCAGCGTAGGCCAATTCAAATGAATGGACCTTAATAAGCCATGCCCTTTCATTCAGTGGGTCTACTCTGAGTATAAAAACATAGTAACCTACATTCCGCAAACCTACCATTCCCATAATACTATAGAGTACAATAGAATACATTCTACTATAGAGATCAGACTCCTGATCAACAATCACAGCTTGTTTATCCAAAGAGTCTAAAAAGAAAAATTGTTTAGTTCATCAGAACAGCAGTCCAATATTCCTGTGCCTGAAAATTAAGAGAAACTGTTAGTGAAAGCACAGGTTCAGAAACAATTGAGATGATGAAGCCAGAACAGTGTGATTTATATACCAGCTAAGTGTCCATTTGACAGCTCTAGGCAAATCACTGATAATGGCCAAATTACAGTTCCTTAAAAAACCAAAAAGAAAAACTTGAAACATGAAGTAGATTTGATTTTGCCATGTGACTGATGTGCAAGACTTAAAAAGAAACACGCAAAATCATAGCTTAGGAGCACAATCACCTCAAATTTAGCTGAATAAACCTTGGTGAAAGATTAATCCAGACACTTGTACTATTTGGGTAGTACAAAGTAGTAGCCATAGGGATAAGAAATTTTAATAGGAACTTTTTCCAAACAGTGCTCCCTTAAAAACTCTGTTTTAGAAGCAGTAAAAACAATTGGGGAATGGGAGCTCACCACTTCACAGCTAAACCTTTTAGTCTGGGAGCTAACCTCAAGAATAAGCTTGGATTTGTCCCATTCTTCTAAGTTTTAGCTGAGCAATCTGACTTGTCTCATGTAGGCACCTAGTGATTCTTTAGAAGCCATCTTTAGGTACCTCAAAATCCCATGGAAGGTTTCTCACATTAAAAAGCCCTACTAAACTGTTTGTGACAGATGTTTTATTCAGCGGGAAATTATAATTTTTGCATATACATTGCACAATTATGTACAGTAAATTTCCCATGTTAAGAATTCTGGAGTGCACAGAAAGTTATCAGTCCAAGATACATTATATATATTTATGTATATATTTAGAAGCTAATATATAGACACTGGAAAGTGGAGTGAGTTTAATGAGGCGTTGGGTTTGTGAATGTAAGGAATACTGATAACGGAGTGTTCCAAAAAGTTTCTTTTAATAAACAAAACAACTAGTAAAGTTAATTGAAATATTTATAATACTATTCAGTCATTGCACGGTAGTTCCAATATACAATCAAGAAGATGCAGAGAACACAACACTTAATTTGGAAGGAAAAAAACCTATTGCACCCACAATTTAAATTTTTTCAATTTTTTGGAATTCTACTCTAGTAATATTTTATAAACATTTACAACACATCAGTAAACACAAAGTTCTACCTGCAGTGCAGCATAAAGGGGGGGGGGAGAAGGGGACCCTTCAGCTATCAAAATAGACAGTTCAGTGCCCGTTCACAGCACCCATTTACTCTAAAAGGAAGTTACTTCATTTATCAGCCATCATTCCTACAATGAGTTATGCAAGCTCCCTGTGTTCAGTTAATAATTAGTAGTTCTCTGGTTATTATATGCCTCTCTGCTCTCTTCACTACGACGGCCCGCCGCTCAATGCTACGTGTTGTGGCGCTTTGGCCTCAGTGCTCGTAACATCAAGCTCCGGCAAGGAGCATTCCCCCTGCTCAGTGGCCTGTCAGGTAGTCCTGTGTTGAATCTGAAGCAAAAGAGTCTGCATCCTCGTTGTCCGAGTCATCGCTACTATCGTCAGCGGTCGGCTCTCCCGTCAGCGCTATTCGGGCATAGTCGTCAGTGTCTATAGATTTACAGAAATGGATGGCGTATTTCAGTTTCTCTTCCAGCACCTGTTTGCAAGAATACCTAGGCAGCTTCAGCAGAAAGAAGCACGTATAAGACTCTGGGAGGAAGTGGTCTGGAGGATTGTATTTATCGAGAACCTGTCAGGTCAAAAGAGAAAGGGAAATGTCAGTTTTGCTGAATCAGCCACCACAAACAGCACCTTTGCAGCAAATCATATGAACACACTTGGGGGTTTTTTCCTCTCGCCAAGAAAAGCAACCCCCTTACCATTTGTATTTTCACTTCCTTATTATGTGCATCACATGCCTTCTTAAACATTGTTTTAAAAACTGAACTTTTTCGGCCTACTCTATCTTGCCACCCTTTTTTTTTCCTCTCTCCTTGTCATTGGCTGACTTAAGCCATTAATATGAAAAAATAATAATCCTTCACGAAAAATATTTAACTTTTTAAGTTCACCTCAAAGTAGGCAACTGTTGCCAGTGGAAACA
This sequence comes from Podarcis muralis, assembly GCF_964188315.1. Classification (NCBI taxonomy): domain Eukaryota; kingdom Metazoa; phylum Chordata; class Lepidosauria; order Squamata; family Lacertidae; genus Podarcis; species Podarcis muralis. Next base: position 73,213,360 of record NC_135658.1, on the reverse strand, counting down.
CAAGTCACCTATTCAGTAGAAAAATCATAAGATCAAGAAATGTCTGTTAATGCTGTAATCACAAACAATGCATTGTACAGTAAGTTTGGAGCCAGCTAGTGTATTCAGGCTAAATTTAAACAGCAGTTATAGAGGAAAGGGCAAACTGCAACTGTAGCAAGAAAATCTCTAAAAGTACAAATTTTCCAGGCAATTTTGGAGGGTAAGAGTTTCCTGCTCTCTTCTTGTGGAGCACCATGCACACACAAGGATTTCATACAGTACATGCAGAATCCAAGAGAAAAAGGAGCAATGGTAATCAATAATAATAATAATAATAATAATGGTACAGGCTGGAAATTCATTAGAGCTCATTGCAGTCCACAATCCATCTGGAATTCTCCATGTCGTACCTGGATGACAAAGTCCCTGCCTCTGAAATCTGCAATTGTTCGAGGTAGCCTGGTCCTGCCCCACACAAAGCGCAGAAAGAGAGAGCGTTCTGTGTTGGAAAAGGACTCCATCACCTCCCAGAACCACTGTATAAGAGAAGCGGTGGGCTCGATCCCTTTATATGTGGCCACAGATTTCAGAAGATGAAGAGGGATATCTGGACTTCCACAGACCTGCGGGGGGAAAGCAGAGAACAGAATAATACCAAGAGAATCTATCATAAATGTCTGTGTGCTCATGTTGGTTTTTTCCCAGTGAGAACATTACTGCTTACAATTATGCATCAGCACGGCTGTGTTTTAAAGCACATTAGAAATGAAGAGCTTTTAGCAACCGATAACAATGATTAGTCTGCAGTGATGCATTAAGATCAGGTGGGTATGAGTGATAATGTTGTGTATATAAAATGCCCCCAGTTCCCAAAATTTGGAACCGTGTCTACAAACCCTTGGTAGAGGAAGAATTCTTTTTCAACGAATACATTAAATAACCTATGCATTTATATTGTATTTTTTAATGTGTCTAAGCATTCAAATTGTGTACACACATTTACACATGTGCGCAAACACACATCACACTGAACCCACAAGCGTCCAGGAAACATCACAAAAAGGGGTGGAATGGAGCAGGGACAGAACAAGGTGTTTGCAGGCTTTTCCAATGGTGATTCAAATGTACACAATTTCACTGACACCCCTGTGTGAATTGGGGGTTGTCTGTATTTGTGATTTTTTTTAAAAAAAATGTTTCTTAATTTGTAATCGCTCAAAATATAGCAAAAACAAGAGACCCTTCTATTAAAAAAAAAAGTGCCCCACTATTTCCTGAAATCCTGTAATGTTAAAGGTAAACATGGATTTTTGGGACCACTGAACAGAGAATGTATATTCTTAATACTGCATGTGAAAACATGGGGGATCAGAGTTCAAAGTAGCATCTAGCCTAAATCAATTTTATTCTTCACATTTTGCATTTTTTCTTGAAGCTGGAATGTCATATTCCATTTTTAGAGCCCAGGAATTGAAAAACGTGGAGTGGTTTGCTGCCGTTAGTCCTACCAGGTCCTCAGTTTCAGTTCCTCACCTCACCTGTGTGCAAGTATGTTCAAGCTAGTGCATATTTAGAGCTATCTGTTGTTGCCATTTTTAAACGTATCTGCAAAGCTGTATTACACAGTAGCCGTACTAGCACTGCACACAAGAGCCTGGCTTTACAGCCATAAGCATACCCCACCTTTGAGGGTGGCCTACAGACCGAAAGGAGCAAAAAGGAATTCACTGTTCCCGACAGAACTAACAGATGACTTGTGCCAATTCTCCCCCACTCTCCATTATATAGCAGCCGCTAAGACTGCAAGCCAATGACTTGGCCCAAAGTTTAATCCATGCTTTTAAAAAAAAAAAAGTGCACAAAGCAACCCTTGTAGCGCATGCCGATGGGGCAATTGTGTAAGTCAGAGTAATCTTAACCTTTGGCCAATAGCAAGGCATAACCTATTGCAACTCTTCTGCTACATAACAAGTTCAAGGAAATGTCCCGATTCACATACTTTGGGCTCTCAAATTTCATTGGCACCCTGTGCACTGTTAAATTCTGCCCCCCCCCCCCCCCGGTCTCTCACGCTCTGCTCCGCCAGCGCTGTTGTGCCGCCCCCTGCAGCTGAACTAGTCGTGCAGCGCAAAAACCGCCTCTGCGCATATAGACAGCCCAGCCCCCAATTTATGTGCGTTCAAGTCATGTGCCACGCCAGAAGGCTGGAAGTGCGGAGGGGAGTCTTGAAGAGCCTCAACAAAGCCCTGCTACGCCTCCGGTCCATGAGGAGACCTCCCTCAGAGCCCAAAGACGATGTCCCGTTTGGGCTCTGAGGAAGAACTCTGCGTGAGAGGTACAGCGGGGTGCTCTCCATTTACACAGGTTTCCCTTTTGTACGAAGGCCGGAATGTAAACCCCATGTAAATAGGGAGTCACCTGTACTAATATTTGGCCTGGGCTTTTGCCTTCCGCTTTTTTACTAAGTTGCCCCGAAGTAGTGATGGCTGCGCATACATACCATTGTTTCCAGCTCATATCCTGTGAAAAGGGAAAGAAGTGGAACAGGAACAACGCGGGCCATCCCTTCCCGAACTGCCGCGACTTGCTCATCGAATTCATGAAGTCTGCCAAAATACACACATTTTATGAGTGAAAGGGATAGACATTGATATGCTTGTTAATTATATGGATCTATAGGAGGAATGAAAAGAGGCTTAAAAGAATTCTGGAGCAAGTACTCATAATAAACTGGTCTATGATCCCGAGAGCTTTTAGGAACATAGGAAGGTGCCTTATATATCAGGTCAGGTGAGGGTTTCCCAAACTTGGGTCTCCAGCTGTTTTGGGACTACAACTCCCAACATCCCTAGCTAGCAGGACCAGTGGTCAGGGATGTTGGGAACGGTAGCTGGAGACCCAAGTTTGAGAAACTCTGGGTCAGATCAATGGTCCACCTAGGTGAGCGTTATTTACACTGATTGACAGCAGTTCTCCATGATTCCAGGCAGGAGTGTCTCGGCGCCACACTGAGATGGCAGTGACTGAATCTCTGCCTCTTTGCATGCAAGACACGAGGCTTTGCCACTGAGCTACAGACTTCCCCCATGATAACCCATGATCAGGGCTCTAGGGGAATTGCAAATGATCGCGGGAGGAAAGCAGGAGAATAGTAGTGTTCCACAAACCTATAGTTTATCGCCAGCCTCACATACTCCGCACGATTATCCAGGGTAATATGGGCGTATTTGGAACTAAGCTGAATGTCTTGACCGCTCGCATTTGGCACTGTGAAAGGCAGGCTCATGGCTTCAAATTCTTCGGAAGTAGCTTCATTGTCTCGGATGTACATAAGCCCAGGAATGAAATCCTTATCAACCTTTCAAACGAAAAAAAAAAAAACCCCACGTAAAGCCTTTCCCACAAAATACTTCTAAATCCAACATGGCTCTTCATGGTTCTGTAAGCAAGCCTGCACGCTTGCAGAATCGCAGGAGATAGTGGGAAATTATTTCTAAAAACCAGCCAGAGATGTTATAAAGCCCTGTTTTTGCGAGTCACCTGAAGATTCCTATGCGGTAAGTGTTGGCACACAGTCACTGAAGTACAGAAGATTATAGGAGAGCTATTCTGGGCTCTAGCAATTGTTAAGTATAACAGGAGAATGAAAATACACATAGGAGAGAGATGAGCAAAATAGAAAATCTCCAAAAGGAAATTATTTCGTAAGGAACTTATTTTCTAAGAAATGACATCCAGAAGACACAGTGGGTGGGTGTTCAGCAAGGGTTGCCAAGCACCACATACTGCCCCTGGAAGGGCGCCCCAGACTCTGAACTTTATTTTCTTCCAAAAAAAAAAAAAAGTGAGCCTTTAGTTCTCCTAGACCTAGAAAGAAAGCTATAGGACAAGATGTGCAGGTCCTTTTTAAGCAACATCTGTGAAATGGGAGTGGCATGGACACCTTGTATATATTTCCTGTTACTAAGGAATGCTTCCTGTTGTCGTTAAGACGACAGCAGCAGCAGCAGCAGGGTGTGGGTGGGTGGGTGTGTGTGTGTGTGTGTGTGTGTGTGTGTGTGAGAGAGAGAGAGAGAGAGAGAGAGAGAGAGAGAGAGAGAGAGAGAGATCTCCATAATCAGAACAACAGAGAATAACTGACTTCCCACGGTAAGCATAAAATTGTTGGGGTGGTTCTGTCCAATTTTGTGCAATCCTACATTCTCCATGGCAGCCATTTTGTGTTATAAAAGTTGGTGTGCAGCTACCATCTTCTCCACCCAGAAAGCCATCAGTGGCAGAACCACCAGCAGAAACATTCAAGTCTGAATTAAGTTAAATTCAGTTTAACTGAGGGCTGACCTGTGGCAGAGCAGAAATTTATTCTTACACCCACCCACCCACATACCCCACTCAGCTGTATTAGGTTACAGACTAAGGGTAACCAAGATCCACAAATGTGAATTGCAATTACACACTAGTCAGACATTAACTTGTCAATGTGATTTAAGGTGGGGTGTGCCACTGGCTCACACTCACTCACCTGTCGCTCCCTCCCTCTTTTCCTACCCCATCTCTTATCACAGCTGGAAAGCAGGATCTTACCCATTCAAATACAGAGTAGGCTTCTGGCAATAAATATGGCCCCCTAGCTGTAGTAATAACCAGACCAAGCAAAGGTCTTACATTTCACTAATATTTACACGGATGAACATAAGCTTATGCTTGCCTCACTGAGATCAGCGATGGTTAAGTTCATTCCTGCCAACTGTTTCCACACAGGTTCTGCAAGGTTGAGGCTCAGAGGACTCCCGGTCCGAATGGCAATCCCCAGCAAAACCCCTATTTTTAAAGACAAAGAGAGAAGTTCGTGTGTGTTATTCAAGAAAGCTTCGCACAGACTTTAAAGATGTGGCAATGTCAATGTGGCAATTACCCAGGAAACGAAACATGTTCATGTGCAACAAAGACTTTGCTGCAGGGTTTAAGAGAAAGCAATCTCTGTTTGCTCCCGATTCATCCCGTCCGTTGGGAGTCACAATCAGAAGTGGCGTCAGCCCGTTCTGAAGTTCCTCGCACATTTCTGCTATTGATTCGCTGTAGCCTCCACCGCAATCATCTACAGATTCACCTAAGGCAAAAAAAAAAGAAGAGGCATAAACTTCAGTGTTAAGGATAAATTAATCTGAGAGCCACTTACAGCTATGTCAGGTTGCAGATGGGGATTACATGCAGTGCAAATGAATAATTCCCAAATGTGTTGTTTTTTTGTTTGTTGTGGCTTCACTTCCAATCTCCAGGGACAGAACAGGTCACATATTTCAAAGAATTTATTGGCCATAGGAATGCATTAGTCCTACCAGGACTCATAAGTTGCAGAAGTATTTGTTTTCTGTTATTTTATTTATTTATTTTATTTATACCCTGCCCTCCCTGGCCAAGGCCAGCCTCGGAGCGGCTAACATCAGGTATAAAAACAATTGATTAAAATACAACTTTAAAACAAGATTAAAATACTGCTTAAAATGCAGCCTCATTTCAGTGGAAGCCCAGATCAAAAACTGTTTGGGGGGAGAAAACGTCAAATCTTCACCAAGGCCAACTATCCAGACTGGTCCTACGTGGGCCAGAAAAGCCAGGGAAGTCCCCAAATAGGGGTTATTATTTATTTAATTAGCAAATAGCTTCCCATAAAACAAAACAACAACAAGCTGTAACTATGAACAAGCCTTGGGTATAGCCCACAATTAATGAGGAAAAGGCTTATCCACGATGGTTGGGACAACATGCTAAGCCAAACCTTGGTTTAGCTAAACATAGGGTTGCAGAAAGAAGGGCAGGTTGGGGGGATGGGGAGCAAAGCAGTTGCAAGCTCCTCTCCAAGAGTTTGCACTTTCATGCAGCTTTCCGCATTGCATGAACCAGATCAACATATTAAATAAAATCACCAAAGGAAAACTTTACAATATGAATAATTGATTTCACCATGGCTGTAAGAATCCAAGTTCAGCCCTAAATTAAATTAATTTCATATTTAATCCGAAATTCATTTTTTCCCACTGTTAGCGAAAAGTGAAATACAATTCATAAGGCACTGTACATTTGCGCTGCGAGTTTGATTTCTACAACTATTGTTTAGCTGGCATGGCTTGCTATTTGAATATGACAAGTATGGAATCATTTTGATTGATAACTAGTTTACAAAATTTTACTACAATTGCCAGGGGTGGCTTGTTCATGCATTTTTTATGTTTCTACTTTTCTCTTCTACTGCAAAACACACTATTGAAGAAAAGCGGGGAGGGGATGCTGGACAAGTTAAGACATATTGGGGGGGGGGGAATACTTACCCACAAATTTGACTTTCCAAACACGATGAGGTAGGAGAAGACTGTCTGGGCTGAAGGAGCTCATTTTAGCACACATCTGTCCAAAAACAGATTTTGTGCCATCTGGGCCAGCCAATCCTCCTTTACTTCTGGAACGCTTTACCTGAAAGTAAAAAGAAAGAAAGCACACCTTAATCACAGAATTCAAATTTCACAGACCAACCACTTAATGCTTAATGAACAGTACTGGGATACTTGTAGTAATGTGGAAACTCTGTGTGTGTGTGTGCATCTCAAAGGAGTGACTTTATTTCAGAAGGAATTTTTGAAAGCATAGATGTTATGAAAAAAAATTAAAAAGAGCTCAGCACCTACATAGAGGAAATTGTGACCAAAAAGAGGTAGTGAAATGACGGAGTGACGACCCCTAGAACTTCTTTTAGGAGAGCACAAGAGTTGCTTTTTAATCCTGCAACTTCCCCTGAACTGTTTTTCCATAATAAATGCTCCGCAGTTGTTTGGGCCCCAGATTCAGCATTCCCAGTTAAGAAAGATGACTCCAGAGATGGATTGAACACTCTGCCTGAGATTCAGGAGTATCACTTCTGGATAGAGTCAACAATACTTATACAGTGGTACCTTGGAAGTCGAACGGAATCCGTTCCGGAAGTCCGTTCGACTTCCAAAATGTTCAAAAACCAAAGCGTGGCTTCTGATTAGCTCCTGCAGCCAATCGGAAGTCGCAGAAGCCCTGTCGGACGTTCGGCTTCCAAAAATCGTTTGCAAACCAGAACAGTCACTTTCAGGTTTGTGGCATTAAGGAGTCAAAACGTTCGAGAACTAAGCTGTTCGAAAACCAAGGTACGGCTGTAGAGGGATACAGACAGAGGTAGAGTTCTGCAGTTCCTTAGAACATTCACGTTTTCCTATGGCAAAAAGCTTTTTCCATCTCGTATCTTAGACCTCTCTTTGAAAACCACAGTAAGGCTATTGCAATGTTTAAACTTTACGACAGACCAAATCCCAACGCAGTGTTGGTGTTAAAATATTCCTCTACACTTAACAGCATACGCGAAATTTATAGCATTTCCCACCATACCCTTGCCATAAATTCAGTCCTCCCACCCCTCCCTATGCCACAAAGGCAGGCAGGCAGGCAGTCTGACTACTCTGTCATTCAGGTAGACCTGGCAATATGCTCCACACTATCACAAAAGCAAGCCAAGCTTCCTTTCTATGTTTTAGTCAGTGTAGTAAAACAATACTTCATATTCAGCCTTTGAAGAAATTTCTTTTGAAAAGGCACATTTGGCCTGAGGCTTGGCATTCAGCTTTCCCGCGTCACTGGAAGTTCTTCTCCTAACCCACATCCTCCTCAATGTGACCCCATGTGATGCCCAAATGTTTGTTTCCTGGGCCTTAAGAGTACTCAAGGCAATTTGAAGTTCTCCCGAGCTATGTAAGCAAAGGCAGCCCAAGATCATGTGGGAATAAAAGGTACAAAGATGAGAGAAAGCACACTTTTTATATCATATCCGACTCCAGGGCTTTAACAAAAAAAAGCTACACACAGAGTACAGGAGTGGCCATTTGATGGCTTCCCTAGTTCTTTTCAGGTTAGCTTTCCTTTCTTTGAAAAAAATAAAGAACAAGCACACTAAAAACCAACACGACAAATGAACTTCACAAATAAGTAAAGAATATTACACGGACAGTAGAAAATTAATGGAAGAAAAGTTTGTCCATTTGCTCCTTCCCTTCTGTGAGATTTTAGAGGTTGCTGACAGAGGGAGGAACCATTTGAAATTGGGAGGAGCCCCATGAGATTTTGGGGCAACTCGCTCTTGATCTACCTCATCACGTGTTGTGAACATATTCTGTAAGCCGCCCCAGAGTGGCTGGAGAAACCCAGCCAGATGGGTGGGGTATGAATAATAAAATTATGATTATTATTGTCTACCCAACTGCATATTTTCCAGGATACCCCTCATCCCCTCCACCTCTAGAAGTTAACTCAGGGAGCTAAATGGCTGCATGGGAGAGGAAGGAATGGCAGGCTTTTGTTACATCGACTTGCCCTTGTTCACTTATATTTTAAGATCCAAGCCATTCACTGGATATTGGTTAAGAAGCACTCTCTTCAGCATGTTAACTCAAAGCGTTAAGTACTTTATAAGTCAGGGTTGGGACCCTTCCCCACCCCCACCGAAAAATGGCTGCATTCCCTTGGAAGAAATCTGTTGTGGGGGCAGCATGCCAATGGTGGTACGGGAAACAGCCATCCCACCGCTCTCTCACATCCCCATCAATCCATTCCATTCTCTATCACTCTTCCTCGCATTCACCTCTCCTGGTATAACAATTAAGCTTTGTGGGAGGGGGTTCTTCCAAACAAATCTAATTGCTGCATTGGGGAAGGATTTGGGGGGCATGTAGAAGGATAACCTTCCCCAGCTGTAACACACACACACACACACACACACACACACACACACACACACACTAACACCTATACAACCATTAGTTGTTGAAAAAATTCCTATTGGCACTAAGGAAGCTTTTCTTAAAAGCCTAATAGCCATGCAGGGGGCAGATTTTCAAAGAGGAGGTCATAATTAGACTTGGAAGAAAAGGTTCCATCTCACAAACACTGAAATCATATTTGGTGAAAGATCAGGTCTGCATTCATCTGCCACAGCCCGCTTGGTGCCGCATGTCAGTTGAACATCACTTCTGAGAAGATACCCAGGCACACAACCTAACTTTAGAAAGCCTGATCTGTACAATCTTTACCATTCACAAACATTGAGGTGCATCGCTGATAAAGATGGGCTTCACTTTTCTCAGTTTCACCAGCTGACAAAGCCTTTGTTGGCCCAGCCATTTACCGGCTGGTTAAGGCTGAGTATATATTTGTTGGGCTTTTACTATAGGTGTTTTATTTCATAATGCTTTGTGTACCCTGCTCTGGGCCTGTTGTACAATGAACAGCAGATGAGAATATTTTAACAAAATGAATTAAGTTCAGGCCGTATATGTACATAAAACCCTATTTATGGGGCATCAGGTAGCCACAATTTCAGTCCTTTATCACGCATAAATGGAGCTGGAATCACATCTGCGTAGGTGTCTTATTGCCTCCAAAACATTTTTTAATATACAACTTGGAGCTTTTCCAAAGGACCATAACGTGGCTGCTGTCATCATAATTTGTTAGAAAAGAGCAGCACACAAAGCTATTAGCATTACAAGTGCTCACCCCCCACCCCCACCCCAACTGAGCACTTGTAATGCTAATAACTTCTTGGGCCGTCTTTTTTCTAACTAGTTATGATGACAACTACCATGCTTATTGCCTGAGCACAAAGCCCTGGGAAGCCGGGCAAAGTTTTTGTGGAACAGATTCCTATTCAAGGCACTCAGACAGCACAGCATTCTGACCTGAATTCTGTTGAGCTCTACCACAGGCCCATGTTGGCGATCTCTCACCATAGTTGCTTGCACAACCTTTCTGAAAGCCGCCTCCTAGAAAAAGGAGAAAATAAGGTGTTGAGAATGCAATTCTATTATTGAGTTATGTTTGCCGGGTGGGATTGGCATTGCTACTGAAACCTCCTTGCGCTGGGATCAGTCCACAGCCATTTTCAAGCAGCATAAACATTATGTCGGCAAAAGCGGTAGCAATGTGTTTTTTTAAATAAAAAAGAACTCCCATTGTTCAACTGGAAGCTCCATACAACTACCCTCATCCCAAACTGTGCAGCCACAAATGACTGTCCCGATGTCCTTGTCCCCATGTGTCAGGAAAAAACAAGGAGCAAGCAGATAGGAACTCAGTGACAAAAGATATAACGAGAAGGGTTCCATCTCCAAACAGCCAACATGTGAGAGTGGAAAACAAAACAAAAAGGAGCAGCATGTGAACAACACTTCATTTCTCAGAATCCTTACAGGCACCCTGTCTCAGGACTCCGGACACGAACACCCACAAGATACCTTAACTGTTACAATTTTGATTTCATGTACCATAAGTAAGTAAGCAAAGCAATGGCAATCACATTTTGAAGATGTAAATTTCCCCTTAGCGTCTGACTCACTCAGGAGGAAAAGATGCAGTCCGCTTTCTGGTAAAAATGTGAAATGTTGTTAAGCAGATATGGACAGAAACGCAACAGGGAAAACTTTGTCATTAGATTCCCTGTGTCTGCACCCGTGAAGTTCATACAGAAGATAACTGGGTCTGTACAGAAGACCTGAAGAGAACTTAGGGCACCGTTTGCATGTCATTCCTGTGACATATTTTTCTTAGAAGGTCATTTTTAGTGGAGAAGCTGAAGTTGGGATAGATACCTTTCCTTGAGAGATCAAAATTCCACGTAACGTATCAAAGCCCACGGAAGGTCCCTGGCCGGTTTCATCAAGGCGTCCCTCGAGATCAAACATGGGAATGCAAGGACAAAAGAGTTCGGAGATGTGGTGAAGGAGCAGCAATCTGTTTCTTAAAGCAATTATAGGAATTTCCTGTAGATGGTTGTACTCCATAGGAACCTGGAACAAGCACATTGTTAGGGTTTGATGAGCACTGAATAAGTCATACGCTAAATGAGATAGTATCAGGCACAGTCCATTTAGCTAGCCTATCTACTGAATATCCAGATATTGCCTTTGCTTGAGATTTGTTATCTCCAAAGGTTTATACATGGCATAGCCAAGAAGGATTTTTTGGATATTGTTAGGGGCCAGAAAAGGTATCCTATCACTATTGGTGAAATTACTACTACACTGCATAATACACAGCGTGTTTTAAAAAACCAAAAAACAATCCTTCTGCTATCCCTCACAATATCCATCCCATATTTCATCAATATATTCATGGCTCTTGTAGTAAAACTTAAACATCCTTCTGGCACCTTTCTAATTTCTGGCTATCCAAAGGCACGGATGTTGCTCCTCCCATCATATTAGTCATTGCAAAGCAGTTTGGATTGACAAAAGCTCACATTTGATTTATGCAAGTTTTCAGGAAGTTTCCATGGCTTTACAGTGTGAACAGGTATAAAACTCACAAGAGGGGCCGCAGGAAAGACACAGAAGAGCCCAAGCTATTCACTGTACCTATTATTGCAATGTAAAAAAAACCCAACCCATGCACAGCCTTTCAGTGGTTTTTCACCGATGTTTCCAAAATTCTTAACTAGTTCATTTACCCTCAGCTTCACTTGCCCCTCAGTGAAGTCGCCACAAAGCCAGATATGATTGATTATTGAAGCACTGCAATTGTATCCTGTTAGGCATGTGTGTTGCGTTCTGATCCCTACACATGTGCCTCCTGACTGGGAACAACAGTGCACTGCTCTCATTTTCAAATGGCTTTGTCCTCGGTGGTGTAACAAAACCACATCTCATACTGACGTAGCAACATGGTGCCGCCTCACTCCTAGGCTTTTCAACCACTTAAAAATAAAATCTACTTTTGACCAAAAAAGCTGAAACAGGAAAATACTCAGCGTACCCTTAACCATGACAGTAGCCAACCGCTAAGAAGATGTTACCGATGGGTAAGTGGGGGTGGGAACCAATAATTATTAAGATAGAGCCACAGAGTGCTAACAGTTTATACATTTCCCCAAGAGTTTGAACCAGATGTGGGGGATATTTGGTCACCCAGATGTTGTTGAACCCACTCCCATTCGGCCATGCTTACTGGGGCTGATGGGAATTGAAGTGCAGCAACAAATGGATAGTCAAAGGGTCCCCACACCTGGCTTAGATATACAGTTTAAAAGGCATAATTTTACCTGGGTAGGGAGCTTGCCTGCATTAGCAGGCTTGCTGGTGGACCAGGCTAAGGTGTGTGCTGAGCCACAGGCCACTCTATTGATTTTTTTGCCCTGAAGTGCTGCAACCAGGCGTGGCCTTTGGATAGCATTAGTTGTTCCATCTCCAAGCTGCCCTTCATCGTTATCTCCCCAAGTATATACTTCACCTAAGACAATCAAGATCGTTATTTCGCCACCAAATCATGACCAGTATAAAAAGTCTCAAGAATAGACAACATAAAGCAGTTCAACATACCAATTTCAACATTTAAACATGTTTTTGTTGGGTTTTTTTAAAAAAGCACAATCTTTTAAAAGGTAATTCGGAGCTACTTAGTGCTAATATAGTCCTATGTGGAAAACAAACTGAAATAAATAGTTGAATGCAGAGAAAGGATTTGCAGAGCAATGCTATCTATAGGAAACTGGTGTAACTTAGGCTTTTACCCTTAACTCAAAACTCCATGCAAGAGCCCTCCAGGAGGAGCTACCATCAGCAGGTGAGTGTGGGTCCAAATTTTGATGATAAGGCCATAGGTTGCATGACTGAACTGAACCACATTTGGAATAGGTGTACATCTCTCTTTGCCATGTCCCAGAGCGCTTCTTTTTGGGGACTTAAATTGGTGTAAAGTTCCTGCAGCTTCCGTTCTAGTGGCTAAGCCCCTGCTGAACTGGGGGGAGGGACATAGCCCGGTGTAGCTCTGGCTCAGTTGGGATGAGGGACATATAACAGCTCAGCCAAGAAAGCACAAGATCTGCTGACTCCAAACTTTATTACCCCTGTGGATCTCAGGTTTGGATTCTGCTGGGAGGGTGCTAATCGAGTGGGAATAATGTAATGGAGTTTGCATACCAAGTCATTGAGAGATAATCTGGGCGTGAAATGTTCAAATGGGCCACATCTGCCTTACTTATTTATTTGTGCTTGTGAGTACGAACATTTATTCGTGGAAGAGCCTCCATTCAATGGCAGAGCACCGGCTTTGCATGCAAAAGGTCCTAGACTCAATCCCTGGCATCTCCAGGTAAATTTGGGAGGGATTCCTGCACAAAAGCCATGGACAGGTCCTGCCAGTTCGTGTGGGCAATACTGAGCTACATGGGCAGTTCGTCTGAATCAGTATAAAACAGCATCCCATGTATGCTTGTTAAACAGCCGTCCTCCTCTTTCCTGTCCCAGCCTCCTAATGCTGCTTTTAATTTAAAAAGCCAACCCCAACCCATTAAGATGTACATACAAAAATTGCCATGTAATGTCTACTTTGGTCCCCCTTGAGAGCTTAGGGAACCTACTGGATCAGAGCAAGGAATATCTCAGTTGAATCTGGCATGCTGCTGGGAAGCCAACAAAGCAAGACTTGAAGGCTTCCTTCCTTCCTCAACACTGTTCTCTTATATCACAATTATATATTTGCAACAATAATGCTTCATTATTCGTAATTGGAACATATTTCCCTTTCTCCCTTCCACGTTCAAAATAAAAGCAGTCATGGGGGGACCGGGACAGAAGAGGGTGGGGTTTGTTTGTTTTTTTACATACCATCTTCAGTGCAACAGACACAGTGTAAAGAGCCAGTTGCAATAGCAATGACTTTCTTTCCTTGCAACCCCTGGACCTGTCGAGGTCTCCGGACGTGATCATCTGATCCATGCCCTAATCGATGGTAATCTCCTTTGCCCCTGTAATCGCAACACAAGTTTCAATCAGTGCAAATTTTTTTCTCTTCAATCAACTGGCAATTCTGAGTTAGACTAGCCTGACTTGGGTGAATTAGGGCACTCGGATCTTAAAGTTTCCTCTCCTAGAATTAACCAGCAAAATGCTAGATAGGTTGTTCACAAAAGCCTCTAAGTTTTCGTATTAAATAAATGTGGCTTTGCAATGCAATATCTGTTGGGAACAAATTTAAGATAAAGTACCACTTGTTCTTTAAGGGGTTTTTTTCAAAATAGCATTTTTAGAATTAAAGTTAAGTGAAATCAAAACCAGTATAACCTGATTGTGCTTTTGCAGAAAGAAAACCAAGAACCACATAGAACTAGTTTTACATTTCTCATATGAATTCATCCGCCATCACTTACCAGGTATAGACTGCTCCAGACTTAGTAAGGGCAACAGAAAACTGTGAGCCACATTCTACTTTGACTACTCCAACTCCTGTGAGAGAATCGATCTAGGAAAGAAAAGTTTGAACGTAACTCAAAGGATAGGACAACTTCATAGCCCACAGCTTATAGACACAGCTTAAGAATAAACTGGCATTCTTAGTCAGATAATGATTTTAATGTTGACTAAAATAAGTATTTATTATAGTAACTTAAGAGAAATAATTTTAAATGATCTGATTCTCACCACTCTAACTATTTTCTCCTGAGGGCTTGTTTTAAAGAGGTAGTATTCAATCACCCACAGAAAAAATAAACTAAGGAAATGAAATCAACATCTGGAGACAACTGCCAATGTTGTTCTCCCAAAGTGATCTCCAAGCAGGTTGGTGATAGCATATGGTAAAATCTCACAAAGAAACTTGACAAGAAGCGCATTAGAGATTTAGAAAGAGAAGGACACGCTTGACTTTACTGAAGTAGTGGGAATATAACAAGCAAAATATACCAAAAACAAGGAAAATTTTCTGATTCCTTTAACTAGACGCTATGGTGGATTTTGAAATTTTGATTTAAACATTTTGGAGAGGGATGTACAGGCCCAAAGGGACAAAATATTTTAATAACAAAAAAAGGAGGATGAAACCCTCAAGAGACTTCTGCATGCTCTTATAAATCACATTTTGAGAATCAATCTGTCAAAGTCTTAGAATTTGCTGAAATGGTAACAGATTGGTGTACAGATGTTTTTTGTGATGGAAATGACATTGTGCCTCTCTTAAGACTTCCTCTTATGTGTATTGTTTAAGAAATGGAAGGAAATATCTTGGTAACTATGCTGGTAGAACAATAAATCCCCACTGGATGTCAATATGTCAAAATTCATGCTGTTAAGACACTTGCATAACTTTTGATTTGTAAGAGCTAATGGATCATTCTAACCTAAAAAGTAATATATAACAGAATGATTCTTAACCATGGTGCAAAAGTTATGGTCCCTTTTATCAAGGGCATGGCAATTTCATACTCAAACACTAATAGGAAATTTTGAAATGTCAGCAAAGCATCTCAAAAAAAAAAATATTTTCATGGAATACTTTTAACTCAACAGCACATATAAAAGTCATAGCATTCTTTATAATTCCATAGCTCAGCTAGCTTATGCTAAACGTAAAATAAAATCTGTTCTATTTACAGGTTGTCGAGTTCTGTCTCTCTTATTTCAGAAGTTTGAAACTCAAAATACCTTCATCGGTACTTTGCAGCCATCACTGCCCCCTCTCCCAAGTTTCCCATAGTCTCCATCTCCCCATGACCAAACAGTATCATCATCCGTCAAGCAGAGTGTCTGTGCATCTCCACTGCCACAGGCTATGTCAATCACACGGTAGCCCTGGAGTGCTTCCACCTAGAAGATAGGCAAGAGGTTTTTTTAGGAAAGAAATCTCAATAACCTGAGCTTTAGGCAGCAAAAAATAACACAAGATGTACACTAACTTATGTAGGTCCCCTCATCCTTATGTAGGCCTTCTGGCGGTTCCCTCATTGCGAGAAGTGAGGTTACAGGGAACCAGGCAGAGGGCCTTCTCGGTAGTGGCACCCGCCCTGTGGAATGCCCTCCCACCAGATGTCAAAGAGAAGAACAACTACCAGACTTTTAGAAGACATCTGAAGGCAGCCTTGTTTAGGGAAGCTTTTAATGTTTAATAGGTTATTGTATTTTAATATTGTGTTGGAAGCCGCCCAGAGTGGCTGGGGTAACCCAGTTAGATGGGCGGGGTATAATTATTATTATTATTATTAATTATTATTACATCATTAGGTATTTCTTGTAAGGCAAGTTTATACTAGGAATAATGAATAATCCAGAATACTTGTATCAAGTAAACTAAATGTGTAAAGCAGGGGTCAGCAAACTTTTTCAGCAGGGGGCCAGTCCACTGTCCCTCAGACCTTGTAAGGGGCTTGAACTATTTTTTTTTTGGGGGGGGGGGATAAATTCCTATGCCCCACAAATAACCCAGAGATGCATGTTAAATAAAAGGGCACATTCTACTCATGTAAAAACACGTTGATTCCCTGACCGTCTGTGGGCCGGATTTAGAAGGCGTTTGTGCCGGATCCGGCCCCCGGGCCTTAGTTTGCCTACCCATGGGGTAAAGTATAGATCTCGGGGGTATGCAGCAGGTTCAGATGAATCTCAAATCTCCGAATGAAGCAGAGTGCCTTAGAGAGATTGTTTCTTTCTCTGAGACAAAGCAAGAGCTGTACAAAATGTCATGAATCAAAGTAAGGATCCCCGCCCCCCAAATATGCCTCATGCCACCTCAGGGACTTGGGCACTGAACAAACTGCTGCCTATGAAAAGGGAAACTTTCCATAGACCCTACAGGAAACCTGAAAGACACAGGGTAGTTAAGTCTCATTGTCTGCAATAGGCCAGGGCTGTGGAAGCTTCACCTGCCAAGGGGTCTAAATTTGGCCTGTGAGGCCATTTCCCCACCAAACCACGCGCACCTGCCAATCAGCTGGTGTCACTTATGTCAGCTGGTGGGTGGGTGGGAGGCCAGGATTCAATTCTGCATTGGCTGCAGCTGACTGTTCCCAGCAAGGGGCAGGTACCTGCAGCCTAAGTAGCAGGATTTAACCCCCACTTGACAGCTATGTGCAGGAGTTAAAATCCTGCTCGGCTTGGCCGTGTGTGCATATTCCCAACAGCGAAAGGTGCATGCAGCCAAAGGGAGACTAGAAGATGCATTATTCCTGAGCACAGGGCTGTGGTTCCCACACACCCAAAAGCCAGCAGCCTTTTTTGTTAAAGTAAATGGTCGTTTAAATGCCAAAGTGGCGATGGGCAGCAAAGGAGGAGAAAGAACGAAGAAAAAATAAAAGAAATGGTAATGGGACTGAAATAAGTAAGAAACGAGAGGAAATCAATGAACCCAGGACAGTGAAAGACATACAGTAGGGAGGAAAGGTTTGTTGCTGTTGTTTAATTTTACCTCAGTGGTGGACAAATGTAAGGAAAGACAGAGAAGGGAACCAAAATACAGGCAAAGTAACAGAGAGATAAATAAATAAAGAGGAGTATCAGAAAAGGAGATGACTTAACTGATCAGAAAACAGTAAAACAGTGAGAGCTGGGAGTGTCAAACTGCTCCGTCCAGGCAGGAGGAAAAAACTGAGAAGCAGTCTATCTCCCACAATTCTTTGCTCCTGCCTGAGTCTTGTGCAAGAGGAATAGCCCAATCTGAAAACTTCATCGTCCACCGTAATAAATAGGAGGCTTTTGTAACCATTTTTTTAAAAAATGACTGAAGCATATGACACCATCTCACCAATTTCGGTTTCAGCTGATCCTCACTATCCCCATGGCCAAGTCGCCCGTATCTTCCCTTGCCCCACGTGTAAAGATCCCCTGCGGCAGTAATGCATGCACTGTGCGCTCCACCCGCTGCAATGTCAACAACTTCTATGCCCCGCAGGGATTCAATGACTCGAGGACGATCGCAAGGACTAAAAAAGAAAACAAGATGAAAATGAGTACACAGCTTATTTATACAGTGTAAATATAGCAAAGTAAGAGACAGCAATAGGAATCATTAAATCATAGCTTCAAAAAATCTCACAGCATAAACCACCCCCCTAAACAAGCGTTTTGTCTGCAAATAGTGGATCGTAACACAGAGGTCAGATGTTTCATTCCATTCCCATCCTTTGAAATGGCATGAGAGACTGCGTGTACAGGAGTCCATTCAGCCAAAGTTCCACACAGACGCATACGTTTCCCTCTGTTTTAAGATTCTGCAATGCCTCCCATGTGCTTATAATATATTCTCCGGTTAAAAATTTACTGTGTTTACCTTCTGTTGCCATGACCCAGCTTGCCATCCTCTGCCTCTCCCCAGGAATAGACTTCTCCTTCAGAAGACAGCGCCAGACAGTGCTTTCCTCCAGAATTCACAGCAACTTTCTTTATAAACACGTGCTGAATGGACTCCAGTAACGTTGGAGTAGAAACAGACTCTGTCCCCCCAATTCCAAGCCTTCCACCTGCCCCGTATCCTGTGGCATATAACTAAAAAGAAGGAAGGGTCTGTCAATCATATGCGTTTGTTGTATCATTCATTCTGTTTCTGCTATTCGTGCTTTGAGTGTCAATTGTTTATGCAGCAAAATCAGCACAACCTATGCACAAGAAGAGGGGATCAAGAGGCTTAAGGTGGGGTTGAGGAAACCCTACTTGCATGAATACAGTTCTATGGAGACCTGCATTGTTAGTCACATGGAAAGGATGAGCTTTGTAGCTATTTGTCTGCAAAAATTATCTGTGTTGTGCAGATGCTCTCAGCCTTCTTACGCTACATATTCTGGGTTGATTCTTAGGTTCTCTGTGGAGCACACTAAACTCTTCTGCATGGTCAAGTTTCAGACAGAAACCGTAAGGAATAGATGGCAGCTCATGTGAATTAAAGCACGTACAACTAAAAACACACTAATCAATATAAATATTTTTAAACCAAATAAGTAAGTTACCCTCTTAAAACAGCACTGAATTTGAACACTTAAAACCATTTAAAAACATAAAAAGAAGATAAAATGCATTACATCCACCCTCATAGGACCCTGCCACAACAACCAGTTAGTGGCTTGTGGCCTGTCTAAACAAAACAAAACAAAAAAACTATGACTATAGTTCTAGCAGATTAGAGTTTTCAATATACAATCTGCATATTCAGGATTCAACTAAAGCTCTAAACGAATTGTGCAGTGATTTGTGCCTCATGGTTAATTGCCAATATTGCAGCAGAGCTTGGAGGGGCTTCACTGGCTTTTGCAGCTCTGATCACACATAACAAACTCTGCCCAAATAAGCCAACGTATTTCTTTACGAGTTTGCAAATCTTTCTTTTCATTCACTGAGCATGTTCCCTCTTCACAGAAAATTTCAATGTCAACGGTTCAGCTTGACATTAACATCATCTTACCTTCCCATCAGCAGTCACTGCAAAAAGTGTCTGCTCTCCGCCAATCAACTGCACTGGCCGAAGAGTGGCAAGGGCTTCACAGGGAGTAGGAACTTTGACCTTAGCACCTTCTATGCCTCCAAGCTGTCCTCTGTGATTATGGCCCCAGCCATAAATAGTCCCGCTGCCTCCAGCAGAAAGCGTCCAATCATCCGGCCGCCTGTTGAGAAGAGAAGTCCTGTGAATGGCCTGAAACTTCATGTTCCCTCAAACTTTTCATATATTCCAAAGAAGAAATGCAGTACCAACACTTTAACACCCTACCCCACCCCACCCCCCAAAAAATCTATGTTTTCAGGTTACCTGTTCATCCACTGTACAAGCTGTTCATCTTGCTCTCGCTTAAAAACATCATGGCTCTCATGCAAAACATCCATATTTTCATTATCTGCCATTAGTTCTCGGATTTTCTTGGCCACCTGCAATATAAACCGCACAATTTAGTGATTGGTTAAAGAAAGTGCAGTTTTCTTCATGGTTTGAATTTTCCTTGACAGTAACAGCAGCCAATCAGGCACTGGAATCTCCATTGAAAGGGTGCAGTAGCAGTTAACTAGGCCAAATATTGAAAGTTCTCAAACTATATATCCTGGTGGTCTTATTTGGCATACGTACTTAAATGTCTGCATGCTTGCACCATTGTCCATGATATTTTTTTAATGTGTGTGTATACACATGCTGGGGACGCAGGTGGCACTGTGGGGACGTGGGTGGCACTGTGGGTTAAACCACAGAGCCTAGGGCTTGCTGATCAGAAGGTCGGCGGTTCCAATCCCCGCGACGGGGTGAGCTCCCGTTGCTCAGTCCTTGTTCCTGCCAACCTAGCAGTTCGAAAGCACATCAAAGTGCAAGTAGATAAATAGGTACCACTCTGGCAGGAAGGTAAACGGCGTTTCCGTGGGCTGCTCTGGTTCGCCAGAAGCGGCTTAGTCATGCTGGCCACAGGACCCGGAAGCTGTACGCTGGCTCCCTTGGCCAATAAAGCGAGATGAGCACCACAACCTTAGAGTTGGTCACGACTGGACCTAATGGTCACGACTGGACCTAATGGTCCCTTTACCTTTACCTTACACGCACGCTCTTAAGCATGAAGTTGAACCAATTCTCCAAGTACCTCATCAAGGAAGAGGCGAGGCAATGGTGTCCTCTTATCAAGGGCTACAGCAACTCTCGAAGCCATGCAGTATCTCCTAAACCAAGCCCATTTGTGTGTCTCTGCACAGCAGGGAAGGGTATCCAGTTCCAGATCACAAGCAAGAGCTACAAGCACCTACAAATAAAAACAACATAGTTCGAAAGCACAAGGCTTCAGCCAGACCAGGCAGTAATATGCTGGCTATTCTTCAAGTTAAAATTTTTTAAAAGTTCTCTTTAAAAGATATGGCTTTCTTCTTTTCTTGTAGGAACATCTCCCCCCCCCCCCCTTTACCCACGTAGCATAGTTAGGATTGTAATGACAAATTTCCCCTTAAGTAATGCTAAGGAGACCCCGCTCTGGGCTTCTACGGTTTGTACCCCATGCCATCCTACCTTAAAGAAAGGACTGTGGAGAAGTTGCTTGCCACCTCTGACAATGGGGTCTTCGTAATCAAACTGCCGCTGCAATGCTTCAGGAAGGCCTTTAACAAGAGCAGCTAAGGCACTGCCTGTGAAACTCTAGGGTGGGGGGAGAAGCAGAATAAAGTAGTATTAGTTTCTAAGCGGCACTTGACAATGGTTGCACTTTTGTAATGAAGAAGTTGTAAACCTATGCAGTGGTACCTCGGGTTAAGTACTTAATTCATTCCGGAGGTCCGTTCTTAACCTGAAACTGTTCTTAACCTGAAGCACTTTAGCTAATGGGGCCTCCTGCTGCTGCCGCACCGCTAGAGCACGATTTCTGTTCTCATCCTGAAGCAAAGTTCTTAACCCGAGGTACTATTTCTGGGTTAGCCGAGTCTGTAACCTGAAGCATATGTAACCCGAGGTACCACTGTACTGCCAAACATCACTAGATTGGGGGTGGGGGTCGTGAATGAACTCATCTGTGTAACTATAAAAGATTTGCTGATACTGCCTAACCAACTCTAATGCATTTTTGTTTCCTGTTTAAAGTGCTTTTACACCACTCTAGAAAACAAAAGGCTCCCAGAGCAGCTTGTAAATATCAGTAATATAATAAAACATATCAATAATAGTATTTCTCTCTCCCCCCCCCCCCCGTTTCGTGGCTGCTATCACAAAATTCATCATGATTTGTACAAGAGGAAGGAAATTCTCCTGACTGCTACTTGCTAAATGGTGTGAAAACCATCTGTCAAGTATCCAAAAGACAAGCGAAACATTACTCAAAGCATTGCTAGAGCTTTAAAAAGCCCCAGGTGGTGTGGTATTACATGTCTGATTAATGACAGGAAGGCTGCTGTGAGCTATTCGTGTCTTACAATTTACGCCAGCATTAGAGCAAACTCAAGAACTCACGTTGCCGCTGGAAATCTGAGCTTCTTACCATAGCTCGTGCTTCGCCATCGTTGTCTCCCAGTATTCGGTTGATGTTAATTGATTGGCCAAATTCAGTAGTTAGCAACTTCCGCAGTCTCTGTAAGGCCCACATTCTGTGACCAGCAGCTAAAAATGTGTAAGATACATGTATATAAGCAGATCGGCTTAGCAATCCATTAAACATACAGATCAGAAACTTTTCCAAAACTGCACCTACCCAGAGCACTCAGCTGAGCACATGCTGCCAGTGAGGCTGCCAAGCGAGGAACTATGCTCCTGTTGGAAGCAAAATTCAAACGGAAATCCAGCAAACATGTTACCAAATCCATTGATGGGCAAGAGAGAATGCAGCGATCTGAAAGAAGGTCTTTGGGACCTACGGGCAGAAACAGGATTAATATTAGCCATTCCTCAGTCTAACACTTGGGCTTGTACTATTTATTTGAGACCTGGCCTTCTGATGTAAATAAATCTCCCTGAGGCACCTTACAACTTAAAAAATAGACAATTATCAGCTCAACCTGGAGTCCAGGCTTTCTTTCTTAGCTTGCTAGCACAACTATCCCTGATCCCTGTGAAAAACAAAGGAACAAATATACTAGTGCAATTAAGCAATTAAAACATTCACCGGCCGCCGGCATGATGGGATAAACTGTGAAGCGCCAGCCCCATCCATTCACAGAACCGTCACTGATGAATTTCCATTTTAATTCATCGCCTGGAATGCGCAGTTCACTAGACCAGTCAGACCATTCGCGACCTACAAGTTTGGATGAGACAAGGAGTTAACAAACGGCTGCAGAGTTTGCTATATGTCACTCACTAAAGCGCCACACACAATGATGCCATAAAAATCCAATTTCACTGGGGACTACTAACTACTACTATCTACTAATACTAAAACATAATGTGGCTGTTGAACAAAGTGCCACTGTGGCTCTATCAGTAAGAATTAATATTAACCCAGAATCTGATATTACTGGTTCTGTCACCAGAGATGCAAAGGAAACAGCCTTACAAAGTCTGAAAGAGCATAAAGAATGAAACTAGAAACTAAAAGCTAATACGAATTGCCCAAAAATATTAATAAAAATAGTAAGGTAAAAGGTAAAATACCCCTGGAAGGTTAAATCCAGTCAAAGGGTCAAAGGTGACTATGGGGTGTGGTGCACATAAGGGTTTCAGGCTGAGGGAGCCGGCATTTGTCCACAGACAGCTTTCTGGGTCATGTGGCCAGCATGACTAAACTGCTTCTGGCGCAAAAGAACACCGTGACGGAAACCAGAGCGCACACAAATGCTGTTTACCTTCCCGCCGCAGTGGTTTATTTATCTACTTGCACTGGTGTGCTTTTGAACTGCTAGGTTGGCAGAAGCTGGGACAGAGCAACAGGAGCTCACCACCGCCACATGGATTCGAACCGCCAACCTTATGATCAACAAGCCCAAGAGGCTCAGTGGTTTAGACCACAGCACCACTCGCACATGCTAGAAGGATTGGGTGCAAATATTCAACTCCAGTGCTCACAATCTATCAAACTGATTGTGGATTAATGATTATTATCATCCTTCTGTAACACCATTTATGTTGTTAGTTTCCCAGGCTGTTGTTCCCAAAAATCAACCTATCATCTAGTAGTGAGGAATGTGAGGCTCAAGTGATGAATGTGGCCAACAGCCAAATCCTATGGGATCTGCTGCATCCGGTCCACATAGCCACCCTATCCAATGGAACGCATGAGAGAGGTCAGCAAAGGCTGAAAGCCCAAATGCACTCTGTGCAGCTTTGGGATCTAGGACTAACAAAGACGTGCTCCCTACACCCAGTCTTTCCCTCTGGGTGCAGTGTTGTTGCCTAAAGGCACTCTCCCAGCTCCTTGGGAAACAGCGGCCAACAATGTGTGCTTCCAGTCGCCCAACTTTTCCCCTGGGAGCTGCAAACTACGCAGAAGGCACAGAGACAAGCTCTTATGCCTTCCCATCTGCAGAGGAAGGATAGAGGTGTATCCCTGTTGGGCAGCTGGAGCACTAACTGCCTGGAAGTCAGAAAAGCAGCAATGAAGAAAGAGAAAGGGGTGTCAGAAAGAACAGAATGGGGGAGAGAAGAGGTGCGTCTGCCCATTTTTGGTTCTCGGCTTTGCCTCCCATTAGCTGTAGTCCCCAGTGTAGCTTTCCCACAGACCTACCACCCTCCTTATATAAAGGTTTCTCACCCCTGTTAAGAGACCAATCTGTAATACGTTTTTTTGCTGATAAAACACAAAGAACAATAAAGTGTTTGGCACAACGCTAAATCTGATATATTGTCCCATTACCTGATCGGACAGAAACTATCCGGTTGACTCCATCCATGACAGTGAGTGGGTCATGGCGTCGTTCTGTGGAACACTGACGGTCAAATTCTACTCGAAGCCCTTCAGCACCTAAAGGGTGAAAGCCACAGAAGTAAAGCCCCTTCTTTTCTTTCTTTCTGACAGGTTAATTTAAAATCCTGCAGGATAAGCATCTGAAGTACAAAGCATTCATAGGCTTGTGTGTACCTTTTGCAACACCAAACCTGAACTTCAGCTGTGTAGCTGAGCATACTAGCACTTGCAACAAAAATTATTATTTTACTGAAGAAATATGCTATGATTTCAATGGAAAATATGGACACAGCTACTTCTGAATGAATCTAAAACATCCACCAAACAGTTATGTCCTAATAGATATAAAAGCCATTGTGTTGCAAAAAACATTAGTGAAACGATGACGGAAGTATTGCCCTCTATCATTACATCTGTGTGCCCAGGGATAATCAAGCAATCTTTGCACAATCTTAAGGACAAACTGCACTGCTTTTTTTGCTGCTGTTTATATACATTAGAGAAATTTAAGCCCCGTCAGCAGCTACAAACATGCATGATTTACTACCTTAACAAAACTTGATGAAACCACACACTTTCAGTAGCCCATATTCATTTGGTGTATAAATTTTAGTGAAGGCATAGAATCCATTTCCACCTTTGAGTGTACACCTTATGAGAATTTAGTACCTGGTATTTTAACAGTGCCACTGGTAGAAGTATCGTCTGTATACGGATGACTACTTTCCACCACCACCGGCTGCGAAGACAGGCGACCGCTTTGCGAATCCGTTGCCACATCTTCCAGCTCCGTAACGCACAGCTCCAGCAGCATATCAGCAACCTGAAAATACAAATCTCGCGAGATTTATTTTTTGCATACATAGATGCTCCCCATTCTTTTTGCAGGTCAATCGATGTTCCAACAATAGCATGCTTAAAACAAACATTAAGGTTGCTATCAGAATTGGTATGTACATTTTTAAAAATTGCAATAGTTGTTTCAAGCAAGATCTATAGTAGAAAACAAGGTGAAACAGTCTCTAGATGCAGGGGCATAGCGCTGTCTGCCAGTGCCTGGGGCAGGAGCGCACTTACCCAACCCTTGCTGCTGATGGCCAGGTGCTAGCCAACCCCCCAAGCTTCTGGGTCCAGGGCCGCAGTCCCCCTGCCCCCCCCCCAATGCTACACCAGTGCCTAAATGTCAAGGAGGCATTGGGTGGGAGGCAAGCTGATCCTTCAGTCCAAGAGTGAAGCTGCCTCTGAGAGGTAATTTGCTGGCATCAAGAAAAAGGTGCAGAATAAAGGAAATGCTAAATAAATAAATCACATTGAAGAGAGATGGGGGTGGCCAGCAAATCCACCTGGACATCATTACCCAGCAGCCCTTACTGACTTTCAGGCCTTTCTTTTGTTAAATTGGAAATACTAATTTATGCTGTTGCAATTTTGCTTGTTTACCTTATGGCAGAACTGTTTCATTGTTTACGGGATTTTGTATATTCTTTTTCAGTTTATTTGTATTACTGTGTTCCCTTGCTCTGGGACTGAAAACGTTCAGTGAAGAGTGGGCTACAAATACTGTAAACAAATAAATTTTAAATAAAACAGAGGAGAAAAGAACCAGGTTCCCCCCCCCCCCGACTTGCTATGCATGTATGCACCTGCCCTCCAAAATTTCAACCTTGCCAGCTCGTTCAATAAATTTAACTTCTTTCCAGTTCTAAAGTTTCATCTCAATTCAGTTACAGATTGCAAGGACTGCTGAAGAATACTCTGTAAACATCTTTAGCCATCTCAGGTGTGTGCGTGTGTGTACACAAATGTTCACTGATATTCCTAGATATCTGCAGCAGTCTTTGACTTCTCAGCTGTGTATTAGCCACATTAGGAATGTCGGTATACTTAAGAAGCATTACAAGTACAGAGCAACTGATGAAGCAAAACCCAAGGTCACCTGAGGGTAAGCAGTGCCCATGCCGGACAGCACAGCTGAAAGGACATCCTTGCCCTTCTCTCCAGCGCGGCTGGACACGGCCAGCTTCAAGAGGTCCACCATGACTCGGGTGTCATCTGGCACCAGAAGACCAGTGAACTCATCCAAGTACTGGGGCTCCGGACCAGAGACTTTGCTTTGGCTTTCTGCATCCTTCAAAACAAAATGGAAGAAAAGGCAGGTGAAGAGAATACACAGAAGCCTAAAGGAGGTGCCCGAAGACAGAAGCACACACTGGACAAGCCCATCAAGAAAGCAAATCTCTGGGCCTGGATTCTGTGGTCTCACAGGCTTATTTTCAGCCTACCTGCTAAATCCGTATTTTTAGCACTTCAAAAATGACAGACATGGCAAAGGTTTCAGAGGGGACAAGTTCAGGGATCCAAAACAGATAATACTGTTAGATTGTGGTGTATTGCATTATTGTCCCAACAATTCTAAGTTGCATTTACCTCTAGGGAAGGCATAGGCAAACTTGGCCCTCCAGATGTTCTGGGACTACAACTCCCATCATCCCTAGTTACAGGACCAGTGGTCAGGGATGATGGGAACTGTAGTCTGAAAACATCTGGAGGGCCGAGTTTGCCTATGCCTGCTCTAGGGTCTACGGAATGCCATTAACTAAAAATTGGTACTGTTCATAAAGACTAGTGCATAAAGACGTAGATTAATGTGATGATCATAGGAGCATCTACCCAACAACTCAGCCTGCACATGGTCCATCCTGCGACACATTCTGCATAAACTCTCTCAAGCACCACCCACATTCAGTTACTTTCAGGGAAATGCAATATATCAGTGGGAAAAACAGAAACGGTACCTCTTTGGTTTTGGTCATGGTCTCTGCTATTATACTGGCTGCTCCGGGATCATCGGTAACAGGAATAAAAGGACGAGATGAGGCTGCAGAAGCCGAAGGAGTTACAGCTGAAGGAGTCACAGCATCGTCCGTAGAAGCCACCTAGCCAAGCAGAGTTGCATGACAGTAAGAAAGCTTGTTGAATCAGATACAGCAGGACTTTGCAAAGCATTTGCATCCCGTTTAAGCAGTATAAAAAACAAGTCAATAACCACAACAGTACCGTACACGACTACCCTAAATTAACATTTTTCAGACGTTCACCTTTGCCCAATTATTTTCATTGCTCCCAAAGGAGTGTTGCCATGGCAAGAGCTTACCAAGTAAAATGCAAGCCAAACATGCACAGCTGGGCTTGCCAGCTTCTGCAGTGGCCTTTCTTCCACTAAAAAATCTCTTCTGGAGTCCTTCCATAAGATAAATGCTCAAAATGGCCATTTTCAAACAATTATGTAAGATGTGGAAATTTAAATTTGTATCCTTACCATCTACTATGTGAGCTAACTCTTAGTGTCTTAAAAATCTTGCTAGTTTACTTTTCCAGGTGTAGTGCGATGCACCCCGCAAGTGACTACAGCGGTACCTTGGTTCTCGAATGGCTTGGCTCCCAAATTCAGCAAACCCGTAAGTGTTCCGGTTTGCGAATGTTTTTCAGAAGCCGAACATCCGACGCAGCTTCCGCTTGAATGCAGGAAGCTCCTGCAGCCAATCGGAAGCCGCGCCTTGGTTTTTGAAAGGTTTTGGGAGTCGAGCGGATTCCCAGAACAGATTACGTTCGAGAACCAAGGTACCACTGTTTTTTTTTAAATCTCGCAAACTGGATTGCAAACAATACAAAACCTTCTATGCTGAAATGTATAAATGCAAGCAAACAAACCTAGATGATCAATTGAAAGTTTTCTACTACCCATCTTTCTAATAATTCGGTCGAGGGGGTGGGGAGTTCGGGGGGGGGGGAATTACCTCCACTCTCCTGTCTTGCCATGGGGTTGGGCTCAGTCTCTCTTCTACATCTACCACTAGCATACTATCTTCCTCATTGGGTGCATTGCCCGTAGAAGAAAGGTCTGGAGGAGCAGGCGAGGAAGACAAACATTCCACTGGCGCAATCATACTTGCAGGCATTAGTGCTCCAACCACAGCATCCCTAAAATCAAAAGGAAAGCATTCAGAATATTATCGTGTTACATTACACTTGCCTCACTGGGCAGAAAAGACATCAGATTCATTATTAGCCTTTTTTAAAATTACAATGTGATAAAGTCACACAGAATCATGGCACCTGATCCGGCACAAATAAAGAACCCTCTTAGTTCAACCATCCCGAACAGGAGAGGCCACGAAACAGAATATAGCCTATAATTCTTTTTTAAAAGACTGAGGACAAGTAAAACATTTCAAAACTTGTAACAAAGATACCCTAAGTAAGTTAGCAATATCTTCGCTAGGTCTGCTTTGGCTATGAAAAATTACACATACATGTGTTGCTTTCCCCCCCCCCCAACCCACGAAAAACTGACCTGTTAACAAGTTTATTTAACACCCAACAGAAAACTCATATTATATGAACTGCCAATCTGCATGGACTTCTGCATGACACACACACACACCCAAAAAAACAACTATACTCTAGATGAAAAGTGACCAACAAACTTCTGAACCAAATGGTGTACTTATACGATTTGTGAAATGAGCAATTTCCTTTCACAGCATCCAACAGACATCAGAAAACCTGAGTGTAAGAGCCAAGCCCAATTAGATACTAAAAGAAAATGTACTTAACCATGTATCCTTACGCACAAGCTTACCTGGCATACATGATCTGTAATGCTGTCAGTATATGAGATAATGCCTGCTGTTTGGCAAGGTTGCCATCTAGTGACAAAAGGATCTTGGCAAGTGAAGGCCGGTTAGGTTTAGAGCTGTTTGCACCATTGATTTTGTTACTAGCAGCAGAAGAATCGGCATCTGATGGGACACCTACAGGAAATAAAAAGATTTCCAGGTTTCCCATTAGGACAAATTTACACACAGACTTCTCAGCCACAGAAGAGCAAGCAGGGAAGCCCAAAGCTAGTTTGGGGCCAAATATAAACTAGGAAAGATATTTGGCTCCTTCCTTCATTGTTTATAGATTTCCATTCCCTGTCTCCCTGGCCCCTCATACAGATACAATCTCGTTCTCCCTTCCTTTCTCTCACACACACACACCTTTGTCTTTTGCTACGTTAAGTATTTTTAAGATGACACTGTGGAGAAAACTTATATTTTATCATTAGAATGACTCTTCAATTAATTCAGTCCTGTTTTGCATGTCAAATTTCAGTTCAAATTAATACCAGAAGGCCTTGGGGGGGGGGGGGAGAAAAATATTTACATCAAATGCATCCTTACATATATGTGTGTGTGTGTGTGTGTGTGTGTGTGTGTGTGTGTACGCAAACCCACACCTACACACACACACACACACACACACACACACACACACACACACACACACTATGCTGGCACTGGCACTCCTTTCTTTCTCTATGGCCCTGGTTAGCAACCTTCTTTTAGCAGAGGCCTTATTTGAAACTGAACAAGAACTTGAGAGTCAGAAACCTTGCAGACACCCCCCTTCCTCCCCCACAAAGAATTATATGGTTTAAATGAAGAAAGTAGGGAGGAATTAAAACAAGATAACTTGGAATGGATTTTTGTGTGGAAGGCGGGTGGACACCGTTCACAGTTTGGCTCCTCAAAACTAATTCCTGGGCTCAGAATTCTTCAACCTCAAGTGTCTGTCTTTTGCTCTTGGGTCCAGTAGATCCCACAAGGCCGAGGTCTGCCCAGCTGTCTGACCACTAGATTTCTCTCTATGGAGATACTATTTTGCTAAACACACACAGCAGCAATGATGCCACCACACCGCTTTCCTCTCTTACGCATATTTGTAATTTATTTATTTATATTATTTATATTACCCAAATAGGATGCTCCTAAAGGGTCTCTAGCTGTTTGAAAGAGAACGGGTTCGTGCACAGAGGGTGTAGCTACGTCCATGGTTGTCCAAGCCACGCTATGGGAAGACCCACAAGCAACACGGGTAATTTTCTGGCCTTCCAAACCTTGCACCAGAGTGGGCTTTCTGTTGACTGTAGTTGTCCCATTGCCTTGCTGTCCGTGATCATTATCTCCCCAAGCATAAACCTGCCAATAAATCAAATCATTCTGTGCATCACTCTTTTTCAGTGAAAATTTCACATACAGCACACGCAAAGTAATATATATAAATTATTGAGCCACGGAATATCTAACAGATGCAGAATCTTGCTCTGAACTCAGTTGTGTAGAGGCAATCCTCGTTTTGTGTGTGGTTACATTCTGGACCCCCACACACATCAGAAGAGCAAACCAACGCCCGTTCCACCCCATTTTGTGATGTCTTTATGATATTTTGGGGCTATTTTCAGGTTCTGCACTGTGCGCACATCCGCGGTCACACGTCATTCAGACCCGCCAAAAAAAGCTGCTGCTTGTATCCATACGCCCCATTATCTTTGCTGAAATTCAACCCAATGGAGGTTAAGTTTCGGTCTCAATGGAACTGGAGCAAACTGCTTGAATAATGATTCCAGAAAGGCACAGTTCATCGCACATGCTACTACACTAAAAAGAAATACAGCGTAGTAAAAATTTTACACAGTGGATCAAGTTATAGCATGGCTAAGAGTGAACAAGGAGTGCATTTTTGTTTCTGGAACTATTATGCTCCTCCCCCCCCCCCTCCTCCTGCTGGTGCTGCTGCCTTGCTATCAAGAGCTACATCACAGTTTGGCTTACTATTACCTCCAAACCCGGGCTACTGGGATGTCTCACTTCAAAGCAAGGTTTGGTTTGGGCTTACTGCTTGTAGCTTGTTGGGGGAGACAAGCCCAAGTCCAGATGTAACTCTTGGCATTGCAGCAGCAGGGGAAGAGTGAAGCAGCCACAATTCTTTCCTAATGTGCAGTGCGCATGTTTAATCATTCATGCTAAGCCACAGACTAGCTTAGTGTACATGTCAACTGGACCAATGATCACTAGCCGCTATGAAGTCCCAATACAGGCCAAACAATTGTGAAAATAATTTTAGGAACAAAAAAAGCAGGTGATCCACGTTAGCATCTACCTCCCTGACTGCTTCACCAGCAATGTTGATATATTTATTCTAGTGTTTCCAAATGCAATTAAAATTCTTGGCAAAATAATTTCATAAAGTGTAGCTTCCTGCTGGCTATTTCTGAAGCAGAGTGGCAATGAGGAATAGGGACTTCACAGCACATGCCTCTGGAAAATCATTCCTATTCCTTCATTAGGCTCCCTCGTTGCTGACTTTTTAAGGCACCCAAATATATTACTCTTCTAAGATGATTTGATGCTTCTCCTATATTTGGTTTCTGTTGCCAAATGTCACCTTTGTGGAAGTTTTCTGTAGTTTTGTATTTGCCGAGTGCCTCATAAATTCCACTGATTAAGAGGGCGGCATAAATATTCTAAGCAAACAAAGATAATCATTTTACAATAGCCGCATTTGCTAAATGAAGACTGTAAACAAAACACACAGTTTGTTCTTTCTTACTGGCTTAAGGGAAGGGGAAGAGGAAGAGGACAAACATTATTCCATTTGCTGAGATAGAACCACTTAATATAATGGACAATGTGGCAAAAACTGTGAAATGTAAATTGCACTGGAAAACATCCTACAGCACTGTTGGAAAGAGGCATAGCGAAAGAAGAGCCAATAATGGCAATGGTTTTAAGTGATTCAACACACAATTCCATTGCTGCATTCTGTGCTCCAGCGCTTACTTATTCATTGCCAGGAGCTCAAAATTCAGTCCAGAACAAGTTATGGCAAGTAGATCCGAACTTACTGCCACGTAATGGTCTTGTGATGGATTGACAAATGGTTCTTACCTGCCCTGTGTCAGTGACTGCAAGGCAATGGAGTGCGCCTACGGCCACGTGCACGATCTTCTTCGCCCTCAGCCCTTCTACCACTTGGGGTTTTCGTACATGGACATCAGTTCCGTGTCCTAGTCTGAAGTAGTCGCCTTTGCCCCTGAAGATGAAACAATAACATTGTTAGGATGATTATGTGTTTCTCTGATGACTGATCAGGATGCAACCCTACAATTCCATTCTTCCTATCAGTTTGGCTGGTTTTATGACAATTGTGGGGGGCGAATGCAATTTGTTAAACGCGACATACCATGTCCAAACCACCCCAGACTTGGTTAGAGCCAAAGAGAACTGAGCTCCGCACTCTATCTGGCAGACTCCCTGGCCATTCAGCCTTTCAATGTTCTGAGGAATGTTACATCCTTCGCTTCCTCCTCGACCGAGTTTTCCAAAGTCTCCATCTCCCCAGGAAAATACGAGCCCTAAGGAAAACAGGCTTGTTTTTAATTGCTGCAACGGCCATACAATATTAAAGCGGCAATAAGGAGGAGAGGTTTCTTACCCTCATCGGTCAAGGCCAGCGTCTGAGCATCTCTGCTCCCACAAGCAACCTGAATGACCCTATGACCAAGGAGCACTTTGACCTACAAGGCAGAAAACACAGGAGGTTCATTCATTTTGAACTGTGTGCAATTTGCTCACAATTTAAGAGATACAGTTGATCTACGGATACCAGTTTAGGCCAGAAATTCTATTTGGCACAGTGAACTTAAGAGAAAAAAGTTGATTTAAGCCCCACCCCGCCCACACCCAAAAAGAAGGTCCGCACGCTCCCATTCCAGATCTCAAGAACGGAAGACTAAGAGAGGAAGAAGGAAGAGTGGCCGAGTGCTTTGATATCTGTGATTGCTGCTAACCAACAATAAAACAATCCAAAAACTTGGGTCTGTGTAAGCTGCAATTAATTAAAGAAAGCAACAACGCTGAGTTATCTCCTGATCCAATGAAGAAGAAAGAAGCTTACCATTTTATTTATTCATTATCTCAGGGTGGATTTCAAAATAACACATAGGTAAGAGATCCGAAGTTTAATAGCCAATATGATAAAAAAATTCCTTACCCAATATATTCATGTAGCAGGCAATGCATCCATCAGCAGCTGTATTTGTTAAATTAACCCCCTCCCAAAGGGCAATGTGACAGAAAGGGAAACAACGTTTGCACCAGCCAGATCTCAGAGGGGAGGGCATTCCATAAATGGGGGTGTACAGTTCACACACCTCATTAGGTAGGTCCATCTTACACTCCGATACAGATACCCAGAGCATTATTTTAAAATGTCACCTCTACTATATACTGAGTGAGGGCATTTGGGCTGTTTTCCTACTTTTGCTGTATTTCAGCAAGCCTATGCGCTGAAGTGACCTAAGGTGGGAAAACATATTCTGATTTTACCATCTTTGGCTTAAGCTGCGTAGTGTTGTCCCCGTGTCCCAGTCGACCATATTCCCCGAGGCCCCATGTATACAATTCACCGCTGGAGGTGATGGCAGCACTGTGAGAACTTCCACAGGCAATATCTCGGATACGCTTTGTTTTCAGTGCTTCTATCAGCCTTGGTTTATCACAGTTCCTGAAAGCAAAACCCAAAATGCATTGTGTTTGTTTCGTCGGGTTATTTAATTAAACTTTAAGTTAGGTATCACAAGCTAAATGAACTGGGAGCAGCAGCAAAAATGGCATCCTTACATTCTACTGAAGTGACCAAGTTTCCCATCATCTCCTTCGCCCCAAGAGAATACCTTCCCATCAACAGTTAAAGCCATAGCATGGCGGCCACCTGGAATGGATAAGAATGTGAGACGGTTGACAAGGTAACACACCAAGATTAGAAGGGGGGAAAGGGAGAATCAAACAGTAGAAAGAAACCTCTTCAGAAAAGTTGGTACCAACAGTGGCTTCCCTGCACTCCCTTCCGTGACAAAATGCCTTGTGTATATCTCTAATATTAAATTATCTAACCGAAACTAATTGAAACCTGCATTGCATTTTTGCTTTTACACAAAAATAGAACACATTCTCAACAGCTCATTTGAAATTCTTGGTTGAACCCAAAGCAGAACAGGAAGATCATGTTCAGATCAGAGGGTTAGCTGTAAAAAAATGAAACTGGGTATAGTGATTCCAACCAGAAAACATAGTGGCTCCAATCGTGAACATTGTTTTAAAGTATGGTTTAATGCGACTGCGGAACAGACGGACTGCATGTAGAATGTGACAGCCTCCTTTCTGTAGCAGGCAAGTCTAAGGAACTAGAGACCACTGTGTGCAGCATCTCAGTTCGCTAACGAACGCCACAATGTAATTACAATACATTTAAGTATTTTCCACCATGTTAAATGAAGAAATGGGGGAAACTCAAAACAACAACTCAATTAGCTTATTTTCACTCTATACTTTCACCCCATCACATGGCTGCACACATTCAAACCCTAATCTACATTTCACAATATTACTTACTTAACCAAATTTTTATTAGGCATTACAAATATAGGCTATCATAAAACATCCGTATGTAAAATTTTAAAATATATACAAATAAAGAGCCATGTAAAAATATGCAACAATGAGGATTTTCAATGGAGTTTCCTTCCCGCTAAATAGTGCCATTCACCACTGTAAGAGATGCTATTGATAAAAACTCAGCAGTTAATTTCGCAATATTCATCGCAGTAGAAGCACAGAGAAAGTGCCCCGCTAACACAAGTTTCTAAGACTAGATACGGCACTTGCCCTTTCACAGGTAACACTTCCCTATGCAGTGTACTGTGCAGAGAGAAAGCATGAAGAATACTGACATGCAAAGTAATTTTGACTTCCAAAGTAGTTTGGATAAGAAGGCTATTTCAATTTGACATAATAATCTTACTGATCCCCACAGATAGGAAAGGACAGATTTGGTACCTGAGTGAACAGCAACTTTCTTGACTACATAATTACTGAGAGCAGTAATCTGCCGGGGAATGGGAACAGTTCCACTCGATAAGCCTAATCCCAGTCTTCCATTGGTGGCCTCTCCGCAGGCATACACTTTACCCTCCACGGTCACTAAAAGACAGGAGAAACTCAGAGTTCCATTACGGAGAAATTAGGACAGCTGAAAGCAGCTTCATTTTTTAAAACAAATACAACGCCTTACATATCAGTAGATTTAAAAAGCCGCGTGACAGAGAGCTCCCCTACCTGCAAAAAGGCTTTTGGATCCCCCAGCTACCTGCACCACATTCAAGGCAGAG
The DNA here is from genome assembly GCF_964188315.1 of Podarcis muralis. Taxonomy (NCBI): domain Eukaryota; kingdom Metazoa; phylum Chordata; class Lepidosauria; order Squamata; family Lacertidae; genus Podarcis; species Podarcis muralis. The sequence continues at coordinate 73,178,213 of NC_135658.1, read as the reverse complement.
AGGGTCTCGGAAAATGAAGGAACCTTTATCTGTAAAACACAAATTATACAGAAAATAAACAAGCATAAGGCGTTTCAAAAGCACTGATTTGTCTATGGCATACCTAAAACTGTTCTCTCAATCTTAGCAGTCATCTTCTGATCATCGAGTGAATGCTTACCGCACGTTCAAAGAATACTCTTCTTATTCAAAAGGTTTTTAAGTTATGAATTAAGTGTCCCTGCATCTCATTTAACACCAGCATTCACATCTCCCTTTTGGCCAAAAGCTTATGTCCTGGCTGTCAGGAAATATGCACAGTTGCCAAGTTGACACGATGTGTGCTAATCTTGTTCACGTTGCTCAGACCCTGTAAGCCGCTCCACACAATGTATTGGCTAGCTATTGAACAGCTGTTGCTTAATCAAGGTAGAAATAAGTTGCTAGTTGAAATAACCTTTCAAGTTTGGGTCATATGCTTTCAAGTAACGGAAGCCAATGCTTTCCGAAAGAAGCCCAATAATAAAACTGCAACAACCCATCTTTGCAAGTCTATTAAGAACAGAAGTCCTGCCAGATGAGACCAAAGTATATCTATGTTCAGCATCGCGTACTCATATTGGCCAAGCCCACGAGCAGTGAGTGGATACAAGCACGCTCCCTGCTTGTCCTTCCCAGCAGCTGAGATTCAGAGCCATACTGCTTCTGACAGTAGACAATGTTCTACTATGTCATATTGTTTACAGGATTTTAGGTGTTCCGGTCCTGACCACTGCATAGAACCAAGTTTTTTTTAACAAGGATGGCCTACCCCGTAACACAGCTGAAGCTGCTACATGGATGTTAAATCCGCAGCAACTGGCAGCTGTTAAGAAGAGGCCTAATCCTTGGCTGAAGGGCTGTACGTAAATTTAATAAATAAATGATCCAGAAAAGAAGAGGCATGACAAGACGTTTAAGGTGATATTTCCTTGCAACACGCAGAGACACACATAGAAGTAAGGAAGCACAACATTGTTTTCATGTATTTCAGTTTTAAAAAAAACAAAACACTCAATTACCTTAGAACCTTTTAATCCTCCTAGTTGGTCTTTGTCATTCAGGCCCCAAACAAAAACTTTGGTCCTTATTGTCGCTGCTGATTCCAGGCCTGTCGTCTTCTTTCTAACAAGGCTAAGCAAGCAAGCAAGCAATGAGTTAACTTTCCAATTTATATACTGGAATTGTCCCTAGGATTTTATTTGTCACCCACCTATTCACTATTTATTTGCAACAATTGCATCACAACTATTTTTGTGAAAATAATGAACTGAAATTGAGATAGATGTAGTAGCTTTGTACTAATGTAACATTTTAATATGTAACACTATTTTTTTTGTTTAAGTTTCTGGTTGTTGCTTCAGTTTAGAGATATTTTTTAATATATCAAGCAGTATAGAAATTAATTAATTAATCAATAATCTGTTAAAGAAAATAAAAATGAGGAACGCTTGGGACAAAGTATTCCTAATCCTGAACTTGAAAGTCCCAACAAGTTCAGCAGTATGCAATTAAAAGCTAAAGGTACCCCTGCCTGTACGGGCCAGTCGTGTCCGACTCTAGGGTTGTGCGCTCATCTCACTTAAGAGGCCGGGAGCCAGCACTGTCCGCAGTCACTTCCGGGTCACGTGGCCAGCATGACGAAGCTGCTCTGGCGAGCCTGCACCAGCGCAGCACACGAAAACGCCGTTTACCTTCCCGCTATAAAGCGGTACCTATTTATCTACTTGCACTTAGGGGTGCTTTCGAACTGCTAGGTGGGCAGGAGCTGGGACCGAAGATGGGAGCTCACCCCACCGCGGTGATTCGAACCGCCGACCATATGATCAGCAAGTCCTAGGCACTGAGGTTTTACCCACAGCGCCACCCGCGTCCCTAGAGTATGCAATTACACGTGGTGTTTTACAAGAGATCTTTGCTCTAATATTCCATACCTCCCAGTGTTAGCTTTATCATCTTCATCTTCTTCGTTATCCGAAGCAAGAAAGGGAACTGCAGCCAAGTCTTCATCCTCTGCCCGAATACGCCCCAATATGCTGAGACCATGTATTTTGCAATCAATGCCAGAGCTCCTGCACTGCTTTATAGCCACTTCAATATACCTGTGATACTAAAATTAAAAAGGATTAAGTTTATGTGTTGGTTCTTAATATACTTAATGCCACAATTATAAGAAAATACGTGACAAAAGGATAGAAGACAAACATGTGTCAAATGCTCTACCTGCCTGCCTACTTTAATATCATGACAGGGACTATGAAAAGGGAAACGAATTAATTATATATGTATGGACTTGTATCCATTTTTACCTACTTCTGACCTTTCTGCTCCCTCCTCTTTTATTAATATAAAAGGGAATCTTTTTAATAATAAAAAGCCTGAATAAATGAAAGAACCACTCCTGTTCTTCATTCTGCTCAGGTGTGCTCTGTAATGAGCCATCCTAACTTGGTAAGACCTTTATTGCTTGGGGAAAACCTGAGGCACTCTTACTTTTCAGAGAGAGACCCTCACCCACCTAGGAGGTCTAACCTCTGACAGACCCCTGGGATTCTGACAAGCGTCTTCCTGCATTCCAATGGATTTTTACTTTTTCTTTAGACGCGGCATCTGCCTTGTGTGCACATGCAACTATACCCAACAAAAGGAGAGGATGGGGCTCACAAAAACATTAATTTTGTTCATTAATGTCAAGATTTAAACAACAGACATATAAACTCCAGCCAGTGTCCTCATTAAGCAACATTGCTGAGGAGATATCACAGCATGGTTTCTTGGCAAACAAACAAAAAAATTCCTCATGCGCCCAAAAAAGTAAGTGACAAAGGAATTCTTCACAATAACAGCGGGCATTTAAATCTGACACCTTGTAGCTGAAAGCCATGGGGGAAACATAAAGAATATACATCTTACATGAGTTCAACGCACAACTTTCTTAATTAGTCTTCCCTATAACCAGCAATTGGTGCTGGAGGAGACTCTTGAGAGTCCCATGGACTGCAAGAAGATCAAACATGTCCATTCTAAAGGAAATCAGCCCTGAGTGCTCACTGGAAGGACAGATCCTGAAGCTGAGGCTCCAATACTTTTGCCACCTCATGAGAAGAGAAGACTCCCTGGAAAAGACCCTGATGTTGGGAAAGATGGAGGGCACAAGGAGAAGGGGACGACAGAGGACAAGATGGTTGGACAGTGTTCTTGAAGCTACCAGCATGAGTTTGACCAAACTGCGGGAGGCAGTGGAAGACAGGAGTGCCTGGCGTGCTCTGCTCCATGGGGTCACGAAGAGTCGGACACGACTAAACAACTAAACAACAACAACATAACCAGCAATAACCTACCTCTGTGCAATCCCCGAGAAGAGGAACTGTGGTGTCTGTAGGATTAATGTTGATTGTCTTCAGCTCTATGAGGTTGTTTAAAGAACTTCCACCTGCAGCATAAGGAAAGGGACGCATGCTGGATTATTTTTATATTAGGGAGTTGTTGTTTTTCAGTACAGGCAACTCCCAATTTATGCAGGGGTTATGTTCTAAGGCACCGCATGTTAAGTGAAATAATGTATATTTGAAACCATTGTAAAAGCCTGCAAACGGCCTAGGACCCTCGTACCTAAGCCACCACCTCTCCTGGTATGTCCCACAGAGGAACTTACAGTCTTCAAACAAAAACATCTTGGAGGTCCCAGGCCACAGAGAGGTTAGGCTCGCCTCAACCAGATCCAGGGCTTTTTCGGCTGTGGCTCCGATCTGGTGGAATGCTCTGTCACAAGAGACTAGGGCCTTGAGGGACTTGACATCTTTCCGCAGGGCCTGCAAGACAGAGCTGTTCCACCAGGCCTTTGGCCAGGGCACAGCCTGACTCCCTCCCTCGGCAATCTTCGCGGAGCTCTGGCCCAATGGGTGCCATCAATTTGATTTGAATTAATTTTATAACGAAATGATTTTAGAATGCTGTATTATTTGACTGTTGTTAGCTGCTCTGAGCCCAGCTTTGGCTGGGGAGGGTGGGATATAAATAAATTATTATTATTATTATTATTATTATTATTATTATTATTATTAAACACCCTGATCTGCCCAAGCCCTGCTCCACCCCTTTTTGTGATATTTTCAGGTCACTTACGGGTTTGGAATGCACATATCAGATGCATCTAAAACAGACACTGCCTGTATTACCATACTGCAAGTAAACAAAACAAGTTGCTCAATAATGAAACCAATTCCCTGTAGTCAACACTAACAGTCTCATACCTGAAACCACAACCAACGAGGGCATGTAGCTGCTGTCTGCAGGATCCACAATCATTTTCAGTCTGTGTACGAGGACGTCAGGGAAAATCTCCAAACGGATCCAGTGCTGGGGGGGGAATGACTGCAATTATCTAAAATTCTCTGGAGGCACGGTGGACTACAGTTACATGTGAACATGACTACTACTTCTTAGAATACAATACTTGCAAGTAGTTTAAGATAATAAAAACAGTATTGCTTTTTAAAAAAATATATCTGCAGGTATAGTTCTACTTTTATCAAATGATGATGACAGCAATGAGAAGATTACACTGAAATGTGAAGGAAGGTCACGAAAGACTTCTTTAAAACTCACTTTTCCTTGGGAGCCAGAAGACTGCCAGCACTGGTCCCCACCATCAATCAAACGTGAAGCCTGATTCACGGAAGACGACACATTCAAATTTTTAACGATTCTTGACCAATCATCCAGAAGCATCCCTCTCTGGCTACTGTGACGCCTCTTCAGTTGCTTTCCGGAGCGGCCACAAAATACTGGAGATTGACCTATTGTAAACAGTTAGTGTTGTAGATTTGAAGACAACTATGTAATTCAGGGGCATGCTATCCTAAAGGCTGGAGCATTATACTTCACTGTATTTGTAGAGTTAATAATAATAATAATTTATTATTTATACCCCGCCAATCTGGCTGGGTTTCCCCAGCCACTCTGGGCGGCTTCCAACAAAACACTAAAATACAATAAAAAACACTAAAACACAGCACAAAGCTCTTCCTACAAGCTTTGTTCACAATAAAGAATTCTGCTGAGTTTATTAGAAAGAGGAGGTCCAATGAAAGTTAATCAGAAGCAGTTTTATAAAACAGGATTTCCAAAAACTTTACCCACAACAAGGAGTTATGCAGAAATGTCTCAGACTTCATTAAGCTATAACGTATAATACCTGGCTCGTTTATTCTTCCAAAAGTGTGTCGTGTGTTATGTTTCCTGGTTTTGAAACAGGTTTCGCAGAAATCAAAGTCATCACAGTTTCTGCATTTAAATCTGGGTCCATTGATGGGAAACATCTGACAGCCATCACACCTAATTGAAACAAAAATTCAATTATCACATTAGCTTTTCTATTCCGTTCACATAATTTAATCCAAACAAATTCTCATTCTATACCGTCTACTACAAAAATGCCTACTCTTTCAGGGTTTTTTACCTGTTACATCTGGGGGGAGGGGGAAATCAGGCCATGTTTTATGTTATAGAAACACTACAAGAAAAAAGATGCAACTTAAAGAAAAAGCCACAATAAAATGGTTAAAGGGCTTTTTATTATTTAAAAAAAGACACTCACGTAACCCCTGGATGAATACTGGGAACAAGTTCCATTTCTGACAGTAATCCAGTCCAATGAGACTGCTGAGGAAAGTCAACAATGACATCTTTACCATTGGCACTAAAAGCTGTGACAAGAGAAGAAATGGAAAATATAAAAAGTACTTGTGAGATATACACATACTTCAGTGACTGTTGTACTAATATTTCCTACTTATGAAACTTCTGGTATAAAATATTTAGTGGTGTACTCAATTCCTTGCTTTAAAACAACAAGCTTTCTGTGAACCTGAAAAACAGTATTTAATCCAGATTTTTAGACCACTAACCAGCACTTCTAACTCAAGAACAAGTGTAATAGCTATTGCTTTATCCTGAAAATAAATCAAATCCAAAATGTGAAGCAGGCATATATGACACTCTGCCTCTATTTGAAAGCTCGTGTCAAAAACACAACAAACTGCCCTCCCTTTCCTGATGCAATCTGAACTGTCAGGTGGAGGACAATTTAAAGCTGTGGTGTTCCTTTTTAACAGCTACTTCAGATGAACTGGAATATCAAATCATGGAAATATCAAGCTCCATACCATTACATCCCCCCCAACCCGCCAAACAGGTATGTCTTACGTCAAGTTTGCTTACCAAAAAACTTTGACCCTAAATTCTGTGACTGAAGCATTGCTCACAAAACAGGGCTTTCCAACCTCCCCGCTTCCTGCTGCTGGTCCCTATTCCCCATCCCCCAAAAACACCCTGTTCCTGAGGATTCAGAGACACAGTGGCCTAGGCATACTATGACTTAGCATGAGCGGACAGGCTCCTGGGGAAGTTTGCTCTTGGTTATGCAGAGAGCTCAACCAGGAGCCCTAATTCAGTCCACACGCTACATTAAGCTATGGCTTAGCTCACAATAGCGAGGCAGCAAATTGATAAGGGAGGAGCAAAGTTTCTAGGACCTCTTTCCTGGGAAGGCACGCATTCACACTAAGCCATAGTTTGGCTTAGAGCGACATGCGAACCAGGTCTTTGGGACAGTGCAAGGGACAACGACATACTTAGAGCCAAGCCAATACAGTCGTACCTTGGTTGTCGAAAACCTTGGCACTCGTCCATTTTGGCTCCCGAACGCCGCAAACCCAGAAATGAGTGTTCTGGTTTGTGAACGTTCTTTGGAAGCTGAACGGCCAACGCAGCTTCCGCAACTTCCGATTGAGTGCAGGAAGCTCCTGCAGCCAATTGGAGGCCACGCCTTGGTTTCTGAACGTTTCTGGGATTCGAACAGACTTCCAGAACGGATTTCATTCAACAACCAAGGTATGCCTGTACTTCCTGTTCATCAGAATTTGCTATAAAAAGGCAAAGCATTCCAACAGTTCAATATTAATCTTGAAGGGAACACTACGTTTCTACAAACAACGAAGTCCGTAATTCTGTGCAGCCAATCCAACAAACTTTTTCTTTTAAAGAATACACATTACCTTTCACAACTCCCACGCTCCTGTGGGTAACAGATCCCCACTTGTACTTGGGTGTAGTCACGGAAGTTTTCACTCGCACTTTGTCGCCAATCTTTATGTGTGATGGAGAGCTCTGTGGGGGGAATCCTATTTAAAAAATGCAAAAGCAATGAAATTAATGTCTTTGGATTTTTAGCGTGTAAAAGACAGCATTAGAATAATGAATGAATGAAGTAACTGACTTGCCTATAAGTTCAACGTGGATATATCTGACCCAGTAAGTGCCACCTTTCTGTTGCCAATCGCATTGCACATTGAGATCATGCAGTCCATCGCGGTCCAATTTGATAACTTTGCCCACATCACCCTCACAAACCTCCTCATATGTCCTGCAGCATCTAACCATCATTCCCACCTAGGAGGAGAAAAAAATGGATCAATATTTACCAACAGAGGCTTCAACAGAAATGCAGTATCAAAGTAACTACCCTGAACAAGACAGACTACCCTGTGATTTAGGAGAATTTGCTATCACTGGCCCAGTTAACGGCTTGCCGTGAATACACAAAAAGTGAAGTTACAGGGAACCAGGCAGAGGGCCTTCTCAGTAGTAGCACCTGCCCTGTGGAACATCCTCTCATCAGATGTCAAACAGATAAACAACCACAAAACCTTCTAAAGACATTTGAAGGCTGTCTGTAATTTTGCCTTCTGTACTCCTCCCTGCTATCGGGACGCGGGTGACGTTTTGGGTTAAACCACAGAGCCTAGGAGTTGCCGATCAGAAGGCTGGTGGTTCGAATCCCCGCAACGGGGTGAGCTCCCATTGCTCGGTCCCTGCTCCTGCCAACCTAGCAGTTTGAAAGCACGTCAAAGTGCAAGTAGATAAATAGGTACCGCTCCGGCGGGAAGGCAAATGGCATTTCCGTGCACTGCTCTGGTTTGCCAGAAGCGGCTTAGTCATGCTGGCCATATGACCCGGAAGCTGTACACCGGCTCCCTCAGGCAATACAGCAAAATGAGCGCCGCAACCCCAGAGTCAGTCACAACTGGACCTAATGGTCAGGGGTCCCTTTACCTTTACTCCTCCCTGCTAGTGCATTGGGGGGGGGGCACACGATTCCTAGCTTATACAAGCAAACTGGGGGCATGATTTGCTTCTATTATTTTGAACCAGGCCTGCACAAGTAAAATGCAATGATCTACACAATCACTGCCCTCAAAAAAAAATAAAAATGGAGAAGAAATAGGGGACGATCATGTATTGGATTATAGTTCACACGTACAACAAGGCATCCAATGTCTGCAAGTCAGACATGCCCTCTCTGCACAAGCAAACGCCTTCGGAGCATTGTGTGCATCATCCCAATGTGGCTTCAGTGTATAAACCACACCACATGCTGGAGGGCAAAAAGGAAGACTCCAGATCTGAGTTTGGGTTGAAGATTTCATCCAAATTCCAAAGGTGGGGAGCCAAATGGGATCAGTTCAGGCCTATACTTGGTGCCTAGCGAGAGCACCTCACACAATACTATGATGACCGTAAGCTAATGGCTTTCTAATCCAATGAAAATGTTAGGAACACGGGAAGCTTATTCAGAGTCAGAGGCCGCTGGTCCACCCAGCTTAGTACTTTTTATACTGATTGGTCGTGGCGCTCGGGATTACATGCATGAGTCTTTTCCAGCTCTGCCAGGAGATGTCCGTGATTGAAACGGGAACCTTTTGCATGTAAAACAGACGCTGTACAAGTCGGTTACATCCCTGAAAACACACTGTGGAAGGAGGAAGTAGCCCCTTGACATTACCATGAAACAAAGAACATCAATGCCTTCTATGAATAGAGCAAAGCAACAACAGATTGCAACAGCTGGGAGATTAAATAAAGCAGCTTTTTGCAGTTATCAAAGCAATTTGCAGCTTCCGTGTTTATCTCCTCCTCCCACGTGCATCCACGTCAGCATTTCAGCTGCATCAATATCATCCTTCTCAAATAGAGAACATTACAGTTCAAATGCAGGCTTCATAGTCAAGCTTACCTGAATGTTCTCTCGCACATACACAGCATAATCATCATTACTTAAGAAATCAGCTCGTTTCTTGTAAGTCTGGCTTTCTGTTACAACGGCACCAGTAGACTGCAATAAAATAAAATAAAAAATCCATAACTCTGACGCACATTATAAATGCTACGTGCTCTGCAATGTAGACTCCCCAAATGATTGCAGAGAATGTTCATTTTGGTTTCCTGGCCCAAAGTTGTGACTGACGTATCAGGAACACCGGCCTCTCTACACGTTGTTTCAGAATCCTAAGATCCCATTCCTAACGCTTACCACAGGATATGCAGCTTCTGCTTCTTCTACATCCTCTACCACTTCTTCATCTGAATACTCGTCAGATACAGTGTCACCATCTGAGAGGTCAGTAATTTGGACATCTGGGTGGTCCAAAAGCCAGCCCACCAAGGCTTCTACTCCTACAGCAAGACGTAATAAATACAGACATCATCATCATCATCATTATTATTATTATTATTATTATTATTATTATTATTATTATAACAGTATTATTCACTTGACCTGAAGTTCAAGAAAAAATAACTTTTCTCCTTGTGCTTCACTGACCCTACAGTCAACTTTGGCTGCACCAAATTATACCCCCAGATTTAAAAAACAAAATATTCAATTCTTGTTTTTCAGGCAATTTTTCACAACCTCTCTTCAATTTAATCTCTTAAAACCATTTGGCAATCATTCAACATCAAAAATGTGGGGAAGGTGTAGCCCTGTGCATTTTCTGTGAAATCCTCCTATCCCTTTTTACTGTTTTTTAACCCTTATAGTTCAGTTTCTCAGGTATGCAACCTTGGGGGTCATCTGTTTTTCTTTCCTTCCTTCTGGCTACCTGCAATTTAGTCCTTTTTGCTGCCGTTTCCTTTTCCCTTTCTCACATTCTCTTTTCCATCATATTACCCTATTTCCACAATATCTCATTCGCTGAACGTCAAAGCACTTTCCAGCTTCTCAAAATCTCAATGCAACGTGTTCTTCCTTGAACCTCAAACAAACAAAAGCAAAGTACCTGGTAACCCAGAAGCACTTCCAGAGGTCCCCGAAAGTGATTTCAGTGCAAACTCAATATTCTTCCTGGGGAAACCCATTTCCATAAGCTGCACCACAATAGGAAGCGGTGGAATAGGGGACACTTTGCGCTTTTTCACTTTTGCAGGTCTGATGTGCTGGACTGTAACAGGGGTTGTGGCTTCACTGGAGCTGCAGTCTTCAAAGACTGGAGTTGAGGGATGTGCAGACTCGACTGCCAGGTACTGACACACAGCCAGTGCAGCAGCCTATAAGAAGATATACGTAAATCTTTTTGCAACTGTAATACATTTACAAAGTCCAGTTCGTATCTTGGATCCCGAACGCCTTGCAAGTCGAACATTTTGGCTCCCAAATGCCGCAAACCCAGAAGAGAGTGTTTCGGTTTTGCGAATGTTCTTTGAATGAATGAATTTTATTACTACAGTCACAGACCAGTTCCGGGTCACTTAGAATAACAGGAAAATTATAAAACACAACAGGAATACATTGAATTGTAATTGGGTATAACAGAGACAATTCAGATACAGTGGTACCTCAGGTTACAGACGCTTCAGGTTAGAGAATCCGCTAACAGAGAAATAGTACCTCGGGTTAAAAACTTTGCTTCAGGATGAGAACCAAAATCACGCAGCAGCGGCGCGGCAGCAGTGGGAGGCCCCATTAGCTAAAGTGGTGCTTCAGGTTAAGAGCAGTTTCAGGTTAAGAACGGACCTCCAGAACGAATTAAGTTCTTAACCCGAAGTACCACTGTAGAGTGGCAGTTAAAAAAAAATATTAAATCTTGATCACTAAAATATAACCTAAAATTATCATTTAAAACCTTAATCATTTTGGTAGTACAGCTTGTTCCCTAAGTTTTATGGCAGTCACTCAGAATTTGGCTACCCTTGGTGTAATCTCTAGATCCTTGTCCTCTACCAGGAGTTTTAGACATTCTTTGGAACCCGAACGTCCGACGTGGCTTCCAGAGCTTCCAATCAGGAGCTGCACCTTGGTTTCTGAACATTTTGAAAGTCGAACAGACTTCCAGAACAGATTCTGTTCAACTTCCGAGGTACCACTGCACAACATTAATAGGATTTATTTACGCCAGGTCTTGTGGAACATTCAAACTAACAAAACACCAGGAGATCTAGGGCTTGACTCAGGAACCTTGTAGTCTGAGGCTGTGACCAGCATTGGACGTTGTGATTAGAGGCAGTAGGCAGTCTCTTGAGATAAACACGATCAGGAAGGAAAAGCCTATTATATTACAAGCCACTGCTTTAAACTATGAATTGCCTTGGCAGAAAGTTATTATTCTATTACTGCCCATCTAAATAAAACAGTAACTGTTTCTCCTTAATGGGAGAAAGCTAAGTTCTTACCTCAAGTTCTTGCTTATCAAAAATCGCCTTCACAGGTGATGGCTGTGTTGCTGCCGTGAGCAGTTGTTGCAAGAGGATCATGGGTGGCTGAGGTCCCTCAGGAGACAAGTCTCCAACATCAGGTGATGCCACTACGCCATCATCTTAAGCCAAGCAAAGTGGATTTAAGTTTCAGAAACAACCAGAAACTGAAATATTCTTCCAATAACAGATTACTTTTCAATGGTGTCTCACTTCAAATGCAAACACCTCTACTTCTTTTTTTTAAAAAAAAGGAACATGTACATCACATTCTCTGTTCCAAAGAAATGAAGCTTTGAATTCTGAGAAGATGCTTTGTATTTAAATGTCTACCTCCAGAACTACCATTATCTCTTTTTATTATGTCGTTACATAAAAATGTTAAAACTGAAATGGAAAAAGGGCTTCAACTCACTTATAACATCTACCTAAGAGTGACTGAAATTGCTAAGCACAGCGAAAGCTTGGGGAAGATTTCAAATAACCACTGATGAGTTTATACCATCTGAGATTTTATTCAATTATTTTTTAAAAAAAATAATAATCTAGGGCAATTAACAGGCAATGAGACAATCATCACTAACATTGGGTAAGTATCAGATTTCTTGAAGACGTATTAATTTCCTAGTTTCAGTGGAACAGGGTAACTCATTGCTGGATACTCTTCACATAAAACACAAGAATATCAATTCCCTAGAAGTAAAATGGGCCCTGCATTGGTCTCTTTATTGCTCTATCCTTTCAGGGTATCTGCTTTCAGATGCAATTATTAAACCATATGAAAATACATAGAGAACATTACTGTTGGGAAGAAATTGCTTGTTACAGACAGAAAATATTTCTCCTTTCACCTTTTTGACTTTCAACATTAAAAAAAAAAAACCCCATATATGTCATGCCAGAAAGGAACTCATAGTATGTCAAGACAATTGTGCACAAAAACAAAACACAGATAAGAACCGGTCCTTTCCTCTGTTTGTCTGCCTACTTCAACAGTAGAAAAAAGTAAGAGAATCCTTATCAACCTTGTAATCAAGCAGAATATTATTACCTGTGGGAAGTGAGCCACCATCTTGCACTGCAGGCTGAGACAGGATTTGTCTTAATTTATCCTGGTGAGAAAGCAGAGCTCGACCTGCTTTTAGTATGTACAGTTTTAACTGCTGGCATCTGAGCAGATCCAAGTCTATTTGGCCTGTCCAAAACATATGATAGGCATTTCTTAGCAAAATAAATAGGAAGAATTGATCTACAAATATCTATTTTGGAAAGTGGTTTGTCTGTCTGTCTGCTCTTGAGATAACATCACCAAACTCTGCACAAGGGTTCTCGATGTGGGGGCAGCAGACTTCATTGGTGTTTAGACACCGGGCAGCATTTTGAATCAAAGATGGTGGACTGAAACATCGCTTTGGCATGACTTTGCCTATTTGGGGGCATAGTTTCTGCCAGCTCTCAATATATCATTCCCAAGGTGCGGGCAGCAGTCTTGGTTGGCATTTGGATGCTGGCCACCATTTTGAATCAAGATGGTAGACCGAAACATGGCTTTGGCATGACTTCACTCTCTCTCACACACCCACACCCAATTGACTTGGGACCAAGTCAAGTGTTCCCCAGGTCAGGTTGGACCACTGGGTTGGAGTGTACAGCCCTAAAACTCACAAATTACACTGTTCATTTAAAAACCACAGTGCTTTTTTGTTTCTTCCCATTCCTACTGGAATGCTTATTAGTAGAAATTCTTTATATTTTAATACACAGTTAAAATAAAGCTTGAAGTTATGAAGAAACAGAAAAAATAAATACTGAACTGTATTTTTATCATATCCAAGAGGCACTACTGCTTTAGACCCAGTATTAGTTTTATATATACATCATTAATGTCATTCACTTCTTCCATGCATTCTCATCATTCAGCATACAAACTTATGGCTCTACTGACTGAAAACGGATGTTTTCAAGTCTCCAAGTGGTGCACAAGAAAGGTACAATAGGGATAAAATTAAACATAAAAAACCTACCAATTAAGAAACATTCTTCAAATCAACACACTTTGACATCATCTGTTTAAGAGTAGCATCCTTTAGAGTGAGCACAGTATTTATAAATCAAGAAAAACATACCCGAAACACCCTGATTTGGAGTCTTTATTCTGTGTTTTTCAACTTTACTTCCAGCCAAGTTCACCAGCTGAGCCCAGACGGACAGCATTGGTTCAGTGAATGGCAAATTATTGACATTAAAAGGAATGACCGGGAGCTGTAGAAAAACAGACATTTTAAATATACATTTTAGTATAAATTCCTTGTGTGTTCATTTCTTTGCTTCCAACCTGAGAGAATTCCCTCCCTTCTCCAGATGCTTGTAAAAGGCAGAAGGGCTCCTAGACCAATGCAGAAGGGGCTGTCAAAATTTCCTTTCCCAGGGTGAAACAACAGTGAGGTAAAGCAAACAGAAAAGTTCTACCCAAAAGATGTGGAACTGAAGGTGACTTGTACAAGAGCTGCTGAAATATTGGTAACATATTACCTTATCTGAGCAGTGGTGCATGGCACTTGAAAGAAAAATATCAGCTTTTTTGGGATGAACAAATTGCTGCTCGTCAGCCAGGAGAATCTTAGAATATTTCCCAAAACAAACAAACAAACAAACAAACAAACACTCCACGCATAATGCATCGCACTCAGCTTACACCTTAAGCAAGGCATCACTTGAATACACTTACTGGTTTTAGCTGACTGAGGGGACATACTCTACAGGTTCTCATGTCATAAAACTGCACTGTGATTTTTCCTTTCGGGGTGATTCGTGTCACTGTGCCTTCTCCAAATTCATCATGGATGACTTGGCCACCTAGCCGCAAGCGACTATCTATTCCGCCAATGACGGCCAGGACAGCCATCAAGCCTCCCACTTCTGGATTCTCAGCGTCAGGAAAGAAGTCTTCCAAAACAGCCTAGGGGGAAAAAAGAGAACAGGCACAATGAAACTGAAGCAAGGACTTCCCCTTGGAAAATATTCGCAGTTCAAGAAAAACAACATGCAATAATATTTGATATTGCAGCCAATTTTACATTAAAGAAGGCAATCACTTCACAAAAATATATCACAGCTTTTAAAGAGTTTGACAGAATCCATTAACGATTACTAGATTTAAAACAAAAATGAGTTGATTTTAAGATGCGGGAACTACCCCTTCTGACTGTTTTCCTGCAAAGATGTGGGTGATGGAGGTTAGCTGAGAGTTGATGTACTTGTTTATGAGTCCATTCCACTGGCTCAGTGAATGCAATGTCCTCAGCAGTGCCACTATCTCCTCTGCCAAAGTACTGCTGTGAGTGGCCGTGAGAGAGGCCTGAGGCCTTGCCTTCCTCCTCCTCAGAGTAGATTCTGCCAAAAAAAAAAAAAAAGGAAAAATTGGAAAAAGGGGAAAACTCATAGACAGACATCACATGGTTAAAAATATAAGAACACAACACTAAAGACATAATATTCTCCTACCTCTGAGCAGTGGGATATCTGAAGAGCAAGTGGTAAGCAGGCAGCCAAGGAAACCAAACAATTTTTCCACCAGGAATTTCATGTCCCTTGACCTTTCGCTTTTATCCCAGGAAGGAAGGACTGCTTGTAGTAAGTGCACTGCAAGGATCTAAAAGATGAAAGGAGAAAATATACCTATTTTAAAGAAGTCTCTCGAGCTACTAGGAAAAAACCACTTAATTCTGCAAGTAGGAAGACACTCTTATGCCTCCTTGCACAAAATAACTACCAATGCTCTTCTTTCTAAAAAATATAGAGCCATTTTCTCATGTGTTACGATTCAAAATGATTTTAAATAAAGACTTTAGGTATGTAAGCTGTAATGTTATGTATATAAGCTGTAAATAACTGCCTAATGTCAACCCAGTGGGGGGGGGGGATAATCCCCTGCTAGGGACCCAACTAACCACATTTCCACTTCCTCTTTCACGTCTAGGCAAAATGCATTCTGCGTCTTCTTCCTGCTTCATCGCTTTCAAGAGAAAGGTGCCTGATCTTGAATCGAGCCACAAATAAGAAATGTGGCTTTCAAACTCTATTATGACTCAGCTGTAGCCGGTTAAAAACCCCACTGGATACCTCCAGCAGTGAAAGGCATTACCTGTCGTTGTAGAGATGCAGCGGTAAACGATTCATGTCCCTCAACGATTTTCATTAGGAGAGTTATCCATTGCGATGTACTCAGAGTGCTGCACATCTGAGGCATGAGGGCTATACTTCGGATGAATCCCAGTGAACACCAGCTCCTGTGCTGTTCTTTATTCACCAATGTATTTGGTACAGAAGCTGGAATTTATTTTTAAAAAAAGAAACACTCTTAAGTGCTCTTAGTTGCCTAAAATTACTACATTTGTGCATTTAGACCTGAATTATTTGCCTCAAAGCACCTAAAGTTAAACCGGCTTTTTAGAATAAACAGTTTTCATGTTGCAGAATAGACCGATAGCTCGTTTTATTTATCAGCGTCAGAAA